>NW_023494816.1:335000-677500 GCF_904425465.1 Colossoma macropomum | reverse complement strand
ACCGTAATTTAATTCAGTGCATTATAGTCATTCACTTTCTGGGAAAGTTTTGTTTTGGGCAGAGAAAACTTATATAACTTCTTAAATTTGCTTTTCTAATGTTAACTTTTTATGCACAATGACTGCACAAAGACTGCATTATGATGCATTATAGCACAAATACAGTAATTTACCGTAATTTAATTCAGTTCATTAAAGTCATTCACTTTCTGCAGACTTAAACATAATATTATTTTATGTTTGATAGTAAATTCAAAGTATATGGTGTATATAAGTGTAATTAATAGCATGCACTATCATTCAATTGTCTGGAATCTGTGTTTTTACTGGTATAAAACCATTGCGATTGCAGATAAGTGTGTTAAATGATTGTAATATATTCATCCTGTGTCATTTCACAGCTAAATAACCAGCTGTAAATAAAAAAAAGATGAATGTTTGATGCATCCAGTTCAGTTCAGTTGTAACAAACCATAAGTTTATTAAGTTATAATAAACTTTACATCCATAATTCATCATATTCCAGATGTTTCTGATCAAATCTCAAGGCAGATAGTTAACTAGCTTCTTCAAATATTATATAAAAAAACATCTACAAATACCTTTTGGTAAATAGTTTGTAGCAGTTAAATCCACATCCAAGGCCCTGTTGCATGACCTAATACTATTATGTGTAATTTAGAGTGATTTACAGTAAGACATGCCGCCACTCTGGCAGACGTGTTTGCATTTTGACCTTATCTGCCCCCATCGTCTTCCTGTGGGTCATTACACTCATGCGTACGTGTGCATCCACACACACGCTCACACGCACACACGCACTATCAAAAGCGCACGTAATAAATGACTGAGATATATACAAATATATGTATATATATAGAGAGAGAGAGAGAGAGAGAGAGAGAGAGAGGGAGAGAGAGAGAGAGAGAGAGAGAGAGGGAGGGAGAGGGAGAGAGAGAGATAGAGAGAGAGAGAGGTATGCACTGTAAAGAAATGCTGCAGGTATTATAAAGCAGTACTACAGGAACAGTACACAGAGGTAAAAATGCCTACGGATTATATACGGATTATTTCTAAAAGAGGCAGTGTGACTAACATTTTCCCGTCAATGTGTGCAGACAATGGCTGATTTCGACGCAATTCTGAAGATTTGGGGCAAAGTGGAGGCCGATTACACCGGATACGGAGGACTGGTTCTGGGCCGGTAAGTAACACAGTGGACAAAGTCTCACAAAGACAGTCACATACTAGAGTATAATGCATTATAGCACAAACAGAGGCGATGCACTGTTTAATGCATTAGAGTGCAGGCATTACAGTACAAAGATACTCATATACTGGAATACATATCACTACAAATATTATCATATACTAGAGCACAATACATTACATCATCTACTGTATTCAAATATGTGTCTTTTCCAAATTAATGAAATGTTTTATATCAAATAAACAAAAAAGGTTTGGATGTATTGTATTATAATGCAATATAGAACAAGTATAGACATTTATACTGTATTATAATGCAGTATAGAACAAATACAGCCATTTATACTGTATTATAATGCAATGTAGAACAAGTGCAGCCATTATGCTGTATTACGATGCAATATAGAACAAGTACAGCCATTTATACTGTATTATAATGCAATATAGAACAGGTACAGCCATTTATACTGTATTATAATGCAATATAGAACAAGTACAGCCATTTATACTGTATTATAATGCAGTATAGAACAAATACAGCCATTTATACTGTATTATAATGCAATGTAGAACAAGTGCAGCCATTATGCTGTATTACAATGCAATATAGAACAAGTACAGCCATTTATACTGTATTATAATGCAATATAGAACAGGTACAGCCATTTATACTGTATTATAATGCAATATAGAACAGGTACAGCCATTTATACTGTATTATAATGCAATATAGAACAAGTACAGCCATTTATACTGTATATGTGCACTGTATACTTTATACATGCACTGTAGCGTCAACACAGCCAGATGTGCTTTATTGTAATGCAATGTAGCACAAGTACAGCCACATATACTGTATTATAATGCACTCTAATACATATATAAACATTATAAATCATATCGTCATTGCAAATCGTATTAAAATGATTATCTTATTCAGCGATAACTTGTAGATTTTCAAGTTTTACTAAAACATTCTTTATCGTGCCTCGAGATTTTATCACCACTTTTGAAATATGATCCATTCTAGATATTAGTTTGATCATATTTTTATTCTCCAGTATTGTATGAATCATCAAATCCAGTAGGTGAGCCCGTATTACCGTCTCCAGCAGGTGATATAATCTCGACACTGTGAACGCTTTTGCAAATTTCAATGATCTGCATCAAAACTTAAACCTGTCTGAGCTGAATCGGGCTGTTTCGAGGCAGGATGGATGCGGCCAATGGAAATCAGCCCATCTACCTGCCTCTCTCTCTCTGAGGTAACATGAGGTAACAGGATGCTGATGCAGGCTGAGCTCATAGCTCGGACAATAGTTTCTTTCATTTGCCCCGTTTTTCCCCTCCACTCTCTCTCACCCTCTCTACCTGCTCTCTGAGGAGCTCCGACTATTAGAAAGCTTAGATCACCGTCTCGATAACGAAGCTTTTACGACTCTGACTCTCTCTCTCTCTTTTTCTGTGTTCTCTCTCTATTCAGCTTAGTCTATTCAATTCCCAATGAAAAAAGTCCTTTGTCGGTTTTAAAACATTATCCCTACTTAAATTTTACGTTTTCACTGTTTTAAGAAAACTTCGTAAATCAATTTTTCCGTTTTTTTTTACAGTGGTTTAAAAAGCCAGCTGCTCTTTTTGAACATTTCGTAATGAATGGACCAGTAGAAATGAGCCAAAATGGCCAGGGATAAAATCTCGCAGCATTAACGTTCACTAACACGAGAAACCTTTTTTCACGTTCTTCTGCAAAGTTTATGTTTCAGATAGTAACAATAATCATCAGTAATCATTGTAACATTGTTCCTCTTTCTCTCCACAGTCTGTTTGTGGAGCATCCTGAGACCCTGAAGTACTTCCCCAAGTTTGCGGGGGTCACCCCGAGTGAGGCCACCTCAAACCCTGCTGTCGCAGCCCACGGCGCAACCGTCCTGAAGAAAGTGGCAGAGCTGGTGAAGGCCAAGGGCAGCCACGCAGGCATCCTCAAACCGCTGGCCACAACTCATGCCAACCAGCACAAGATCCCCATCAACAACTTCAGGGTAAGTCTCCAAACTGCTTTATCTCTCTCAGACATTCTCCACAGTCTTCCCTCATTATCTGATAGTACACAACACACACAGTGGCTCAGCGCTACAGTGACACCTACAGAACCACAGTTCAAATAGGCAGCTCTGTTACAGTGTAGCTTATAGATAATGCAAAACACCAAAATACTCAAAGGGAGAGCTTCAACTTAGCAGTGTAGCTTAGAAATAAGGCAAACAATATTAACTAATACAGTGTAGCTCAGAGGTTGCCAACATGAGGCTCCAGAGTCATCTGTGGCTCTTTTACTGCCCTGTTGCGGCTCCACAGCAGAATCAGATCTGTAGGTAAAAATAAAATAATCCTCCTCTACAGTAAAATATATGGTTTTAACACAGTTTAACAGTAAACGGTCTTAAACTCTGGAGTTAATGTAGAACTGCTAATTCACCCTTTAACCCTGAAGATCAGCGCAGACTGCTGGTCACCATAGCAATGCAGACAACAATCTCGTCTAGCTAGTAGCAATGAAAAGGCAAAGAGAGAGATTTAAGATGAACATCGACAATTTAGAGACAAATGGACTCATTTATAATCACTCCAGCTGGTTTCTTGATACGTTCAATCTGCAGCGAGAAACTGTCAAACACTAAAAAGTCACGAGGCTGAAGTCAGTTTCTCATTTGAGTTCTTCCGTTCCACCTTAAATGGTACAGCAGTTACATTCTTACATTTAAGGTGGAACAGGAAAATTCGAACAAGAAGCTGGTGAATGAGAAGCGACTTCAGCCTTGTAAAAAGTCGAAAGTTGAGAGACATTTTACAAGAAACTGTTTTACTTTTGCATAAATGTTTCCTGCCGGAGATACGAGAAAAGCGGCTATAGCTGAGCTGAAGCTTAAAGCAGAGCAAAGTAAGTCTGCATTGTGGCAGACGTCAGTGAATGAGACGTTTGTGAGCACACTGTAAGCCAACCTCTCTCTCTCTCTTTCAGCTGATCAGTGAGATCTTGGTGAAGGTTCTGGCCGAGAAGGCGGGGCTCGATGCCGCCGGTCAGGATTCTCTGAGAAGAGTGCTGAACATTGTCATCAATGACATCGATGGCTACTACAAGGAGCTGGGCTTCGCCGGTTAAGCGGCTTCTGACCCCTCGGGCCCCAACCCAAGACTTCCCGGGGCCAACGAGCGAGCGTTTATATAGACAATGGGAGCACTCTATAATCTAAGCACTTATCATTGTTACTGTCTTTTTCAGCAGGGGTTCCCGATTAAGGTGGACCCGGCTGCGTTATAGCATGCAGTTTAACTGTGGAACGCTATGCAAAAATCAACTTCCGCCTTAAAGATCACAGCAGCAGCGATGATGCCGAAAGATGAAGCGTAATGAAGGGTCACTGAAGTAATTGAAATGATTCATTTAGGCCTGAATGTTATGTTTTTGCGTAATTTTATAAAATTGTATTTTGCAACATGTGTCAATGTGTGGAGTTTGATGTTGATGGTTTCTGAACACTGGAAGTTGTGTCCTGCTGATGATGTCAAAACTTTGATCCTGTTAGGGTCTCAGGATGGCCAAAATAATGGAAACACACACACACACCAAAAAAATAAATAAAATTCCACAAAATTGTTCACTCACACCAGCTGTTACGGTTACTGGGGTCTATTGTGACAGAGTAAGGAATGTAAAGAGGAGTGAATTGAGCTCATCACTGCCATAATCAATGTTCAACTTGTTCATTCTGAAAAAGTTGCTGAAGTTAAAACGTGGTGGATGGGAAATGGGAAAAAATTGGAAACTGCGAGCCGTAAGATCAGAGTCTGAAAGCTCAGTCCTGCTGTTCTGCGTGTATCTCTGTCCATTTGATTCACCTCACTGTCTTTAACCTGCTTTAGAGCGCTAATCGCTTCTGTTGATTGTTTCTGCAAATTAATCACCGATCATTAATAAAACTTTCTCTCTCGACCCAGACTGCCTCGTGTCCTTTCTTTCCCAATCGAGC
Source organism: Colossoma macropomum (assembly GCF_904425465.1). Classification (NCBI taxonomy): domain Eukaryota; kingdom Metazoa; phylum Chordata; class Actinopteri; order Characiformes; family Serrasalmidae; genus Colossoma; species Colossoma macropomum. The sequence continues at coordinate 672,263 of NW_023494816.1, read as the reverse complement.
ACACTCGTCATCCACTTCCTAAAAGGATGAGAAACGTTCATTCATAAATACAGTATTGTTCTATAAGCTGTTTCTTTATACTGGAATCGCAATTTATTAAGTCAACAAAAATTAAAAAATGAATAAATCATCAAAGAGTCACAGCAACCCACAAGTGGCTTAGAAGGTGGATGGATGGATGAATGGATGGAGAGTCACAGCAGATATATATATACAATATATATATATATATATATATACTGTATTAACGTTAATGAATCGTACGGCTGTGTGCGAAAGTTTTGGCGCCCTTGTTAAATGACATCTTTGTTTTCTAAGCGAAACGAAGTCGACAGATCCTCTACAGAGAACACACTTCTGCACATTTTAACGCACAATTACTGTTCATTTGCTCAATAAAATGTGGGGTGTGCAAAAGTTACAGCGCACTTCGCATTTTACGCTTACGTTTGTTTTCTTTAGAGGATGTTTTAACTTATTTCCACTTGACAGAGGGGCGCCAAAACTTTTGCACAAAACTGTAACTGAAATAGGATTTGTGCATTTTGGGAAACTAAAGAGTCAAAAAAGCCATAGAATAGTTTTATTTTAGTTCAGCTTCAAACGTTGCATGCAGAAATGAATAATTCATAGATACACTAGAAACGTATCTTTACCTGCAAGCATTTTAGAGGCCCCGTCCCCCCAAAATGGCCTGCAGTTGTCGAGTGAAGCGATTCAGCTTACTGTAATGAAAATACAACATCACTGCCTGTTCTGAATGAACTGAAGACTTGACTTAATAATTCATAGATACACTAGAAACGTATGAACACTGAACTTTATGATAATTTGAGTGTAGTACAGACTTGTCTGTGCTTGTTTTAGAGTGTAGGTTGTATATTTATCTTCTGTTTACATATTTCCAGAACCTGGAGCGATGTTAGGTTTTCATTACAGTAAGCTGAATCGCTTCACTAGGCCATTTTGTGGGCAGGGCCTCTAAAACACTCACAGGTAAAGGTGCAAAGAGGGAAAGTGTGCAGTTATAGGCCAGTAATGAGCCCCATTGCAGCCTATTATTATACTGACTATGTTGTTTTTAAACCTTAAAAAACTAATGTAATGGCATTTTTATCACCCATTTTCATTGCATGATGTCATCGTTTACATTACATATATCGCTGCTGTTGGAACAAAACCTCATATCTGCAAAATTACAACTTTACAGAAGGAGCAAAAAATCTACTCTACTTTTAATGTAAGTCAATGGAACCAGATGTCTGTCCAGGTCATTTTGGGCCGTTTCTTTTGGTCGGTTGATCATGAATTTTACGTAAAATGTAAAGAGCAACGGGCATTTTCAAATTATGTCAAAAACGTAACTATGTTTGTTACTGTGCCTTTCAGACTGATATATGTTAATGATCTCTTGTCTTATTGGCTGTCCTGTATTGTTCCCCATTAAAAAAGCAGTCTGGGCTGAAACACTCCTTATAACTTCAGTGTGAGTGGGCGGGGCTAAACTGTAGGCTGAATAGGTGGATGTCAATTTGGTTCGGGTTTTTACGCAGTTTGGTTTTAATATATGGACTGTTTGGACTGGGAGTGAATGGTATTAAAATACTACATCAAAACCTCTTTTTTTGGAGAAATCTGGCTATTTAGAGTGAAATCGTCACTGCCGGCCAGCCAGCCAGCCTCTGCTTTGTCTCCTGTTTAGTCTAGCTCCACCCCTGCGTCATTGTCTTCACCTGTGTTTAGTTTGTGACCCTTCCCGTTAATTATTGCCCCCAGCTGCGTCTCATTTCCCATCTGTATATTTACAGTCCCTGTTATTCGTTTGTTTCCTGCCTTTGCAAAGCTGTTGGTTGCTTGTGTTAATTCACTTTGATGTTGGACTGCCATTGATGGGAGGAACAAAGCTTTCTGAAGCTTTGAACCACTTCAACCAATCGCTTCAGAAAATGATTCACTGTTTCGAAGCGATCAACGCACACTACTGACATCTGCTGGTCAAACGTGTTTAAATGCATCATTAAAACCCCCAAAACACCTAAAACCCAACGAATAGGAAGTTACAGTGGGTGCACAAAAAAAACAGAATGACCGCACGAAATATTCATACCGCTTGGCCATATTATCAGAAACAGACAAGCTATAGCAGTGTTGCTACAGCACAACCGAACAAACAAAGACTCCCAAATAACCACATAAGCTCATTGGCCAGGAAATGCTCTACCTACTTGGCTTTTAAAAATGCTCACCTTTCATTGGGACAGTGCTACGGTGCCACATAAAGGACCAAAGTCCAAATAGGCAGCTTTGTTACAGTGTAGCTTATACAAAAAATAGCTGTAAACAAGTGAAAGTCTAAGGTATTTGCTGAGTACCGATGCATTTATTAAGGTAAATCAATGCATTTAAAGAGGTGAGCTGACGTTGGCTTCATCATAAAGTATGGGAGATTTACATTGTTGACCCTCCTGCTGCTCTTTGCAATCGCTGAACTGTCACATGCTGATGAGGTCATTAATAGTACGTGTGGAGAGGTGAGTTCCTGGAGTTTTACCAAGACAGCCAGAACCTTGAACTTAAACAAACCTGCCACACTCTGTTTAATGTAGGATGCCAACTTTTGATATTCCTTTGCTGTTCATTCCACATTGAAGGTGGAACAGAAAATTCAAATGAGAAGCTGGTGAATAAGAAGCTAATATCAGCTTTATACACTGTTTATACTTACTGTTTAAGAACTCTGGCAGCTTTTGTAGCCACTTTCGGCACTGAATGGGCACATATATATAATATCTGTACATATCTCTATCTCTCTCTCTCTCTCTCTACATATATATATATATATATATATTACTCATTTGCATATTTCAGTCATAAAGGCAAAGCCTGTTTAATTCTAAGTGATGAAGTGATCAAATCATGTAAAAATTAATTTTAAAACTTTTAAAAGTGGTGTGTCATAAGTGGCCCTCAGGGAAAAGAATAAAATACATGAAAAATGTAGGATATGGACTTTTTTTCACATCAATATTTAGCACAAAACACTAATTATACGATGGGCCAGGTGGTGTGAGCAATGACCCCCACCCCCATTTACTGAAATGAAACGCCACTGGCTCAATCCAACGGTTTTTGGCATTAAGTATGGGAGATTTACATTGTTGACCCTCCTGCTGCTCTTTGCAATCACTGAACTGTCACATGCTGATGAGGGCATTAATAGTACGTGTGGAGAGGTGAGTTCCTGGAGTTTTACCAAGACAGCCAGAACCTTGAACTCCGAACAAACCAGCTGCACTCTGTTTCATGTAGCTTCAGTGTAACCTGATCTGATCTGGAGTCACCTCAGAAACCCTGCAGTCCCACTTTACTGTATGAAAACAAACACTTGAGTTTTCACAGTGAATCCACTCATGACAGACAAACACTGATAAGAAAAGACCCCGTGGCTACTGTACTGCGCCGTGAGACGTCCACAGGAGAACCGTAGTTTCTCCTAGTCAACAATAAGATCAACTGAAAAGATAAAGGAGACTCTCCTTCTCCTCAGATGTTTCTCCTGAGCAAAAGAGCCCAGTAATATCTTGGGTGTTCTCTTAAGTTTTAATAGAGATCTCAATAAAGTCATACATTGTGCTCAGATTTACAGAAATGCTAACATTCGTCCTCATGTGCTAAATAAAGACAGGAGGCATCAAAAATGAGCCATCATTTTTCCTCTCATGTCTCCTTTTTAATGTTATTTCCAGTAACAAACACTGACTATGGCTTCAGTTCGGGCAATAAATGTCAAAACCCTGTCAAAAACACCTTTTCAATGATGCTTATTTCTGCTAGCACTGCTAAGCGGCTCTAGCAGTGTGTTAGCGCTAAGCTAACTGTGCTTCACATGAACCTTTTTTGGCTGTTATACATTAAACAGACACTTCAAGCTTGTAAAAGACATTCCCTTTGTTTTCGCTGAAGCTTGTAACAGTCATTAACACAAATATTGGAGCTTGTGTTTATCAGTTTTACAGTGACTCTTTCAGTAAACAGTACTGACATAAAGCTGCAGCCACAACTAACAACTAACTGAAAGCTGGTAAGACTTTGGCTCAGGCCAGTTAATGAACGGACAGCCGGTTAACCACAGGGCTGGAAAAGGTGTCCAAAAATGGACTTAAGCTGAAATTAATGCAGCATATATAACGTATACTCTTTTAGATGATGGCATTGGTGTTAAGAAGCTGCAGCAAGCAGAGATATACATTTAAAAACGTGTTAATTTTCAAAAACAGCTGAGGGAAATGGTGGCTGCTTCTTAAGATGAGCTAAAACTGAACTGCTACAAAACCAGATGATGATGAGGCCTCGTCGTCTTCAAGAACTGTTTTTTCCTCGGTGGATGATGTGGCCACATGTTAGTTTGTCAGAGACTTCTCACTGTTTCTGGACCTAGCTAGCAGCAGCTAGAGTAGCTAGGCTGGTTAGCCTAGTTGGCTTTAACAAGGGTGTAGCAGAAAACCATGTTTTTAGGATGAATAGCATTTTTTAAAGGTATTGATTACCTTGGACTGAGTTTCACGTGAAAAAAGGCAACTAATTTGTACTGCAGTGGTTCTTAAACTGTGTGTCGTGACATTTTTCCGTGTGTTTGTGCCACATGATGAGGAACGTGTGTCAGTGCGTTTGCACGAGTGTGAAATGCGTGGTGAGTTTAGGGCTTTTCACACAGAGTCGATTTTTACAGATGAAAAAAAACAAGTCAGGATGTGAGAACATACACATGCATATCAACACCGTTAATTTGCGCATAAATAATGACCAATCGAAGCCGAGTTAATGCTGTAATTTTTTGCTTGTTTTCAAAGCTCAGAACTCTGAGCTGAAGCTTTGTCACCATTAAAGGGAAACTCCACCAGTTTTTCAAAAGTTCCACATGATTAAATGGTTGAGATATCAACAAAGTCATTCAGAGTGGTTTGGTGTGAAAAGCTCTGTTCTAGAGAGACTTACAGAGTCAGAATTGTTCACAGTGGTGGTGATAGGAACCAGATGTCTGAAGAGTTTAATGCCTAAAAAAACTCCTTCACAGAAGGTTTTTACACAAAATGGCTATGAACTGCTGCCTCATGCCTGAGACATTGTTTTGTGATGAAACAATAGTTCTCTGATAATGTTTTGGCCTAGAAAGTCTTGTTAATCCATTTATTTTAATCCATTCACAGCGAAGGGGTACATGCAGGGCTACGTAAGGCAAAATAGCCCCCAAATAAAACATATTTATTCAGATTTTCCACTACTTTACATCATCAACATTACAAATAAAACTGAAGACTTGTGTTGGTTCACTGGTGGTTTTGGATAGTAAATAAAATGTCTATATCTGTGTTGTAGTCATTGTGACCCCTGGTTTCCATCACCACCACTGTAAAGACATCTGAGTCTGTAAGTTTCTCAACAGTGAACCATTTTCACTGAAAAATCGGTGGAGATTCCCTTCAATTTCAACAATTTCGTTGGCATTAATGCTTAATTAATCCTTTTTTTCCCCTGTGCTCTCAGAGTGACAATGAAAATCGACTAGAAGGTTCAGTGTGTTAAAAATCGCATCCTTTTTTTTAAAAAGCTGTCTAATTCTAAATAACCTAATACAGGACCCGCCACTGTCGGTCCGACAATATACATCTAATACATAATCCCACCTCCTCCAATCAGAACATGTCAAACAACAGAGCTGAGATATTTCTGAAACTCAGTTTAGTGATCTTTTTGCCAGTTTGGCATCAGTATCAGTTCGGTATCATTTGGGTCTTTGGGTCAAAAAGGTCAGCGGCCTTTGATTTGCTGGATTACATTCTATAACAGCACTATAACAATCCTATGCATAGTTTGGAAGCAGCTGACAAATGCACACACAAGCTATCTGAACAAACGAATAAAACGAAAAGCGAGAACTACATTAGCCTGAGCGGCACTCGGTCTTCAGTTAGCGTTCAGAGTTTCACAACAGTTGAATTCACCTCAAGGCATGATTAGAAAAAGTCTATAACAGTGAGTGCGTTTACATGCACCCAATAATCTGATCATAATCGGATGTCTGCAGTTATCCGATTATTCAAATGGTCATGTCAACAGCATACTCTAGGAAGGTCTAGAAATCTGATTAAGAAATCTGATAAAGAGAGCTGGAGTTTAGCTCAGTAATCAGATTTCTCAGTGCATGTGAACTCTTACTCTGATTTCTTTCAGATTTCTCAGTCTCCGCATGAGCGAGAACAGACTGCTATACCGGAAATAAGCAGTGTTGCCGCAAGACGCAGCAAAACACTTTTGGAGCGACGCTGAGACCAACTGCATTCTCGACAAAATCAAAGATTTAAATATTCTTCATCTTCTAGATGATGTTTGTTCATATTTTCAGGTAAAGTGGTGCAATGTTTTTTTAAAAAAGCTGCGGTATAAAGTTTTACATTACGTTTATGTCAGGTCTTCTTCTGTGAGTTTATTGGCTGGTTGTAAAGCAGAAATCTGATTACTGTCTGACTCATGTAGACCCAGAGTTTCCCATTATCTGATTACTCAAGTGCATATAAACGTGTTGATCGGATTATTGACAAAATCTGATTTTCTGCAGTTATCAGATTTTTAAGTGCATGTAAACGCACTCAATGTTTTTGGTGAAATGAAATGTAACCTTCTTCTGTCTCACTACGGTAGACATTCTTCGGAAGTCTACCAAGCTGTACAACTTTATTATTTTTCCAAGCAGAAGGACAACCACGTTGATTACTACAACCTTACGACTGCGGAATCGAATTTTTATTTCTTGTGCGTAAGTACCAGACATTTATCCAGCCTGTCGAACAGTGGACCGTCACAATTATATAGGCTGGACCGATGCCAGGATTATGGCCTAGCGTATACATGATAAGTGACAGGTGTGACAGACATGTATGGATAGACAAAATAGGCACTACAGAATGTTCTAGGTACAATCACATGGCATGCATGGTACAACACTCACAATACTGAATATAATAACATATAACACAGCACTAAACACAGCACACAACAGTGCAAGCCTTCAACTATGCAAAAAGACATTGGCCTGCGCATGAATTTATTGTAGACACAGGGCTTCTGGCCTAAACTCACATAGCAAAAAATTTAACTGAATTGTTGGCCTGTTTATTAGCCTGTCAACTTGTGATGAAGCCGAACGAGTACTTAAATAGTGACTTTGGTATTCAAATACTGGCACCTTGAACGGTTAACCTTGAGTACTTGAGGACTCGTGCACGTCCCTCGATGATTCCACGGTCAGTTCCTACATATGTTAGTGGTCAATCTGACACATTAGGCCTTCAGTGCTCCTGAATGCCCAACCAACCAGAGCTCACTTAGCTTAACTCTACCCAGAAACCACATGTATTCCATGTATTCAGATCACAGAACTCATTGGGCCTTTCTCCGGAGGAATTTTAGGACAATCACCACCAAGTTTATCAAACAGCAATATTTGTGCATTAAAATCGTCCTCTGGGGAATGACTTGACCTCGCTGCCCTGTCGGCTACAAGCTTATTACCATGGAGAAACACTACTGCTCCGTCTCTCCCTCTCTCTCTCTTTCTCTCTCTCTCTCTCTCTCTCTCTCTCTCTCCACACAGTGTGCTGTTTTCCTTCTTTCCGGACTTCTTATCACTGTTGCGGACGTGACCGTATCCACAGCAGCACTAAATTATTTTTTTGGCTTAGACTCCTCCACCCCTCCCTCCTCCCCCCTCACCGCCTGACCTACAGCTACTGCTCTGGACCCATGCAAAGGCCATGCAGTGTCCACTGTTTCTGTTCCAGTGCATGCCTACATTCTCTGTGACCATCACCATAACCCCAATCTGCATTCTGGACCAATCACAAACCTTTAGTCCACACTGCTGACCAATCATGTTATAACTGACCATTTGTGGATGCTGGACAGCACCGTCGCTGAGGTGGTTACAGCCGTGGTTCAGCCAAAAACAAAAAGCCAAATTTAAATGAAATGTTGTCGATCAGCCAAAATGGGTTTGATGTCTGAAGTTTGCTTCTTTGGTTTTAGCACTGGGTGGCTAAATGTGGCTAACAACTAATGGAAGCTTATGTGTTATTATTATTATTATTATTATTATTATTAAGAGTCCTGGTGACAATATGGGTAGTGATCCTCTAGAATATCTGGTCTTCTCTTTGGGTCCTCAGGCTTCATAACGGTGCATGATTCTTCTGTTGTCCTGTAACTGCTGTTAAGATCAGTTGTGCAGTTAGAGCTCATAATCTAATTTTGTTTGTTGACATAAATATAATTAAGGTATAAAATAACATGTCTAAAGAGCACCTGTATACGCCACAGTGGAACCAATATTCTTGTATCATAGATGTGGGTTGGACTCTTTATGTCGGCATGCTCTATGCATTACCAGAGAACCTGTAGAGAGGAGAATTTACACTCTGTAATGTCTTCTGGGTTTCTCAAACACTAGAGGGCGCTCCCAAGCGAGTTCAAAATGTATGGGTTAAGATGGAACATTTGAGCAGAATCATGCTGCTGCCCAAAACCCATTTGCTGTAGAAAAAAAAGGAAACATACAGGTGAGTTTTCTTTGTTTTTTAGTGAAATACATCCTTCTACTTTCTAAAATTAAAGGAAAGTTCTGGGCGAACTTAGAAACTATTTTAACTCTTCATTTTTTAGCCATTAGGTCCAATCATTCCCATTCATTGAGAACTCGTGGGCACCCTCGGGCATTTTGCAGTCCTGTTTTTGATATAATGGGGGAAATAAGAAGTGGCCAGACTCATAAACCGGCTCTGGCATTATAATGAGAAGCAGAGCACATGTTAAGCTTTAGGAAGAAGTTTTAAGTTATGTTGCTGTATATTAAGGTTCATGAAGCTTGGACTTAAGTGAAGTCTCTTTTTCCCTCTTTGAGTTAATGTGGCCAACGAGGTAGACGAGGTTGCATTGATGCTTCCACATTATGTTTATAGATATAGATTAGCCTATAGCTAAAATGCTAGCGGAGTTCATATAGTAACGTGATGGTATATCTACGTTTTCATAAATGTTCAACATGCTAATTATAATAAATTTAAAAGCTTATAGCCATCGGTTTCATAGATTATGTGAGCTGTATTTGTGTTGTGAGGTCTGTTTTTTAATGTTTATTTTCTATGCAAATGTTGCTGAATTGCACTAGATTCATTTTTTGATTAGTGTATTTATTTATGTAGTTTTCACAGCTTTTTTGATGGCACAGACATGCAAATTAAATGCGTATAACTCAAGGAATGCCTTGTGTTCATGATTTAACTGGAGCTACAGCAATGTCCAACTTGTTGCTGGCTGTGCAAAATTCAAGCAAAATTTGTTTTTTCCAATGAATTCTCATTATATGTCGAGCTTCAGTTTAGCTATCTAGGCTTCTAGTGAGAGGTAAGGCTTGATTTGGTCAAGACTCCATTGTTTTCTTGCCGTCCAAGGTACTCTCAAAAGTCTATTATATAATACTCTATTGTTTTGTTCTTAATTTTTTATAAATTTATTGCGTATTGTAGTGTGTATTTGTTTGTTTGCTATTTAGTTTGTTGTCTGTATTTATTGTATTTATTATCTTTTGCACTGTTGTCTGCTTTGATTCTGTTACGCCTGAAGTAACAATTTAAAAGTCAGAGGTGTCGGTTCAAATGTTTCGTTGGATCACCTCATATATCTTTACGTATTAACCTCACACATGGGCTCACAAAGAAGGTCTAGCTCGATGCTTAAGTCTAACCCAAGAGTCTAAGCACAACCAATGATACAGAATGTTCTTCATGTAATTACACATTTCCACCAGAGAGGTCTCCAAATCCCCAAATCTGACATAGTGCAGCTTAAAGTAATCTCAAATAGTATTGCTCTATTAAAAATGTCATTAGCTATGCTAAAGTACCTTTATATATCACTGCTGTTGGAACAAAACCTTGTATCTCCAAATTGGTAACTTTACAGAAGAAGGAAAAAACATCATTTACTTTTAATGTAAGTCAATGGAACCAGAAATTTTTCCAAGTAATTTTGGGCTGTCTATTTTGGTCCACTCATCACGAAATTTACACACAATGTAAAGAGCAACAAGTACCTTCAAATTAAGTCAAAAAGTGCATAACGACAAAAATGGAGATACAAGGTTTTGCTCTGACAGCAGCGATTGGTTTATATAAATGTGTGTAAGTTTTATATATGCTTTTATTTATGTTTAGCTACCTCTTGGCGCACCACAGCAACCGCATCATTCCTACCCAAGGCTAATATTTCTACTAGCATATTCAGGCCTGGCATCAGGTGGTCATTAAGTGGGGCAATACTGCTCCAACCCATCATCATGCCCCCCTAAACCCACTACATTTTATACAAGCAGCAGAGACCAAAAAAAGAGGTGTAGGTAACAGTATGTGATACTGTCTCACAAACCACATAAATAAGCTTCAGATTTCTTCACGACTCGAGGCAGGCTAACGCAAGTAAGTGATGATTTAGTCACGCACCATGTAACTTGGTGGTGCATAAGCTCCCATTACTTGTTAGTTACATTAGCGTCATAGCTCCAGTTCTGAAACTAAAGAAACTTCAGACGCCAAACATGTCTTGGCTGATCCACTATGTTTATGGTAAGTCGGGGGTGGAGGGGGGACCGGAATACATTTAACTGTTGGCTGAACTATAGCTTTAAGGTCAGCAGTGATAGTGAAGTGGAAAGGTGAGTGTGTCCGTTAAAAACATGCCCCCATACACACACACACATGCACTCAAGTGCCTTTGCAGACGTGACGCCACTCACACCCTCTTCATGAGGACGCCAACCCTCTCTCTCTCTCTCTCTCTCTCTTTCTCTCTCTCCCTCTCTTCCTCCTCTCTCTGCATCCCCTCCTTTTTCTCTTTCTCTCTCTAACAGTGCTGGCCTGTTTCCAGGGGTCAAAGCCCCAGAGTCCTTCACAGCTCTCTTTCTGTGAGCTCCACAGCTGTTAAAGATCTATTAGTGTGGATTACTGCGTTCATCAGTGAACACCCTGCTGGCACTCCAGGGGCACGCCACTTCACAACAAACCACATAATACTAAGGCCTATTAATATTTGTATTACCGCATTCAGGCTTATCTTCTAGGGGTCATTTAGGTCATTAATCATCATGCCCCTCTAAACCCACTACTTTTTATATACGCTTCTATAGAGGCAGGCAGCAAAAAAGGCAACACTTACTTGAACCCTGCAGCATAACGTTGACGTAACCATGCCACAATCGTGTCATGGTAGATCATATGTCACATGCTGTCATCACCTGTTATGCCAGATGTTGTTAGTATTATAACAGTATCAACTTACGCTGTAAAATCTGAAAACAAATGGCAAATGTCTGGCAGCACAAGGTACCAAACGTTGTTTTCATTCAACAGGCTTTGTTGGAACATATTCCACCGCTGCAGTGCTAACATGGTCTCTGTTGGAACATTTATTCTACTGCAGTGCTAACACAGGTTCAGTTGGAACATATTCCACTGCTGCAGTGCTAACACAGGCTCTATTGGAACATATTCCACTGCTAACACAGCCACTGTTGAAACATATTCTACCACTGCAGTGCTAACACAGATTCTGTTGGAACATATTCCACTGCTACAGTGCTAACACAGACCAAGCTGGAACATATTGCACTGCTGCAGTGCTAACACAGGCTCTGTTGGAACATATTTTACCACTGCAGTGCTAACACAGGCTTTGCTGGAACATATTCCACTGCCACAGTGCTAACACAGACTCTGTTGGAACATATTCCACTGCTGCAGTGCTAACAGAGACTGTGTTGGAACATATTCCACTGCTGCAGTACTAACATAGGCTCTGTTGGAACATATTCCACTGCTGCAGTGCTAACACAGGCTCTGTTGGAACATATTCCACTGCTGCAGTGCTAACGCAGGCTCAGTTGGAGCAAATTCCACTGCTGCAGTGCTAACGCAGGCTCAGTTGGAACATATTCCACTGCTGCAGTGCAAACATAGGCTCAGTTGGAACATTTATTGCACTGCTGCAGTGCAAACACAGGCTCTGTTGGAACATATTCCACTGCTACAGTGCTAACACAGGCTCAGTTGGAACATATTCCACTGCTGCAGTGCTAACACAGGCTCAGTTGGAACATATTCCACTGCTGCAGTGCAAACATAGGCTCAGTTGGAACATATTCCACTGCTGCAGTGCAAACATAGGCTCTGTTGGAACATATTCCACTGCTGCAGTGCTAACACAGGCTCAGTTGGAACATATTCCACTGCTGCAGTGCTAACACAGGCTCAGTTGGAACATATTCCACTGCTGCAGTGCTAAGACAGGCTCAGTTGGAACATATTCCACCACTGTAATGCTAAATCAGGCTCAGTTGGAACATTTATTGCACTGCTTGAGAGCTATGCAACGTGTCACTAACCATTGTTGGCATTGGCAGTATTCCGACTCACTATCTCCTGATGCTGGGGTGATTTCTTAGACGCCTGTGAGCCTGTTTTTTTTTTTGCATTCCACCATTATGCTACCTTTACAGGGTCATGCTGGTTTGCAAAAAATATTTATTTATTCTGGTAAAATGTCTACATTGTAATCATGTTTTGTGGTTAAAATAAAATAATTGAATAAATAAAAGCCATGGGTCCACCAGCAGGCCCAAAGTTTTATTACACACTTCTATAACCTAAGAATAGCCCAACCAGTTTGCATTGGAGTCCCTGTAGTTACTGAATAATAAGGCTTAGTATCTAATAAGCCTGGGACTTACGGGGTTAAATGTGGCAAATGTTTTTAAGATTATTTGCACAAATATTTTAATGCAACTCAGTGATTGGTCTGGCAAAACACATGACTGATGTAACTGACATCGCTATTTAACATCATATGCAAAACTTTGGGTGCCCCTTATCAGATGATGCTTTGTTTACTTTCTATGTGAAAATAAGATAAACGGCCTCTACAGAAACACACTTCTGCACATTTTAATGCATAATTACTGTTTACATGCTGAATTTAACATAGTTGAAGAAAGTATAAAATATAAACTGTGGTCTGTGCTAAAGTTATGGCACAATATAAATTTTTACAATGTGTTAAAATAGAAACTGTGCACTAAAATTGGCAGAAAAATGTCATATTTAGGTGTTCCTGTAGAGGATGTGTTAATTTAATTTTACACAGAAAATCAAATTGGTGCAAGTCAATGCAAAGACATTTATGGCATTTATCCATCATAGATAACTGACTACAAACAGAATATTTCAGCATTTTTTTGTGTTTATTATGTTGATTTTACAGTCAAGTCAATTTAGCAGGGTACCTTTTATTACCAGGTTCCATTTTTGTGCATTTGAAACAGTATTCACACGTGTGAAAAAGGCCTGAAGGATAAAAAGGGGTTGGAAAGTGTTCATTTAAAATTAATTAAGACCAACTGTAATATTATATATACTATAAGTGGAAAGAATAAAATGCAAGAAAAGATGAAGGATATGTGCCCATTTAAAGGTGAGTACTGAGGCCAATCCTGGCCTATATAAAGGGGTTCAAAGCAGGATCTCCAATAATGCTGTAATTCAGTCGTAGACTGGGTTTTATCCGGTAAAAAGTGGACCCTCATTAGAGCTGGTTCTCAGCGGCTCCTGCGCCCCTCAGTGGGCTCTTTGTCCTCTCTGAACAAGGAGCATCTGGTTACTGAGGGTTCTAGGACGTCTACTGTGTCCCGAGTACGTGTGATCTTTGGGGAAACTGTGTGTGTGATTGAGATAAAGAGAAGAGCTGGTCTGAAGTGTTGTGTGTGTTTGTGTGTGTTGTTTAGGAGATGTGTGAGTATGTGTGTGCGTTCGAGAGCGTCTTCTCCTGTGTGTGTTTTCTTCAGGGAATTTGAGTGTTTGACGGCATTGTCTGTTTTGTGTGAGGAAAGGGCTGGGCAGGAAAGCGGAGACATCTCGGACCCCAAGAGGCACTGTAAATCGTGCAGACACACACACACACCATGGAACTCCCTCCAGAGACCCTCCCAATGATGCAAATGCTCATACACGCGGTCAAAGACCCCCATAACTTTGCAGAAAGCTAAAAATGTAACAGCACAATGGTTGTGTTAGCCAGAGGAAATGCTATAAAAATGCATGCAGCTCATTCCTAAAGTTATAGTGCCGTGTAAAAGCTTTGGTCCACTTGAAAACATGTTTAAAATCACTTACTGGGAAGTGAGTGTGTGGTTGCTTGCAAAAAACACAATGTAGCATAGAAGCAGAGCTCCAAACATAAAAAGAGGGCTAACACTTTATTCAGAGTGGTCCTCTGTAGATGATTAATAAACTCTTAACAGAGTATCAGTAACACATCAACAACATATCAGTGAAGTAGCAGTAGTGAAGCATCTGAATACATTGAAGTAAATATCTTGTAGATGTTCTGTTGATACATTACTTACATTAAGTAGATGTATTGTTAATATGTAACTTCCATTATGCAAAACCTAACCTTACCCAACCTCACCCAAAACCTAACTCTCACCCTGGCCCTAATCCTAACCCTAACCTTAACTTCAACCCAAATCCTAATCCTAACCCTCACCCTGGCCCTAATCCTAACTTTAACCTTAATCTCAACCCCAAACCTAACCCCAACCCTCACCCTGGCCCTAACCCTAACCTTAACCTCAACCCAAAACCTGATCCTAACCCTCATATGTTTTTGACCTGTTACTGAAAGTCTGTTGAGTGTTAGTTTTATTCAAAATGACCACTCAAAATAAAATGTCTAAAGAAATCTGTGCCATTATTGTTATTATTATTATTATTATTATTATTATTATTATTATTGTTGTAGTTGTGCTTTGTGATGATTTGGCTAATTGACTAAGTTGCACTTAAATGACTTAAATTGGCTAAAATTCATACTTTGTAAAAAAAGGACAATTATCCCTCCTCCACCAAACTTTACTATTGGCACTGTGCATTCCAGTAGGTAATGTTCTCCTGGCATCCTCCAAACCCAGATTCGTCCATCAGACTGCCAGATAGTGAAGCGTGATTCGTCACTTCTTAGAATACGTTCCCACTGTTCCACATTTCAGTGGTGGTGTTTTACACCTCTCCAGCCGACAATTGGCATTGCATATAGTGATCTTAGGCCTGTGTGCAGCTGTTCAGCCATGGAAACCCATTTCATGAAGCTCCTGATTCACAGTTCTTGTGCTGATGTTGTTTCCAGAGGCAGTTTGGAACTCTGTAGTGAGTGACTCAACCAAGGATATGTGATTTTACTTGCTTCAGCACTCTGCAGCTTCACGGGTGAGCTGCTGTTGATCAAAGACGCCTCCGTTTCACAGTAACAGCACTTCCAGTTAATTTCTAATATATTTGTGTTGTGGGCATCACAGCGCCTGGCTCCTAAGTTTCTCTACAATGTATAAACAAACCACTCAGAAGGACTCTGTTTACATCTAAACGTTAGAATTATGCATTCATTTAGGAAATTCGGAAAACGTACATACATGCACTGGTCAGAAGTTCTGTCTGGTTACTCATAGTGTATATATAGTGCATATAAGCTTAGCACGCTCATGAATAGTTGATGTTCCAGATGGGGCTTTTGATGAACCTAACAATGTCTGTTGGCCTGGCCTTGTGATATCCTGTTTGTCTTTACATCAGGAGGGTCAGCGTATATTCAAATGACTTGCACGTTGACAAACACAGACTACCTGACTCTAGTAAGCAGTCAAGCGCAGATAGGGGAGGAAGGACGAGAGAGAGAGAGAGCGAGAGAGAGAGAGAGCGAGGGAGAGAGAGAGAGAGAGAGAGCGCAAGGGGGGGAGGGAGGGAGGGAAAGTGGTACGTGCATACAGTAACGTAGCCACTTTAAACCTGCTCTACCGATCCATCAGCATCTGAACACACACTGCATTATTCAGTAACAGAATGCGCCCTGTGGTGCCGCAGGACACACAGCAGATCCACAGGGACATGCTTAAGTGAAGGTGTGCGTGTGTAGATTAACGAATACCAGCAGAAAATGCCCAGATCCCACCATCCTATATGAGCCAGACGCCCAAACACAGATAACAGATCACCTGCAGCCGCTCATCGCTACAGCGTTTCAGTGAATAAAACACACTTATGTAGATAAACACCTCAGAAGGGCCTTAAGATAAACACAAGAATGCGCTTAAGCACCGCTGCGGCAAAAAGCAACAAACAACAGTAACAATAAACAACTTCAGAACTTCTGAATTATGACTGTTTATGCTTTTGTATTGTTGTTGTTCTACTGTAAACTAATAATCTAATAGTAAGATTAAAAATTAAAAAAACGTTTTTTTGCATTTTTATTGAACTTCTAATAATTCCTCAAGGGATCATTTAAGAACTACTTAAGTTGTATTTTAATTGTTGCAAATTCTAAAAATTATGCCTTTCTTAGGGGAACATTTAGGAACTTAAGTTTTATTTTTATTGTTGTACTTTTACAACTGTAACTTCTAATAATAAGATGACCTTAAGAGAGTGTTTAAGAACTACTTAAGTTGTATTTTTATTGTTGCAAATTTGAAAAATTATGCCTTTCTTAGGGGAACATTTAGGAACTACTTAAGTTGTATTTTTTTATTGCTGTACTTGTACAACCATAACGTCTAATAACAAGGCTTCCTTAAGGCAACATTAAATAACTACTTAAGTTGTATTTTCATTGCTGTACTTGTACAACTGTAACTTCTATTAATAAGACGTCCTTAAGGGAGAGTAAGAACTACTTAAATTGTATTTTTATTGTTGTACTTGTACAACTGTAACTTTTAAATGTAAGACCTCCTTAAGGGAGCGTTTAAGAACTACTTAAGTTGTATTTTTATTGTTGCAAGTTCTAAACATTACGCCTTTCTTAAAGGAACATTTAGGAATGACTTAAGGTGTATTTTTATTGCCGTTCTTGTACAGCTGTAACTTCTAATAATAAGAATTCCTTAAGGCAACATTAAAGAACTACTTAAGTTGTTCTTTTTCTATTGTTACTTGTTTCTATTGTTTATTGTTTGCCCAGTGGCGATTAAGAACAGTCTTGTGTTTATCTTAAGCTCCTGATGTTTATTTTAAGGTTCTTAAGTGTTTATCTGTGTTGGTGAAAGCTAACAACTATAACGTTTTGTGACAATTCCGCCCTTATTAAGGAAATCATTTAGAACTTTCTAAGTTTTATTTTTGTCATTGTACCACAATAATACAAACAACTTATTAGTTTCAAAATGTTCCCTTAAAAAGGCTTAAATATTAGAAGTTACAGTTGTACAACAATAAAAATACACCTTAAGAAGTTCTGAATTATTCTCTAAAGAAAGCTGTGGAGATTAGAAGTTAAAGCTGTACAACAACAGTAAAAAAAAAAGAATTAAGAATTAGTTCTTTAAAAAAGTCAGGATTATTAGTTAAGCTACAGGCAAACAATAACGATAAACACACAACTTTGTGATTATTAGAAGTGTCTGTGTAAGAAGCAACTGTATCAGCTCTGCCGAATTAAAGCTACTGTACGATTAAAGTGAACACAACTCGTCTTAAACTTGACTTTTTTCTGACTAAAAAAAGTTAAGAAACATCTTTACTCCTCAAAGCGCTTCTTTAGAAATGTCTTAGTTTCTTTCTTAACTTTCCAACGAAGAAGAATGAAACTTTTAGATGTTAGTCTCGAAAGTAAAAGTTTTTTCCTAAGACACTCAGAAGCTCATGGGTTTGCGTGAGTGTAATTTTGCTGGAGAGGAAATCTGGACATACGCTTAGTCCAGCAAACACACACACACACACCATCACACAGAGATAATGAGGTCACAAACAGAGGTCAGATCAGTCACGAGAGAGACACAGAGAGAGAGAGAGGGAGGGAGAGAGAGAGAGAGAGAGAGAGAGAGAAAGAAAGAAAGAGAGAGGGGTGCTAATCTTGCTGTTAGAGTCTGGTGCGGTTCTGGCCTACAGGTGAGTCACCAACAGGTGAACAGTTGCCATGGCAATGAGAAACTGCAGTCACTTAAGGACAAAACTGACCAAGGCCAGTACAGAGGGGGCGGAGCCTCAGGAGAATACACATTACACTTAACGCCATGGAAACGCTTTCTGTGTCCAGGCCAATACACCCTGGAAATTCCACTTACGGGGACGCTGGTCTTAAATTAACCACTGATATTACACTTCATTCATCTCATATTAACCCTTACATTTACACTCACACACACACACACACACACACACACACACACAAACACACACAAACACACACACACACACAGTGGGGTGCAAAAGTCGGAGACCAGGCTGAAAATTTGGGATGGTCTTCATTTAATCCTGGAAATAAAACACAGAAAAACACAAAACAAAGAAAAGTGATTACAATTAAAATTAAGAATAATTATCAGAGATTCTGCATTATTTCTAGTGTTCAGACGACTCTCAGCAGGATTTGATCTGCAGTGTCGCAGTGATCAGAGTCACTGTGCTGGTGAGAGAGCACACTGTCATTAAAACAAAGGGAGGACACACCTTAACAAAAGCTAATATCATAACTTCATAATATAATTTTTAAATTTGTAATGAGATATTTTGTGTTCAATTAGAAAACAATTGAAGCATTTATGGGTCCCCACTGTGTGTGTGATTATAATATATATAAATGTTTTTGGAGATTGGAGGTTTTGTTCCAACAGCAACATTGTGTGTGTATTTATTTATTTATTTATTTATTTATTTATTTATTTCAATCAATCACTGCTGTCGGAACAAAACCTCATATCTCCAAAAACGTAACTTTACAGGTCAAGGAAAAATGTTCTTAACTTTAATTGGAAGTAAATGGAGAAAAAAGTAATTTTGTAACACTTCTGTTCATCCATTCATCATAAAATTTTGACACAACATAAAGGGCAGCTGGTCTTTTCATACTACGTCATAAAATGAAAAATTACAAAGCTTTGTCTGCTGTCGGAACAAAACCTCGTATCTCCAAAATAGTAACTTTACAGGAGAAGAAAAAAACCTACTTTACTTTTAATGTAAGTCAATGGAACCAGAGTTTTTTCCAAGTCATTTTGGGTCGTTTCTTTTGATCCATTCATCATGAAATTTACATATAATGTAAAGAGTAACAGGCATTTTCAAATTATGTCAAAAACTGAAAAACGGACAAAAATGGAGATGTGAGGTTTTTTTCCGACAGCAACAATATTTTAATTTTTTGACCTAATTTGAGAAAACCAGCTGCCCTTTACACCGTGTGAAACTTTCATGATGAACGGACCAACAGAAATGCTCCAAATTTGTGTGAAATAAAATCTCTGTACATTAACTTACTTTAAAAGTAAAGAATGTTTCGTCGTGTCCTGTAAAGTCACTGTTCTGGAGACACTTGTTTCTCTTTGTACGGCGATGATTCAATGCAGCACAGAAGTCTTAAATACAGCTGTGTGCAAAAGCTCATGCATTCCTGTAAACACAGAGAGAACGCACTTCTGCACATTTTCATGCACATTTACTGTTTATTAGCTGATTTTAACACTTTGGGAGAAAAAAATACAAATACGGCTTGTGTGTAAAAGTTATGGCACATTTTTGTACATATTTTATATTTATTTACTTTTCTAATATGTTAAACTTAGCAAATAAACAGAAATTGTGCATTAAAATTAGTAGAAATGCCATATTTGCGTGTGTTCTCTGTAGATGTGTTAAATTATTTTCACTATGGAAATCAACACACGATTTGACCAAGGGTGCTCATACTTTTGCATATAAACTATTTATTTTAGCAGTACATGTTTTTGCCAGTAAACAATATTAATAATTAGAACAAATACTAAAAAAAAAACAAAACAAATAATAATACAATAAACATAAAGACAGTCAAATGTAACATTTTTAAAGAAAATCTTTCTAAATTCTAAAAGAATTTAATTTTAACATTTTAAAGAAAAGTAATTTTATTTTGATTAGATAAATAAAGTTAGAACTCTGATATTTATATATGGTCAATAAATCTAACAGTTCTCATTATAACATTGTTATAAGAATATAATAAGACTATTTAACCTACTTAACCTATTTCTAGATCTATAGCTCATTTTATCTGAAGAAACTGTTATTCTATTGGCAGACAACTGCGCTCTTTTCAAGCATTTCTTCAGTAATATTTAGTAATATTATTGGTAATAATAAACAATATTATCCGCATTCTGTCTCAAAACAAGCAAAATCATCTTTACAGTCTTTTTGTCCCAGAAAAACAATCTACCCTTTACACATTTTCCATGTTTTTGTCATTTTTTCACAGTGAAGCAAAAAGAAGTGCTGGCTCGAACCTGTCAATGCAGAATGTAAACTGAATGTACGTGCAGCTCACACTGTAACTAAGTATGTAATTACGTGGGTTATAATTAAATACGATCATAAATATTTAAATCATAATTAAATAATAATGAAGAGATTAAGCGAAGGGTTAAAGAAAATAATAAGAAAGAACAGAGAAAAGGAAAAGCACATCACGCTGGCACTTCCTCTGTAAAAGTCCTTGATTGTTGAGGTGAACTCAGACAGGAGGGAAGCAGGTTGTATGAACTGAGCCAAGTTCATTCAGACGGCCATTCATTCAGACTGGAACTCAGTCAGTGAGAAAATGAATGAAGCCCCAGACTTGGCACGCAGAAATAACACCATAAACGACTTTTTAATCACAGTAATGCACACCTGAGCTGAGAGTCATTAACTGAGCAAGACTGCCCCCTGCTGGACAGCAGAGTTCAGTTTATCTTATAATAACTTTATAATTATATAGCTGTTTATTTTTCAGTGTCAGGGCAAAAAAGCTGATTTAAAAGGACTTCACACAGAAGCCTTAACAGCTGAATGTCACATTCTTTAGTGTTTAGTGTTTCCACTCTTTACCTTCATTACAGTTTCCATTCTTTTCATTTTTTCAGAGAAATCTGCAGGGATATTTTTCACACCTCCAAAGTTCAGTCTTCATGCTTCACATGATCCAAACAATCCCAACACACATTTAGACCCATTAATCTGTCAAACCTCACTCCACATCTCAGAAGTCCAGTTTCGGTTTTCTAGTGCAAATGTTCTTTTTTTTTTATCTGTCCCCTTTTCTCAGTAAGAGCTTCTTAACAGCTACACATCCTTTCAGATCTCATAGTGCTTAGTTGTCTTCTCACAGTTGGATGTCAGAACAAGGATGGACAGACGCAAATGTGGATTTTTTTCAGATACAGTAGTTCTTGAAAGTTTGTAAACCCCTTAGAATTTTCTATATTTCTGCATCAATTTGACCTAAACCAGAACATTAGTTTAATTTAAACAAGTTTAAGTTTAATAAAAACTTGCTTTAATCACAGGTTCACAAATGAGTTTTCCTTTACTATATTGTATCTGTAGGTCTCTGTTTATAAACATAAACTAGCCAAAGCGAATTTACTATAAAATGAAAGTGTTTGTATAAATTCAGAAAAAAGACACATCAGTCACAACTGCATATGTGTACATATTTCTATACTGGGGTCTATTTACACAAAGTTAGGTTAGTTCATCCTTTATGTTGAATAGACTCTCCTAAACTTTTACGCTGCTACACTGACGTTAAACCGTGTGCTGCACTGGGTCGGTATGTCCAACAGTTCAAAACAAGCTCAAAACAAAGTGCGCGCTGTGCCCTGATTGGTGCTCTTGCTTCCCGCTTCTTTCGTTTTGATGTGTTACATTTTTATACACACATAATTCAAAAGGAACAACAGATTTCTCATAATGTAGTGGAGTAAAAAGTGAGATATTTGACTTTGAAATGTAGTGGAGTGAAAGTAAAAAGTCACCCAAAATGGAAAAACTTCAGTAAAGTACAGATACAAGAAAAAACTACTTAAGTACAGAAACTAATTACATTTACTTCGTTACTGTCCACTACTGATTAAAACTAAAACTTCCAATAGTAGATAAAGATAACCAAATTAAACAAATGAGACAAATGAGATTGGTCAATTATTTATTGAGGAAAACGATCACATGGATAAACCAGAAGGCTTTTGGAACAATGTTTTGTGGATGGATAAGACCAAAATAGATCTTCTTAGTTTAAAGCTTAAAAAAGATGCGTTATGTTTGGAGAGAGGTAAACACTGCATTCCAGCATAAAAACCTTACCCTATCTGTGAAACATAGTGGTGGTAGTATCATGGTTTGGGCCTGTTTTGCTGCATCTGGGCCAGGATGGCTTGCCATCATTGATGGAACAATGAACTCAGCAAATTCTGAAGGAAAATGTCAGGAAATCTGTCCCTGAGCTGAAACTCAAGAGAATGTGGGTCAAGACAACGACCCTAAGCACACAAGTCATTCTACCAAAGAATGGTTGAAGAAGAATATAGGTAATGTTTTATAAGTCCTGACCTTAATCCTATAGAAATGCTGTGGAAGGACCTGAAGCGGCAGTTCATGGGAGGAAACCCACCAACATTACAGAGTTTAAGTTTTTTCGTGCGGAGGGGCTAAAATTCCACCAAGCCAATGTGCAGGACTAATCAACAGTTACCGGAAACATTAAGTTGCAGTTGTTGCTGCACATGAGGGTCACATCAGATACTGAAAACAAAGGTTCACATACTTTAGCCACTCACAGAGCTGTAAAATTGGATCATTTTCCTCAGTAAATAAAAGACTAAGTCTAATATTTTTGTCTCATTTGTATAATTTAGTTTTCTTTATCTACCATTAAGACTTGTGTGGAAATCTGATGAAGGTCAAATTTATGCAGAAATCTTGAAAATTCTAAAGCCAATTTTCAAGCATGACTCTATGAATCAAGAGTGGAGCTTGATTTTCTCCTCTCTCTCAAAGATGAAAGCATTAAGTGCTGTTTATCTGACGGGAACAGTTCTGGTGTCTGTCGGGTCTTCCAGGTGGCTGTTAGGAGTCACATTTTCCCTTTAGATTTGAAACATTTTTTTTAACAGTTTTGGAAAATCCTTTTTTTTCCCCCACTTCTTTTCCCTTTGACCTTCTCCTTCCTTATGCAAGTGGAATATCTTATATCTCATCTCCTCAGCAATATCTCATTGGATGCACAAAAAAAGTGAGGCAGCTAAGGGTGAATTTTGTTAAGTGTGCTTCACTTTGTGATGAAAACTTGTGCTGCTAATTCCTTCATTTCACTGCTACTGCAGTGATGGACTGACTAATGACGTGCACGATCCAGGAGTGTAACAATACACATATTTACAGGGTCAATATGATTCTGCGGTTGATATGATTTTTCATTTTTGATAAATCCTAAAAATCACAGCTCCTATAATTTAAACACTCTTGAGTAAAAACAAAAACCCCAGTCATTTCAATGAGGGTGTGTCCACAGGATAAGCCCTGCCCATTTAGCTCTGATAGGATCCACCTAGATGTCTAGTGTTGATTGTTTTCAGTGGTTTCTATGAAAGATGGTAAATGAGAGACCTTCAAAGGAGAATGTAGGATGTATTGGCCAGAGCTTTGACTTTCCTCACTGTTTTGTTGTTCTGAAAAATGGTAATATGGGTCACTTAGGCCCAATCCCATTTCATCCCTCGCCCCTACAACTTAGGCCTTACCCCTCCATTTTATGCGTTCATGTCTAGGGGTAGGGTGTCCCGATTGTTGTAGAAATAGAGGGGTAGGGCGAAGTGCTAGGGCTACATGGCCCTCCAGGTTTTTCAGAGGCAAGCAAGATGGCTGAACAAAGACCAAAGAAACCCACAAATGTGAGAATTTTCCGTTATAAAATTACAATAACTACTGTATTACCTTAGTTTAATGTCCTTTCAATGTATTTTGGTCCTTTTCTTCATAACAAGCATGAAAAAAATCACTAATAGTATGCTAACGTCTTGGTAGCTAGTTAGCTACATTTCCTGTTCCACCTTAGTCAGCAGTTCTGACGCTTGAGGCGCCAGAATGTAACTGCTGCTCCATTTAAGGTGGAATGAAAAAATTCAAACGAGAAGCTGCTGAATATCTGACTTCAGCTTCATATTCTTGAAGAATTAGGGGTGGGCGATAATAAATAATTGCACCCCCCCCCTCTTTGAAGGCATATGATGCCCTAAATGTAACTAAAGCCCAGCAGTGAGGAGCTGAACTTTACCCTCCTCTGCTGTCACTGCAGACTGGCAGGGTCGCCTACAGAGCAGCGCTGGTAGCTGTTAATGAAGTGATGCTCTTTTTATTTGAGGGTCCCATTTCATAGAGGATGATTTCAACCACTACCCCTTGTACCTCAATGCTTAAGCATTAGCGACCTTGGAGATGAATGTTCATCAATCTGAAACCACTGGACAGTTCATGGTGCTGACTTTAATGAACATATTAATGCAACTACACATATTTACATTATGTACATAATGGACAGAGGGGTGTTGGAGCATGACATGAATGAATGAATGAGTAAGATTAACAGATAAAGGTGTGTTTCTTTCTGATCAATGAACAACATGAGGGTTCAGGTACTCATTACTGCACAGCACCACCCGATTCCACCAACTTCTTTTCCTTAAAGCAATAGTTTGACAAAATACACAACCCCTTCTCCACACCCAACCCCAAATGTAGTCGGATCAGTTGAGACACATCTGGTGTCAGAAGTTTGCTTCTTTTTTTGCACACAGAAATAATCACTTCTCTAATTTTAAATGATGTTTGTTCTACATACAAACACAGTAGTTGGTTAAACTATGACACTAAACATAAAGTTAGATTATGAGACACCAAATTCAGCATCAACATGAAAAATATCACTGTTAGCTGGTTAGCATGTTGCTAACAATACCCGTTTTCATTTCATGTTTTTCCCCCACTTTGCAGCTGGAACATGTAGACTCCTTATTTCAAGTCAAAATCAACACAGCAACAGCTTCTGTTATGTGTCAGCCATATCAGCCTCGTGACTCCAGAGCAAAACTAAAGAAAACAACTCCAGATATACGAAACACGTCTTGTCTTGACTGATCAACTACATTCGGAGTGGCGGGGAGGGGGGATTGGGGATTTCCTCTAACTATTCCTTTAATGATGACGGTAACACAAATAATAAAATAAGGAGTTGTGATCTGAGAACAACAATGAGCACCAACTACAGCCACTAACACAGTCAGTAAGATACACAAACTACCCTATACGACTTCTGCAATAGCGTCTGATTAATCCCTCTGTTCACTGCTTTAAACTCATCTACGTGTCTGGATTCCACTGATTTCTTTTGGTTTTATCAGTCACATTTACGGAATTTTGTACGACCAAATTGATGGAGTTTAAAAACAGTCTTTACATTCAGATATTTGACCCAGAGTTCAGCTGACGCCACGTGGCCCCCAAAGGAAACACTAAACAGCGTAGAAGGGATAAGGTCAGAAGCCTGATGTCAGTCCTCCTCGAAGTCAGAGGGGACAGTGCATCGGGTAAAGGTGGACAGGTAGAGAGCGGTGGTTTCCACAGGAGATAAACCAGCCGACACTTTCAAGATGGTGAGGACCCTCATCGCTGTCATGGTAACGCCATCTTCTGTCTGTGCGATAAACAGATAGACAGATACACAGATAGTGTAAAAACCTCCACAGATGGGGGCAGAGCTACACTGAATTCTTTGTTGATTAGATTTCTGGTTTTTACCTCGTATTGTTTCACTTTTTCACTAGTTCTCTTCATAACTTTAATTTACATGAATTTTACATGTTTCTGTAATTGGCGTTTGGTATGGCAGTTTTTGATAGCTTG
Organism: Colossoma macropomum; assembly: GCF_904425465.1. NCBI lineage: Eukaryota > Metazoa > Chordata > Actinopteri > Characiformes > Serrasalmidae > Colossoma > Colossoma macropomum. The sequence continues at coordinate 646,416 of NW_023494816.1, read as the reverse complement.
TAGTATGGTCTGGTAGTTCTTGGCATGGTTTGGTAGTTTTTGATAAGGTTTGGTAGTTTTTAGTATGGTTTGATAGTTGTTGGTATGGTTTGATAGTTCATTGTATGGTTTGGCAGTTCCTGGTATGGTTTGGTAGTTTTTGATAAGGTTTGGTAGTTTTGGGTATGGTTTGACAGTTTGTGGCACGGTTTGGTAGTTCTTGGTATTGTTTGGTAGTTTGGTCTGGAGCAGCAGGGGAAATGCTGAAATAGCTTAGAGGAGTGGCTGAAATGGGGACTTATCTGACAGTACTGATATTGTCATTAACCCTTATAAGTATAAGTTGGATTTGTTTGTTCTTGTTTTCAATAAAAGGATGTTTTTAGAGAGAAATTAGGTTTTATGGTGCTTTTTTTATGGTACAATTGCACATTGTTGTCATATGCCAACAATTTATCAAATACCCCACTTAATTTTTAGAATTTATTTTTTTCAAATATTTCCATTATTTAAGCAAATTTAAATAACAAAAACACACTGAAATATTTTTTGTCATTTTTAAGTAGTAGTTCATGCAATAGAGGGTTAAGGCTATAGAGGGTTAACGCATAACTAAGAATTTCACAAGAAATGATGCATGCGACTAATTTTTGGCTGGTGAGCTTTTAAACGCACCTTCACTCTCCATTCTCAGAACCGACTGGCCCTACAGTGGCTTATGCTTATGTCATAGGCCAGGGGTACGGACCTGAGGGCTGGAGTCTGGCACAGTTCTGTGATCTTCCTGCTCTAGCACACCAACTAAACCTGGTAATTAGCTGATGAGTCGAATCAGGTGTGCTCGAGGAGGCAAATCACCAAAATGTGCGGGAATCTCACCATCCAGGACTGGAGTTTCCCACTCCTGCTGTAGGCATACCTGGTGTTCAGCGCAGATCACAGGGCAGCGGTGAGACGCAGCCAGCCTCCTCACACTCAGCAGACGCTCCTGAGCTACAGCACCACAACGAGCTGAGTGAAAACACACAGAGAGAATCACAGATCAGTACAACTAATTATTCCCACAATTAATCAAACTAATCTTACAAGTAATGATTAAATCTGACAGAAGCTGTTTTCTTGACACGTAACGTTAAAAGAATAATGAAAAGGAACAAACAATGAAAAGAAAAAACATTAATTACCATCAGTAACCACAAAGCACAGCTTTCCCAGGAAGTAGTCTGAGCCTAAATGACTCACAGAATTCTCCGCTGCTTGAAGACTAGAGACAGAAGGGAATATCAGCAAAGGCATAAAAATGGTAAAAGGGTACACGTCCTACATTTTTAATGTATTTATATTTTTTCTGAAACCAGAGGTTTGTGTGGGTTTATGTACCAAAAACAGACAGAATTTACTTTTACATTACCTCTCCCCATCCCTGGTTTTATCCTGGGATTCTATAGCAACGGCTTAGCAACGCCCTAGCAACCACCTGGGATTCCATAGCAATGGTCTACGAACACCTTAGCAACCACCTGGGATTCCATAGCAATGGCCTACGAACACCTTAGCAACCACCTGGGATTCCATAGCAATGGCCTACAAACACCTTAGCAACCACCTGGGATTCCATAGCAATGGCCTACGAACACCTTAGCAACAACCTGGAATTCCACAGCAATGGCCTATGAACACCCTAGTAACCACCTGGGATTCCATAGCAATGGCTTATGAACGCCTTAGCAACCACCTGGGATTCCATAGCAATGGCTTATGAACGCCTTAGCAACGCCGTGGGATTCCATAGCAACGGCTTAGCAACACCTTATCAACCACCTGGAATTCCATAGCAATGGCCAATGAACACCTTAGCAACCTTCATAGCAACAGCTTTGTCAAGCCAACTTAAAGCTCCCTCACAATCTTTTCTTGTCTAATTAATTCATGTTGTGGGTCATATTAAGCCTGATTTATCATAATATTTCAAGACAAAGTTCTTTTCTCATCAAAATCATTTCTTCCCTCAAAATGCAAGAGTTTTGTCCACCTCTAAAACATCTTTTGAGTATTGATTACATCACCGTGCACTAGCGGGTGACCAATGATATGAGAGACCCCTTCTCAGACCGCATTTCACTCACAAATGTCATGCGGAATTAAAATAAGTCATGATTTCACATTCCCGCCAATTTTAAGACTGACACATGTAAATGACCTCTGATTGGCTTCCTTGGATCTTGCCTCATTCAAAAGGCAGATCTGAATGGGTGGAGCTCAACTGCCGTTCGCCGCGTATGTGAACATATGTTAATGTCTTGGTTTTCATGGCATCATAAAAACAATTAATTCTCAACAGGCAGTTTTGGCAGAAATTTTGGTTTCACATGAAATAAGCCTTTTAACTACTGTCCATCTCACAACATGGAAGGAATGGTTTCCAGACTGGACCGTAAGGCGGCTCACCTGCGCTCAGACAGCAGGTTGACTATGAACACCACCAGGTCAATACGAGGGCGAGTCTCACTGTTTTCCACAGGGAGAGGGAGCTTTCGAGCCAGCCGCCTGGAAGAAAGCACAATACAAAAATCATGAAGCAACAGCCTGATGCCCCTCAACAAAGATAGATGTTCTTGCTTGAACATGTTGGGCAAAAGTGATAAACTAAAGTAAAAACTTGGATAGAAACAGAATCAATCAGCACCCAGAATTTGGGTGAATGAGGCTAAAACCACAATGAACCAGAAACATCCAAAGTAACATGAATTAAATCAAGCCTGATTGTAGGGATGCATCGATACTGATATTGGTATCGGGTATCAGGTGGCACTGTGCTCATCCACTCATAAAAATCAGGAGGCTCTGTTCACACAGAGCAGAATCAATGACTGTCACTGTCGGACACAAAGCCGTGGGTCCCTTTAAACATTTCGCCTTAGAAGATTTCCGCCAGACCTGCACTGTGATTTTAGCCTGTTTCAAACACACAATCACAACCGCTTCCCCGTTATGGGTGGAGACACGAAGGCCAGCGAAACGGAGGTGGAAGAAAGTCGATATTTGCTACCAAAGTCCATCTATGCTGACTTTACTCTGTTCGACTGAACAGAATTACCATATATAAATGTCAATACAGTGTTTTTACCATGTAATATCACCGCCTGGTTTTAGCTTCAGTGCTTAGCGTTAGCCGTGCTGCTCAGTACTCGGTGCGCAGCACGTTATTTTAAATTGAAATGCTTTATTTGAAACTGTCTGCAGAGGCTGCATTTCACGTAGCATGGATAGAGCATTTTCATACAGAGTGAGTGTATAAATCGTAGTCTTTGTATGTATATAATGGTCTGTTTAAACGCACAGACTCACCATAAAACAATATTTCTACAATCACAGTGTTTGTCTGGCTTTAGTGGAAATTCAGCTACAGCTCAACCAGCCAAGACTCCGAGAAGACGTTAAACTTCACAGGTGAGCTCCTCGGACGTGATTCCTGCTGTCACTGAACTACAGAGACTGATGTTCAAACATACAGCTGTACGTACAGAAGTGCTTTTCTGACAGGGAACTAAACCCACTCTTCTCCACTGCAGCGCTACTCAATCCAAGGTAGCATTAAGCAATACAGCACAGCTTGCTAATGGGCTTGATTTTATCCTAAGTAGGTTACTCAGTGGGGCATCGGACTCGGTATCAGTGATTACTAAACAAAATGAACTCATACTCGGTCTTAAGAAAACAGTATTGATGCATCCCTACCTGATCTTGTACGTTTAAAAAAAAACAAGCAAACAAAAAAAAAGCCTTACACATTCACGTTGATGTCCTTTTCCCGCTGCACTATGGCATCGGCCAGCCTGGACTGAAACTGCTCCTCATTTTCAACCAGCTGTCATTAAAGGAAACAGTAAACAGTGTTTGGTCAATCAGTCAAAGGCAACGACAGCATGTAAGATCTATCATGGACAGTTATATTCAAAATATTCACAGCAACAGCGAGCAGGAAGAAACTGAACTGCAGTCAACCTGGGGACGGGCAAATGAGACGATATTTAGTGCTAAATTCTGACATATATATCAGATATCTTGGATATCGTCAGTAATTAAAGAGCAACTGCATGTCTCATTACAAAGAGAGCAGAATCAGCCACATTTGACTGGGTTTGTAGGTGCATCACTAAATAAAAATCATTGCATTCAGTTTGTTTGAGGCTCTACTGGTGGTTCTTTGTCTGTTCCAACCCATCAAACCTCAGAAAAACGAAATACCGTGATGTGTACTGAGAAAATACCTGTATCGTGATATATTTTTGCCATATTGCCCACCCCTAACAACTCCTAACAACCCCAGTGTTAGTTAGGTTTCTATTGATACTATCACTTCTGAATTACAGATGTAAAGCAGAGGTGGGCGATACGCCGAAACGTAATATGATGATACTTCACGAGGTTTTTTTTTACAATACACAGTTTTTTTCCTGACGTCTCGTAAGTCAGAACAGACAAAGTAAGCCCACATTTTAAAAATACCATCACAAACTATACATTCATTTACTTCATTCAACAATTCACATACAGTGCTGCACTGAATCCAACTGAACAGGACTAATTATGCTCTCTGTGCAGTTGGAAAGTGGTTTTTAAGTGTTGACGATGTCCACAATATGTTCAGAAAGGTATTGTGATGTAATTTGTCACAATAACAATAAATATTGCCATATTGCTCAGCCTTAGTTTAAAGTGTTCAGAGTGGGACAATTGATCAAATGTTGTTTTCAATAACCATTCTGGCTTCCAACGACTATGAAAACAAGATATTGGAGATAAAACGATACTGTGCCGCAGTGCATTTCACAATGATGCTCTCATTTTGTCTTGCGTTATAAATCCAGAGCACTCCTCTTTCATTTAGAGCGAAGTGCTTTGCTTCTCCTAAAAGGCCAAACTCATCCAATTTTTTTTGGTCTAATTTATTTTTATTTAATATTTTTATATATGTCATAATGACCATGGTTGATCTTATTTATTTTTATTTATAATGTTTATATTATTAATGTAATGTACATATAACACATTATATGGAGTACTGTATATATATATATATATTATTTATTTCATTTAGGTATCTTTTTATATTTAAAGTTCAAGCAAATCCACTGTTAAAAAGAGTATTTTTTCCAAGTTTAGTAAATGCATGTTGTTTCCAAAGTCGATGAGTAATTGTGTTAAATAATCGTGCTCTCAATGCTGACCAAATTAATCGCGATTATGATTTTTAGCATAATCTAGCCGCTCTATTTCAGATTTTTCTGTGACAAACCTGGTTTCCTTACAACTAAAAGAGACTTGTGAAAATACTTTCAAGGCTTTTACTAACAGAACTTAAACCTAAATCGACCGTCTGAACCGCGTCACTGTGAACACTGTGAACACAGTAAACACTGTGAACACTGAACATAGTAAACACTGAACATAGTAAACACTGAACATAGTGAACACTGTGAAACACTGAGAAACACTGAGAAACACTGAGAAACACTGTAACACTGTAAACACTAAACACTGTGAACACAGTGAACACAGTAAACACTGTGGACATAGTAAACACTGAACACAGTGAACACTGTGAAACACTGTGAACACAGTAAACACTGTGAACACAGTAAACACTGAACACTGTGAATACTATACACTTTGAACACAGTAAACACAGTGAACACTGAACACTGTGAAAACAGTGAACACTGTGAAAACACTGAACACTGTGAATACTATACACTTTGAACACAGTAAACACTGTGAAAACAGTGAACACTGTGAACAGTGAACACTGTGAATACTAAACACTGTGAACACAGTAAACACTGTGAACACAGTAAACACTGTGAACACAGTAAACACTGAACACTGTGAATACTATACACTTTGAACACAGTAAACACAGTGAACACTGAACACTGTGAAAACAGTGAACACTGTGAAAACACTGAACACTGTGAATACTATACACTTTGAACACAGTAAACACTGTGAAAACAGTGAACACTGTGAACAGTGAACACTGTGAATACTAAACACTGTGAACACAGTAAACACTGTGAACACAGTAAACACTGAACACTGTGAATACTATACACTTTGAACACAGTAAACACAGTGAACACTGAACACTGTGAAAACAGTGAACACTGTGAAAACAGTGAACACTGTGAATACTAAACACTGAACACAGTAAACACAGTGAACACAGTGAACACTAAACACTGTAAACACTGTGAACACTGAACACAGTAAACACAGTGAACACAGTAAACACAGTGAACACTGTGAAACACTGAAACACTGTGGACATAGTAAACACTGGACACAGCAAACACTGAACACTGTGGACATAGTAAACACTGTGCACACTAAACACTGTAAACACGGTGAACACTGTAAACACAGTGAACACAGTAAACACAGTGAACACTGAACACAGTAAAACACTGTAAACACAGTGAACACAACACAGTGAACACTGTAAACACTATGAACACAGTAAACACAGTGAACACATTGAACACTGTAAACACAGTGAACACTAAACACACTAAACACAGTGAACACTGTAAACACAGTGAACACTAAACACACTAAACACAGTGAACACTGTAAACACTGTAAACACAGTGAACACTGTGAACACTAAACACAGTGAACACAGTAAACACTGTGAACACAGTGAAAACTAAACACAGTAAACACAGTGAACACTGTGAACACAGTTAGCTCAGCATTAGCTCAGCCCTAACTGGCCCAAACTCAGACAGACCCCAGCGCCGTCAGCGCTACTCACCAGGACGGTGGCCGTGTTGAGTTCGGGTGTTTTGCTGTACGGGCTCAGAAGCGCCATTTCACGGTGAATAAAGTGAGATTTAACCACTGTAACTCATTTCCGCTCCGCTCCGCGCGGGTCGGCGAGTTCCTACCGCTTCTTTTCAAACGCGCTGACGTCACCACTTCGGCGCCGGCGCAGCGCGGTGCTGCCGCCTGAAGGCTCCACGGGGTAATTACTGCACTGCTACCTAAAAACACACCGTCCAGCTGTTCTTAGCTTTAAGAGGAGCCGAGCGGTGTTTATGTCTCTAAATACTGATGATTACCGAGCCCTGCTTATAACAGCCCTGCTAAATATAAAAGTGTGGCTCTGACTAACGCTGCGTTGACATGTTTGCGTTTAAAAAAGGTCATTCTGCGTCTTACTGCCTTAACTATCTCAGTCCCACACCTTACTAAGTCATGGGTAGGACTTAACTATCTCAGTCCCACACCTTACTAAGTCATGGGTAGGACTTAACTATCTCAGTCTCACGCCTTACTGAGTCATGGCCAGGACTTAACTATCTCATTCCCACACCTTACTAAGTCACGGCTAGGACTTATCTCATTCCCACACCTTACCATGTCAAAGCTAGGACTTAACTATCTCATTCCCACACCTTAGTAAGACGTGGCCATGGCTTAACTACTCATTCCCACAGCTTACTAAGTCGTGGCCATGAATTAATCATCCAATTCCCACACTTTACAAAGTCGTGGCCAGGACTTAATTATCTTTTTCCCACACCTTACTAAGTCATGACATGGAATTTGTGGTTGTCGAGGGTAAACAAACATACCATACTCATACAAATTCTATTTTATCGAGCAGAGCGGCTCATTTGACTACCTTTTCCCATGTGTTACTAACGTGTGGCCAGGACTTAACTATCTTACTCCCACTCCTAACTAATTTGTGGCCAGGACTTTTTTGTCAGTTGTCATGAAAGGCTTATGTAAGTGTCATGTAGCCTTATGAACAATGCCCTACAGTAACGTGTTACTGTAAAATTCAGATCGTACTGTGAGTGAAAAACCACACACGAACATGTTTTGAATCTGTAAAAAACTATATTGTTTTTTTGAAGCTGTTCACATTTATTAAAAAGATCCTATTCGAATTCAGATATAAAAATAGATCAGATTCAGGGTACGAGTGTGAACACCACCTTGGCTTTGAGACTGCATCCAAACTAACACATTTTCGAAATAATAAAGGGAAAGAAAAAAAAAGAATCACACCCATCATTCTTTTTAACATGGACTTTTCAGACTGGTTTATTAAATTTTATAGTATTTGACAGGAAGGATCAGATTTCTTCAGATGAGAACCTGCTAACACAGCAAATTAAAAGGAAAAGAAAAAAGAAGTTTTGAAAAGTTCTGCACACGTTAACAAGAAGAGAAATAGTTGGCTTGCGATGTAACCAAATGTACAAATATGCCTGGAAGGAAGTGGCGTCGTCTCTTTTGCATTCACAGTAAATCGCTGCTCGAGTCTTTTGTGTACATAGCAATGAATTCATAAACTCAAGTTTTTCAGCTTTCAAACTAAACCATACTGGATGTGTACTATGAAACCGGAACCACACAGTTAACGAGCGAACAGAAAGGGAAATTATATCCACATTTATCAACAGCATCACTCATTACATGAGAGTGATGACTGCCTAGTTCCTGACTGGTTTGTACTCATTTTGTCTTATTTTAAGAGTAAATTAGGCCAAAAAATGTTCTGCCCTCTACATGTTTATTCTATTAGCAATGCTTTTCAAGGGGAATTCCACCAACTTTCCAAAATTTAAGATTAAATGATTAAGATGTAAACAAATTTGGTGTGAAATGCTCTGTTCTAGAGTCAGAATTGGTTACAATGGTGGTGATAGGAACCAGACGTCTGAAGAGTTTAATGCTCCTTCACAGAACATTATTACATGAAATGGTTATGAATGCACTGCCTGAGGTCAGACACTGTTTTATGACAGTTCTACAATAAACCTCCAACCTAATCTGTGTTTTTAAAATACCTTCATGGTGGAGGGATACATGAAGGGCACTGTAAGACAAAATAGTCCCAAAGGAAAACTTATTTTTTCACATTTATCACTATTTTATCATCATCAACATTACATATAAACACTCAGAAGACCTGTGTAGGTTCACTGGTGGATTTGGATAGTAAATAAAATCACTATATCTGTGTTGTAGACATCATGACTCCTGGTTCCTATCACCACCACTGTAAAGAAATCTGTAAGTTTCTCTACAGTGAACCATTTCACACCAAACCACTCTTTACTTTACATCCCAACAACTCAATATCAAATTTTATAATATTGGTGGAATTGCCCTTTACCGTCACCCAGCGAACTATTCCTTTAAGGAGGCACTCACAATTAAGGTGACACCTAAAAATAAGAGGCTCCTCCTTATAAACGAACCGGTCAGCTCGCTAACCAATGAACCCGGCCTCAGAGTAGCTGCATAAACATCATCAACAGTGATGATCAATAGTCAATGTTCAATAACAATAACAAAAAGGAGAAAAAAAAAAATCCACCACTGGGTTGTTTTGAAAGAAAATACACAGCTTCGGTGGTAGCTCCGCCTCTCTCAAGATGCTTTATTCCTCTAGTAACTCGCTGTAACTTGAAGTGAAACGGGATGGACATGTCCGACTCCTTTGGTTGGCTTCCTCCGTTTCAAGATGCTCGAGAACTGCCGCTTTGAGGCGCCCACTGTTTCACCGACTGTTCCTATCTTAACCTCTCATTCACACGCACTTCAACTTTTGACTAGCTTCCTTTCCATATTCAACATGCGTCCACTGATTTATGACTCGCCAGATGGGCAAAATGTTAAAGGAGCAGTTATTATCATGATAATTGTATGATAATTGAATTGAAATTCCACAATTCTCCCCACCAAGCAAAAGTCGTCTGACCAGGACAAGTTTGGTGTCTGAAGTTTGCTTCCTTAGTGGTAATGAGGGTGATGAAACAGGTCACCCAAAAAGACTGACACTCATTACTCGTTAGCTACATTAGCCTCACAGCTCCAGAAGCAAACTTGAGACAACATGTCCTGGCCAAATGACCACATTTGGGGTAAGGGTAAAAAAATATATATATATATTGTTGGTGAACCACTTCTTTAAATACTCAGTCCTGTCCCAATGCCTAACACCTTAACTGACCCGTGGTGACAAAACTTCAACATGGTAATGTTATAGAAAAAGTAAAAATGTCCTTTACTGTAATGTACTTTAAAGAAATGGTAATTTTGGACCATTCGAATGATGTAAACGACAAAAACAAAACAGATTTGGATGGGACCGCAATGATATGTTTACTACATCTGACCAGTTTTGGCAGGCTAAAGGAAACAAGGGTCTGGATTAGAAAGGACTCTGTTGAGGTATGTATTTTTTTTTTTTAACTAGATCACTAAGAGAATATGGTCCAAGCTTACACTGAAAACCTCAGATTGGATGGGATCTTCTTTCACTGTAAACATTAGAACTGTAGATATGTGAAGGCAGAATAATCAGATCTATCTGCCAGGAATGGACCAGTTTCTCCAACACAGATTAGGCCTAAGTCTGGATTTTCAATTGTGAATCGCTACAGGCAATGGAATTTAGTCTATGACTCAACTTAATAAACTTCAACTGGAGATACAAATAATCAAATTGAGAAACATTAGATTTATCTGTCGAACTGTGGGCCAGTTTCCTGGAGCCTCATTAGGCCTAAACATAGACTGTAAAAAAAATTCAACGTCAAATCACCCTCCGCATTGCAATTCAGTCTAAACCTAAACTTCCTCCATGTTTTAGAAACTGGCAGTGTATGTGGTAAAATTCAAAGAAATCAGACGTATCTGTCAGTCCGAAACCTACAGGACAGCTTTCCCTGAGCCAGACTAATCTTTAGCCTCAGCTTTAAACGTGCTTGGTGGCGAAACACCATTGCAAATGAGTCTAAAACTAGACTTAACAGACTTCATACTGGCTGAGAACATTCAATTCATTTGATTCATCCAATCTATGGACAACAAACGCATTCTTTTGTAGCAACTGTTGCTAGGTTAAGGCCTTTACACAATGATCACGCCAATGTCAAATTAATTTGGACACGTATAACTGATCATATGTACACCTATCAATATTTTCTGGACGTTCAAAACAGTGGTATTTTCTTCACCCACTATCGCAATTTTTGTTAAATATCACAGGCGACATGAGCTCACTTCACCAATCACTGTCATCTCTGATGCCAGCATGACACCAATCACGATGATGGACCAGCTGTGTCCCAGCAACCAGTACTTTCTGACAAACATTAAAAGGTTTAGTTTATCTTCTGCTTCGTGATACGTGGAGCTGGATATCCGAAAAGCAGCTCAAACTGAGTTACAGAGACCCAAGAAATCTGAGCTCATGAACTTCAGCTCCTGAATGAAGCTGCGAAATGGAAAGGAGACCAATGTCAACCTTTCCTATTTTGTCACTGGAAAACATTCTGCCTGTTCGTTTGGGTTTTTCTGCAAAAAAAAAAAAAAAAGGAGAACCGAATGAACAAATTTAAAAAAAGGGTCAATTTTGATGTGAAAAATGGTGTCAGAATGTCACACTGGGTGTGTTTACATGCACTCAATAATCCAATCACAATCAGATTTCTGCCGTGATCTGAATATTCAAGTGGTCGTGAAAACACCAAACTCCGATCTAGTAATCTAAAAGAAATCTGATATAGAGAGCTGGATTTTAGCTCAGTAATCAGATCCCTCAGTGCATGTAAACTCTTGCTCTGATTTCTTTCAGATTTCTCAGTCTGTGCATGTATGAAAACAGACCAGAAATAAGTGAGCAGCGTTTCCACCAGATGGCAGCAAAACACTTTTGGAGCAACGCTGAAAACAACTATATGCTCGATAAAATTAAGGATATATTCTTTATGTTCTAGATGATGTACGTTCATATTTTCAGGTAAAGTGACACAATGTAAAAGCCGCAGCATCAAGTTTGAGTTTTACATTACGTTTACGTCACGTCTTCCTCTGTGAGTTTATTGGCTGGTTGCAAAGCAGAAATTTGATTACTGTCTGACTCATGTAGACCTGAAGTTTTCCCCATTATCTGATTACTCAAGTGCATGTTGGTCGGATTACTGACAAAATCTGATTTTCTGCAGTTATCAGATTATTACGTGCATGTAAACGCACCCACTGTTGTGTCTTTATGCAGCGACACAAAAACGTGCGCCACAGTTTCTCACGAGGTTGAATGGGAATTTCTCAACGTTCTGGAAAGCTTGTCCAACCTGGGAACAGTTGCTACGAAAGAATGCATTTGTGGGCGGAGCCTGGACAGGACCGGCATACACTGTTAATTGGCAGTTGATGCTGTTTTGTTGGTTCAGCCCATCCAGAGACTGACAGATCAGCTAAATACACAGAAACGAAGAACACGGGCAGGAAGCCATTTAAAAGTATAACTCTCTCTCACTCTCTCTCACTCTTTTTCTATCTATTCTATATCTCTCCCGACTCTCTCTCCTCAGAGCTGGAGCGATTCTCTCTCTCCAGCGAGACGGATCTCTCTATTCCCCTCAGTCTGTCCCGTCTCCGGGGACGAAGGGGGCGACCGCTCTCTCTGGCCCAGCTCTCTCTCCACATCCCTTCGTCCATCGTCTCTCCATCTGTCCTCTCCTGGATACTCCCTCCATCGCTCCTGCGACACAGAGTGCTCCTGTTCTCTGGTGTGTGAGGACCTGAGAGAGAGAGAGAGAGAGAGAGAGAGAGAGAGAGAGAGAGAGAGAGAGAGAGAGAGAGACATAAGAGAGAGAGACAAATGAGACAAATGAAATAAAAGAGAGAGAAGAAAAAAAAAGGAACAGTTCAAAAAAGAAAAGCAAAAACAAAGAGAGAGGACAGAGAGAGACAGAGGGAAAAAAAAAAGAGAAAGAGAACAGAGAGGGAACCATTTTTAACAAAGTAAATCTGAAATATTTTATTGGGCAAAACAGGCAAAACAAAACTGAACAATATATAAACCTGTGTTAACAGTGGTTTTTAACACTAGCCCAGTTAATCATGCAAAAACGGTGCTAATTATTGTTTCACATCTTAAGTTCTACAAAGCTGGAGTTGTCTGCTTATTTTTTATTATTATTTTGTTCAAGCTTTCATAGTGCAGCAGCACATTCTGGGACCTGTATGGGCACCTAAATGTAACTGCTGCAGTTAAGGTGGCATGGAAAAGTAGAAAAAGAAGCCAACTTCAGCTTCATCTAGTTTCTGAAGTCATCTGTCTCATAAGTACATTCTATACAGTCACCCCTCAGGCCATCAGACACTGCTGGAATTTGGAAAATATCGCAGTAATTTACGCCTCAGTACCAGCAAAGAGGTGACTGAGGGTCTTCTGTGTTTCATTTACATTTGAAATGTGACGAAACATCCACAACTCATACCGATGACCAAACACATACCTGAAGAAGAATTTCGACCGGTACGTCACTACATAGTGATATAAAACATTTCCCTGTTGGGGCTCACAGATAATATTTGTTTCATAATAGTAAGTCAGGTAAAGGTCCTGTTTATGAACTGATCTGGACGAAGTGAGGTTGAGTGTAACTGTTTGTGCTTTAAGAACAGAGAGAGGACGCGTGAACTGTCTGTGTGGTTGAACTGCACCTTTTCTTCTTCCTCCTGTGCGAGTGCGAACGAGAGCGGTGTCGGTCTTTGTGTCTGTGTTTCCTCTCTCTCTCTCTGTCCCGAGAACGAGACGAGCGGTGCCGCCGAGAGCGATGAGAGGAGCTCCCTCCGTCCCTGTGAGAGAGAGAGAGAGAGAGAGAGAGAGAGAGAGAGAGAGAGAGAGAGAGAGAGAGAAAAGAAAAGATTAGGCTAATTAACAGAAATACACTAGACAAATATAATGAAGTATATGGCAGCGATGCTTTACTGCAGACTCCAGGCATCAGAGCCAGTTGTCAGTCGCACTCACCTGTATCTGTCCCCACTTCTAGATCTCGACCTGAGTGACAGAGAAAGAGATGCAATAAAAACACTGACTACTGCACTGGTGGCCTCGATAAGACTTGTGTCTTATATAAGGCTGTGTCTGTCAGGACTCCCTATTCCCTACGCTGTACGCTATTTTGGGCTGCAGTGAACTGTTTTGGGCTACATCCGAAACTTTTCCGTGTTCGAATTTTTTCTGTTTGCCGTGTAGTGCACCACTTCGGGCCGTTTCCAAAAGTATTCCCTGTTCACTGGGTAGTGCGCTACTTTGGGCCATGTCCAAAACTACCCCCTGTTTGCTGTGTGTGCACTATTTTGGGCTGTGTCCAAAACTATTCCCTATTCACTGCATAGTGCGCTATTTCGGGCCATGTCCAAAACGATTCCCTGTTTGCTGTGTGTGCACTATTTTGGGCCGTGTCCAAAACGATTCCCTGTTTGCTGTGTGTGCACTATTTTGGGCCGTGTCCAAAACTATTCCCTATTCACTGTGCAGCGCACTATTTCAGGCCATGTCCAAAACTATTCCCTGTTCGCTATGTGTGCACTATTTCAGGCCGTGTCCAAAACTATTCCCTATTCACTGTGAAATGCGGTACTTCAGGCCATGTCTAACACTATTCCCTTTTCACTATGTAGTGCACCAAGATAACAAACAGTGCATAGTTTTGGACAGAATTAAAACCAAGAGAATCTATCCACCGAAAGGGTCCCAACCTCGAAGCACGAACTTAATAAAAACAACCTAATAACAATAAATTGTTCCTGTTTGTAAATAATTCTGTAGTCAACAACACTTCTGTAATATGTTATTATTAATATATAATTTACATACAAATTATATTATTACTAATTACATATTATAGAAACACCTTTATACTAATATTAATATGTAAACTTAATATGTAGTCAATAATTCTGTGAGTAGTTCTGAATGTTTCAGGTGGTGAAGACAAACTCACAGGGGACAGTAACTCACCTTCGGCGGTCTCTCTCTCTTTCCCTTTCCCTCTCTCGCTCTCGCTCTCTTTCTCTCTCCCGTTCACGTTCCCTCTCTCTCTCCACCTCCCACTCCCTCTCTCGCTCCGCTCTCTCCTCTCGGTCCCTCTCCTCCCTTCGCCTCATCCTCATTCGCTCCTGCTTCTCTGTCACTGCTTTCTGAGAGAGAGAGAGACAGAGAGAGAGAGAAGGAAAGCAAGATGATGCAAAGAGAGGAAGGAGAGAGGAAAAAAAAAATCACAAAGAAAAAAAGAGAATGAAAGAGAGAGAGAGAGAGAGAAGAAAAAGAAAAAAGTGAGGTTGAGAAAAAAGATAAAAAGAAAAAAAAATTAAAAAGAAAGAAAGAAAGAGAGAAAAGATACGGATAAAGAGAGACAGAGTGAGGGGAAGACAGAAACCAAGAACAGAGAGAAAAAAACGGAGGCGACAGAAATGGAGAGGGAGAGAGAAATGGCAGCAAGTGAAAAAGAAAAATTAGAGAGAGAGGATGAAGAGAGACAAAAAGATAAAGAAAACAGACAGTCAGTTGACAAGTTTAGCAAATACAGCAGACAGTAACTTCAACTACATCTTCAAATGGTAAATTTACAGGAAAAGAATAAAAAAACCCTTAATATTTTAAGAAACTCCGTATAGAAAGTCGGCTTTTTAAAATTTCTTTCGGTCTGCGTTTCACCGAATATTCACAAAATGTGCAAAGCAGCTGGACTGGGCTGCACCAGGTTTGCGTAGGTTTATAGTTAAGTTTGTGCGTAAAGTCTTCACTGAGTCCTTAGTTACACTAGTTAGTTTCAAACTATCCTGTTACTAAATTTGGTTGCACCACAAATCCGCAAGTCATGACTTAACTACTAACAACTAACTAATGCGTTCGTCTCTTTAATACGATGAAAACATGTTCGGAACCTGCTGCCATGGAAACGCAGCAGCAGCTGCTCTGACTTTTTCAATGGAAACACATATCATAGAAGAGAACGATGTGTACAAGTTAAACTGAATAAAACTAATTATCTACAGTCACTGCCTGATTATTCTTTAATATTTTCCCGAGAAAACCGAATATGCAGCTTTTTAAAAGCCGGTTTCTCACTGACCGACACAGCGGCAGCCTCAGTTTAGCCGTTTGGGCAGCTGCTGAGTCTCTGAGCTGGAGTGTTGGTGTGGTGTTTAGCTCCAGGCTCGGGCGACGATTTGAGCTGTAAGTAAAGTCACAGCGTATAGGGTTTAGAATTTTTAGCTTAGTTAACCAAAAAAGTTGTGTTCTTAGTCTTTATTGTGCTTTCTACATGTTTTTTGATGGTTTCCTCAACACTTACACCTGCTCAGGAGGGAGGTGTGAATATTTAGTAGCTACTAAGCTCAATATTAAAACTAGTTTGTGGTGCGAACCGTTCTGATTTAGTAAGGATAAACCTGAGCTTAGTAAACACTCATGTTACAACTAGTCTACGTTTGAACTTACGCACAGCTGGTGCAACCGGCCACTGGCGTTTTCCCATGGCATACAACCAAATAAATAAAAACAAATTTAAATTAATAAATAAAACCAAAACCCTTGTAATAAAGTTTGAGTGAGCAGTAAAAGTGAAAAACGGTGAAATATGTTTGGCAGATGCTCAGACCTCCATGATTTCTAACAGCACTGATACAGAACCACAGTCAGGAACGTTCCACCCAGTTTGTGAAAGCACATTTTGGTCCTCACCCTCAGTTTCTCCAGCTTCTCCCGGATCTCGATGAAGCCCAGATGCAGTTTCCCACCAAAGTGGTCGGCGAGGCGACGGTCGTTGTCGTGGAGACCGAGATAGGCGGAGCAGACCTCACACACCCTCAGCTTCTGCTGCTGGAAACTGGAGGCCGGCATGGAGTTCCTATATATGTCCTACACACAAAGACACTGACTCTCAGCCTGACGATCATTCCTGTTATTCTGGTACAGCGACCCCTAAACAGTATCTGGACATCTGTGGCATAATTAGTGTATTAAGTTAATTGTGTTAGGCTGGCTTTACATGGTGAAACCTTTATGCAACTTCAGTTGCTTGAAACATACATGAAACTTAATTGCACTTGGGTTGCATAATGTGAAGCGTCCTACAACTCATTTGCAAATCAGCTGCAAGTGTCTCAAATTCATGAATCGCATCGTGTGTTGGCGTCAAACCATATACTTTCAAACAGGTCAGTGAACAAACATCTGTTTTATTTGGTTTTATTTATTCTATTACTTTTCAATGTAAGCTAATGTAAAGAGATTTTATTCCAAGTGATTTTACAACATTTTTATTGGTCCATTCATCATGAAATATTCACACAATGTAAAGGGCAGCTGGTGTGTGTATGTGTGTATACATGTGTGTGTGTGTGTATGTATATATATATATATATACACACACACACACACACACATACACATACATAATATATATCTATATATATATATAATATATATATCTATATATATATATATATTGCTGTTTTCAGAACAAAACAGTAAAATTCGTAAGTTTACAGGAGAAGGAAAAAACATACTTTACTTTTAATGTAGGTCAATGGAACCAGACTTTTTACCAACTAATTTTGAGCCATTTCTTTTGATTTAAAGCTTATAAAAATGTTACAAATATGTAAATTACACCTTGTGGATGACTTTATAGTGAGACCGATATGGTGTATAAAAAAAAACCGAGCTGCTAAATTAGCTAACCAGTGAAGTAACTGAATTTGTTGCAACTTTGATTGTTTTTTAAACTGCTTTGTGTAATTGACAAGTTATACGGAACTCATGTTGCATGAAAGTTTCACCATGTAAAGCCAGCTTTAGAAAACCAAATTCCAAACCAAGTGGCATTTATTTCAATCAGATTGTTTCAAGACTGTCATTTTTAGTTTAGTTTGTATTCTTTCAAAATGCAGCAGGTTTGTTTCAGTTTGTTATTTCTTTACAGACTCTGACAGGTTTGCATCCAAAATGTCTTTGTATCCTTTTAAGTTCATGATCCCATCAGGGAACACAAGGCAAGTTCCACTGATGATCATTTGACAGTCTATATACAGTCGTACAGTTTATTTATTTAACATATCAGAAAAACATAAAAAATAAAGTGTGCCGTCACTTTTGCACAGGCCACATTTTCTATTTTATTTTTTCCCAGGATGTTCAATTCAGACAAACAGTAACTGCATTTAAATGTGCAGAAGTGTGTTCTCTGTGGAGGACGAGTGAACACTGCACTGACCTCAGCCTCTTTTTTGAGGGCTCGTGTTTTCTCCACTTTCTCCAGGAGCTGCTGAGCTTCCTCCACGTTTCCCTCTCCGCCCAGCTGCTCCGCTCGAGCCAGCAGCTTTCCTATCTCCTCGTTCAGCTCGTGAACCCGCTCCGCCTGCAACAAGGACACTGGATTAATATAAAAGCACAACCAATCACGCTCTAACTGTAAACTTTAACTCTAAAATACATGCCTTATTGAAAAATACATTTTGAATTTGACACCAACAACACATTCCAAAAAAGTTGGGATGGGAGCAACAAACGGCTGCTAAAGTTTTGTAATGCTTAAAAAATGAATAAATAAATAAACACCAGGTGGTTGATTGACAACAGGTCAGTAACATGATTGTGTACAAAAGAGCATCTCAGAGAGGCTGAGTCTTTCAGAAGTAAAGATGAGGAGCGGTTCACCACTCTGTGAAAGACTGCACCATCAAATAGTGCAACAATTTAAGAATAACGTTTCTCAATGTAAAATAGCAAAGAACCTTTGCTTTTCATCAACTACGGTACATAATATCATTAACAGATTCAGAGAATCTGGAGAAACATTTGTATGCAATGAACAAGGCCAAAGGTGATCTCTGGGCCCTCAGGTGGGACTGCATTAAAAACATTCATGATTCTATAGTGGAGATCACTGCATGGGCTCAGAAACACTTCTGAAAACCGCTGTCTGTGAAAACAGTTCATCGCTGCATCCACAAATGCCAGTTAAAACTCAAACACAAAGAAGAAACTGTATATAAACAGGATCCAGGAATGCTGCCACCTTCTCTGGACCGGAGCTCATTTAAAATGGACTGAGGGGAAGTGGAAAAGTGTCCTGTGGTCTGACGAATCAACATTTTAAATTCTTTTTGGAAATCAACATATGCTGCCATCCGGACGACGTCTTTTTCAGGGAAGGCCTTGATTATTTCAGCAGGACAATGTCAAACCACATTCTGCATGTATTACAACAGCATTGCTCCATATTAAGAGAGGTTGAGCGCTAAACTGACCTGCCTGCCATCCAGACCTGTCACCCATTGAAAACATCTGGCGCATTATGAAATGAAAAATACAACAAATGAGCCCCTGAACTGACGAGCAGCTGAAATCCTATATCAAACAAAAATGAGAAAACATTTCACATCAATTGGTCTCCTCAGTTCTCAAACGCTTACAGAGTGCTGTTAAAAGAAGACTTTTCTGAAATGTGTTGTTGGCATCAAATTCAAAATGGACATATATTTTTCAAAAAAAAAAAATTCTCAGTTTGACATGTTGTCTTTGTACTATTTTCAATGAAATATAGGGTTTAAATGATGTGCACATCATTGCATTTTGTTTTTATATACATTTTTCACAGCGTCCCAACTTTTTTGTAAATGGGGCTGTAAGAAAAACTCTTTTCTTGTCTTTTCTTATGTTAGGAACACCAAACTGCCCTTTGCAAAGACAAGAGAGATCAATGTATAAAAATGCACATTAAACATACAGACACGTTCAGTAAAACTCATACACGTGCATTTAAACACACATGGACACATTCAAACAAAGACAAGAGCGACACACACCCAGCAGAACGGTCCTGGACTTCCTGCCAGCTGTGACAAACTGCCTCCAAAACCCACAATCAACCAGATGTACGAAACGTCTGTTTAAACGCTGCATAACTGACATCCTTTCAGTCCGAAAATAGAGTTTCAGGGGAAAGTTAAGACACAAGGGAATTCCCCGTATGCACTTTTATAAAGATAAGGATCCGTTATCTTTGATCATTATCGTTCTTTCTATTGTCTGTGTGTATAATGGCGTGTCATGCTAAGGGTGGGGTGATGAGATAAAAACATCACGTCACGACATGAAAAAGTTGGAACGAACAAAATCCACCAAAAGTAAACTATTTAAGAAGAAACAGGAGGAAAGAAATCAAACAACTGGTGAAAATATACATATACAATAAGATGATGTCATAACGGGTTACCATCCTATCAGCTACCTGTTACTATGCAGTTTACAGTTACTATAAACTGGTTGTTGTTCATAGGTTCTCTAAAACTGCACTAAATCTGTCTTGTTATAATACATGCAGTTGATTTGTTCTACTATTAAAGAGCGCTCTAGAATAAAGTAGTACTCAAGACTACTGTACATCTAGAACATTCTGAAATGAAGCAATGTTCTAGAATGAAGCACCGCCCAAAAAACTCTACAAACTCTACAAAGCTCTAGAACAAAGCAGTGCTACAGAATATTCTACATTTAGGACGTTCTAGAATGAAGCAGTGTCCTTAAACGTTCAACATCTACAATGCTCTAGAACAGAGCAGTGCTACAGAATATTCTACATTTAGGACGTTCTAGAATGAAGCAGTGTTCTGAAATTTTCTACATCTAGAAAGTTCTACAGGCTACAGCAAAGGCAGTGTTTGAGAAATAAAAACACTGTAGAATTGTTCTAGACGTACTGACAACAGTCATGACGCTCAGAAAAGTGTACTGTAACTCTGATGGTGCATATTTTAATTCATTTTTATTTTAATTCATGCCTTCTTTCATTTGGAGAGAGAACAGCTGTCACTAAAAGAATCAACCCTAAGGTGGTTACCTTCGCAGCGACCTCTGCACTGATCTCCTCCTGTGTCTCGGCCAACCGTTTCTTGGCCATTTCGGTCCTTCGGTCACAGTCTGCGATAAACGACTGCAAGTGCTCTGCAGCCTGGAGGAACAGAAGCAATCAACACACTTCATAAAAAGATCATTACATCTCATTACATCTGCTTCAGAGATCGTCCCTAAATGAACGCTGACATCTCTCAAAAATGCGAATATGAAATATTTTAGCTAAAATTAGACAAATGTGAATAACACACAGCTTAGACATTTTCAGAAAGTACAGGGACGTGTTTTAGGATGGTATTCAATAAGGACATTGAAAGAATGCAGAGAATTTGCACTTAAATTAGAGGTGGGTAAAAACATAATACTTCACGAAACTTTCTTGATACACAAAGTCACAATATTTATTTTTTCACATCTGATCAGTTGGAAAAAAGAACCACTGTAGCCGCAATTAACAAAGACAAAACTTTTCCTTAATTTTCTTCAGTTTTGTGCTCAATTTTTATTCATATATATATATATATATATATATATATATATATATATATATATATATATATATATACACACACACACACACACACACACACACACACACACACACACACACACATATATATATATATATACATTTTGAATTCACTGTTTTTATATATTATATATATATATATTTACTTTATTTTACTATATCTGCCTTTGGTAAGCTCAGCAACAAAAACTGATGTATTGAATGCAGTGTGAACTGTGGTCCTGTCATGTTGATTCAACAGGACTTTACAACTTCATACTCACGTCAAGTTCAAAGAAGTATTCCTGATGTTTGGAGGCGATCTCGTAGTCTGCCCTCAGAGCGAGATCGTGAACCTTCAAACACTCCCCCAGGTCCATACGCTGAAAAGCACCCACAAACACACTGATTCAGAGAGTGCAGAGGAAGAAAGAGAGGAAAGGAAAAGAAAAAAACAAAACAAAACAAAACAAAAAAAAAAGTGTAGTCTCACACATCATGAATGTGTGAGAATATATATGTTATATATTTCTTTATATATTTCACACACACTCAAAGCTAGGGGCAATTTAGCATCTCCAACTGGCCAGACTGCATGTCTTTGGACTGTGTGAGGAAATCCAGGCAGACACAGGGAGAACATGCAAACTCCACACAGAAAGGACCCTGGTCGAGAACTTAACCCAGGCCATTGCTGTGAGGTGACAGTGCTACCCACTGCGCCACCGTGCTGCCCCTCCATGGCTGACAGTGATACCAAAATCTGAATGTTTGCACCCGAATTGTTGTTACTTACTTTGGAAGATATTCATTTGTTTAAAATGCTGCTCTGTCAGTTTTGGGGATTTGGAGCCCCTTCTGGTGTAACTGCACGCAACATTCGTAAGAACATTTTATAACGTGTGTGCTTCAGATCCCCTTCTCTAGCAGATGAATCTGACGGGTGTGAGTGCGTTGACATATAATTCAAATAGAACTCAGTTGACTACTGAGTAAAGTCAATCAACACTGACTTGACTTCCAGAGTAGTCTCAGGAACCTCAGAGAGTGGAAGGAAAAGAGAGAGAAAGTGAGCGAGAGAGACTGGGCTTCCTTACTCACCGTTCCTGACAGTATGTCATGAGGGCAGGACTCCAGTAGATGACTTTTACACACTCTTTCATCTGTGAATTTGATCCTCTGGCGCATGGTGTCTCCTGTATCGACACACAGCGAGAAAAAAAACCCCATTAGGTTTTCCGAGCTGAGGCTCGGCTCTACGCAGAGCTGGTTATGTCAGAATCAGAACGAGCATCACTTTATGTGCAGCTTGTATTACAAAACATTAAAAAGCTGGGGCCCGATTCACGAAAGTGCCTGAAGAAAGAAAACCTTATAAAATGCGTGTTTTTTCTTCATTCTTAAGAAAAAAGCTACGAAAAAATGCCATTCTTATATTTACGGCATTTGGCAGACGCTCTTATCCAGAGTTGCTTACAACTCGATAATTTTACACAGGTAGGTGAAGGTAGGGTTGGGAGTCTTGCCCAAGGACTCTTAATGGTATAGTGTACGGTGCTTACCTGGCGGGGGGTGGGACCCCAGTCTACAGCGTAGAAGGCTGAGGTGTTACCCACTACACTATACCAACCATTTTCAATCTATTCTTCAAATAACTTACTAAGAATTCTCATTTTCTTTTCTTAACTATTTTCTTAAGAACAGTTGTAAGAACAGTTGGTATTCTTGACAATATTATGTTCTTAGCCTAACGACAGCCTCACACTCATCTTAGGCTGTAAGAGCTGACAAGGTGAGCATCTAAATTTATCAGTTTATTAGCTCCTGACCATCTCGTCTCTCGCTTTCTGCTGTCACCCCACAATTATTGTATTTTCCAATGAGGATTTTTTCCTGTTGGCTGTTTCTTCCACCATTATCCCAGCTCTTGTTTGCTAAAACTGTATAAAAGTTTTTTTGTCTTTTCTTCATTTTGCTTATCTGATTGGATTAAACACAACAGTTAATACAAATTAAAAACGTACCTTGTGTCGTTTATGGTATGTGGTAAAATGCAATGTAGCCTACATAAGAAAACAATGAAGATTTTGTTAAGAAAATCTTAAGAAAATTATTAAGGTTATCTTAAGAGAATTTTTGAGAACTTCTTAAGTTTTTTTCGAGAATTGCATTTAAGAACATTGATTTGAACTTCTTAGTGCTTGTCTTAAGAACCTTCACAAGTTTTCTTCTCAAGAAAGTTTTCGTGAATCCGGCCCAATGTCAGCACATCACTGAATGTCCGATGGCAGCACATGACTACATAAAACGATCCAGCCATAACTGAGAATGTAACAATTACATTACAGTATGGAGAATAAGAAACTCGGGAAACAGTGAGCAGAGATGCTGCATCACTGATAGACCCTCACTATCTACTGAGGGTCTAAGCAGAAATCATGATTGGACTCAGTATAGAGTGTGAACAGAGTTCAGTTGTGCTTCTATGACATGTTAGAGTTGACATCAGTTTTGGTGGGTTTAGTGGAGACAAGCTGTAAAAGATATTATATGAGACAGGCAGTCAGTGTTTTGTGCATAGCTCAGCTGTATTAATAACTATTTTATAACATCACAATTTGCACAAGTTGTCTCTTTTTCGGAGCTGAACCCAAACTGTACGCTCTGTAATGAGCACTGCTGAACATAAGATACTTAAGGAGAGTTCTGATATTTAAAGATGCCTCCAGAATTTAATGGTTAAGATGTAAACAATCTTCTCTCAGTTGTCCAGAACTGTTTCAGAGTCCTTACCAGAAAGTCATGACAAGAAATGGTTAAGAAGACACGTCTGATGCCAAAGACATCGAAAAGCAAAACTTTTGGGTGAGGTTTTGGTCCGAAACTTTAAAAAATGGCTATTTTAGTGTTGTAGTCATGGTGACCTCTGGTTCCTATCAGCACCACTGTAAAGACATCTGAGTCTGTAAGTTTCACACTTCAAAAAGTAGAAAAATACCCCAAATATTGACCTCAGAACTGAAAATCGTACTGAACCTGAAAGTACTTATTCTTACGTTTCTGGAGTACGTACTCTTAAAAGATGGTTCTTCAAGGGTTCTTAAGTAAAGGGAACGGTTCTATTTAAAACCACGAGTTCCACATAGAAATATGTAATGCTTAAATGGGTCTTTGCATGGTAAAATCCCTCTTAGATTGAGAGAAAACGTGCTATATAAGGCTCTACATAGAACTTTTTCTGTAAGCACCAAAAAGGGTTCTTCTACTGTTACAAGCTTGACATCGTACCCAGAAGCAGAACCCTCTCTGGTGCTACACAGAACCATACATAACACATTCACCGTCAGTCTGAAGAAGCATTTCACACTGCTTAAAACCATTTAAGCATACAATGGTTCTATATATGACTCCTGGTCCTAAACAGAACCATAGTCTTTACTAAAGAACCCTTAGAGAACCATCCTTTTTAAGAGTGTGACTATAATATTACTCCCGGCTTTTACAACAGGTAGGTTAGCAGCTGCTGCTGCTGCAGTGGGATGCTTAGCTAACTAAGTCACTCAGCCGGGGAAGCTAAGCTAAACCAGGCAGCCCTCATCAAGCATGGTTTAGCATGACAGCTATGCTAAGCTAAGCTGAGCCGAGCTACCTTTTTCCTACTTTTGGTTTCCTCGTTACAGAGAAACAAAACCCCGACTTAAACCGGGTAAAGTGACTCACCGTCCCGGCCGGTGCCCATCAGCTGGTCCAGCATGGCTCGCATTTGCGCCTGGGCCGACATCTTCTCCTTTATTGGGGTTTAATTTGGTTGTTTATCTCCTCGACACTCCGGACACATGCAGTGTCTTTATACCAGCAGGCCTCCGACCGGACTGGGGAGTTAGCCAACTTTCCTAACAACTACCTGGAAACGGCTCTCCAGGGGTCGAGCGGCTTCTGCTACAAACAACGTCCTGTTTAGCTTTAAACCCCACAAAAATGACATTCAGAGTCGCTTCTCGTCTTTTTCTTAGCTCTCTATCGTCCCTTTCACCCCTTCTCTCTCTCTCTCTCTCTCTGCTTGCTAGCAGCAGCTATGCGAAGCTAAGCTAAGCTAAGCTAAAGCTAAGCTAACGCTAACCGGAGATCTAATGTCTGAAAGCCGCGGAGGGCTCGCTTCCTCCCGCTCCTGATTCCCGTCGAGGCTTTAATCCCTCCTCAAACCGAATCCTCCGTTCATTAGTCCATGTTTTGAGACAGTGTTTTGGTCGCTTTTGTAATTTTTCAGGTGTTTCTTTTTTTTGTTTATCGTCTCTTTTCCGCGCTCGGCTCCAGCAGGAAGAGCAGCGGAACCGAGAGAGAGACCTGATTGGTGGAACGCAGAGTGACGTCACCGACGCGGTACTTTCCGCCAGTCACTTCTGGAATTAAAAAAGAAGTCGTTTTATTTATTAATTAATATTACAGGTTTATTTTCATACCTTATGTGCAACATTATTGCGCACATATACATGCATACATACATAGATACAGATATATAATATATATATATATATATATATATATATAGATAGATAGATAGATATACACACACATACCATAGCACTAAGGTGGTGGACAAAATAATGGAAACACCACGTATCCTCATTGGCCATTTTATCAGATACATCTAATACAGATGAACTTTGTCGATTTACAGTTACTCACGGTGGCCCATCTGCTGATGCATAGTCCCCCCCCCCACCCCCCGTAACCTGTTCATCCCTGGAAAGAGGCCACCATAGGACCACCCATGATCAGATATTATTTGAGAGGTGGGCCTTTCTCATTCTCTTGCGCATCAGCTGATGGGCTACAGTCTAAGTAAATTTATATACATTCTTAAACATATATAAAATAAAAATACATTTATATTATATAATGTAATACTATTATATATATATATTCATTTTCCAGGATCAGGAAAAAAGAAACCATATTTTACAGAAAATAGTTTATATAAATAGTAAAGAAAATAGTATTTAGTGAGTCCACACTTTACCTTACAGCTTCCATTCTTTTCAGTAGACTCACAGTTTTTCAAAGAAATTTGCAGTGATATTTTTCACATCTACAAAATTCAGTCTAAGGGGCTGGATTGCTGTGTTACATGCTATTATATTCAGTATTGTGTGTGTTGTACCATGCATATGCTGTCTTAGTGGTTGGTTTTGCGTTTTCTGCTTCTCACAATGCAAATAATCCCAAACACATTCAGTGATGTTGAGGTCTGGACTCGGGGGTGGTCAGTCCACTGTTCAGCTTCTTTGTTTGATGTGTCTCCTTTTCTCAGTAAGAGCTTCTTAACAGCTACACATCCTTTCAGACTCATAGTGCTGAGTGTCTCACAGTGGAAGGATGGACAGAAACTCCTGTGGATGTTTTCAGATCTGAATCCAGAGTGGAGCTTGATTTTCTCCTCTCTCTCAGAGATGAAAGCTTTAAGTGCTGTTTATCTGATGGGGTCCTTATGCAAGTGGGTTATTTTATACCTAATCCCCTTACAAATATCTCCTGAAAAGGCTGTTTTATATATCTGATGGGTGGTCTCAGACTCTGACAGTGCCATGCATATACACCATCCGGCCACTTCATTAAGTGTACCCCCTTAATTCTATGCTCATTGTCCATTTTATCAGCTCCACTTACTATATAGGTGCACTTTGTAGTTCTACAGTTACAGACTGTAGTCCATCTGTTTCTCTGCATACTTTGTTAGCCCCCTTTTACCCTGTTCTTCAGTGGTCCCCCATGGACCCTCACAGAGCAGGTACTATTTGGGTGGTGGATCATTCTCAGCACTGCAGTAACACTGACGTGGTGGTGGTGTGTTAGTGTGTGATGCGCTGGTACGAGTGGATCAGACACAGCAGTGCAGAGAAACAGATGGACTACAGTCTGTAACCGCAGAACGACAAAGTGCTCCTATATGGTAAGTGGAGCTGTATAGAAACAAGGAGGTGTACCTGATGAAGTGGCTGGTCGGAATCTGTTTAAATGTATATACAAATTCAATTGTGCATTGTGCATATCTATCTATCTATCTATCTATCTATCTATATATATATATATATATATATATATATATATATATATATATATATATATATACATATACACACACACACACATATATATATATATATATATATATATATATATATACACACATATATAAAAAAACAAAAAGACTTGTAATATTTTATACAATGTTTTATAGTTGTATGCAAAAGTTTTAACACCCTGTTTTGTTGATTTATTTGTTTCCAGTATATTAAATTCAGCAAATAAACAGTAATTATGCACTAAAATGTGAGGAAATGAGTTCTCTGTTCTCTTAGTTTCACTTAAAATGAACAAAATCTACAGTGGCCGGGGCGCCCAAACTTTTGCATGCCAGTTCTGAGATGTTGTCATAATCATCATCAATAAAACACACAAAAAATAACGAGTCCAGAACTGCTTCGCTTCCCTCTTCTTTATTGTATTGACGTGAAAGAGACGTTTCTTAGTTCATGTATGCTGTATACAGTATTATATTCATATACATATGTATTAAAAAATCCAGTCTTTTTTTCTCTCCAGCTATTTCCACGTTATACAAAACAGAATCGAGCTGTGATTATCAGTCATAATAAACGAGAATGAACACGTACACATGGGGAGGTCTTCTCAAACTGACGCCGCCATCCACCAAGCACCCTTCCCGTTGGTCGAAGCATCAACGAGAGGCGCTCTCATTGGTTCAAAGCACTAAGCACTGTTTTTTGGCACCAGAGGTTGAGCTCATTCTACCTCACTGCAAATGGAGGTAGCAGCAGTAGACCTCAGAGGAAGTCATGCCCATATAAGGAAACTCTGGGTCCAGGCTGGTTTCCTCTATGGGGAAAATAAATTCAGTTTTCAGAAAATTGCTGTTATTGTGCTCTGTGGTAAATAAAAATGTTTCAATACTTGTTCAAGATTCAAGAGGAGCTGAAGTACAAAAACTTCTATAGACATGCTACAAGCTAAGCTAACACTCCTGCGCTTCAAAGTAAAGCCAGAGAACTTGTAGAGAGGAGAATTCCCACTCTGCAATGTCTTCCGGTTTTCTCAAACGCTAGAGGGCGCTCCCGAGTGAGTCCAAAATGAATGGGTTGATATGGAGCATTTGAGCAAAATCATAGTTTATAAACGCTTAAACATTAATATAAAGAATCCGATCACTGCCTGAACACTGAACAGCATAAAACATTTTAACACCGCTGTTATGTTTTTAAGAGCTTTTAAACTCGAGTTATAGGAGTTTAAAACGGCGCCTCATGTACAATCATGACGTCAGTGAGCGCCAACAGCCAATAAGCTGCTCCGCTCGCCAACCAATCAGCACTCTCTAGCAGTAATGCCAGCGTTCTGCTGCCCAAAACCCGTTTTCTGTAGAAAAAAGGAAACATACAGGTGAGATTTCTTTGTTTTTTTAGTGAAATACATCCTTCTACTTTCTAAAACTAAAGGAAAGTTCTGGCTCAGTGATTACAAACTATTTTAACTTTTTGTTTTTAGCCGTTGAGCTCCATTTACTCCCATTCATTGAGGACTCACTCGGGCGCCCTCTGCTGTTTAGCAGTCCTGTTTTTGATATAACGGGGGAAATAGTAAGTGGCCAGGCTCCTCATAAACCGGCTCTGGTAAAGCTACTGCTGAACTTTTTAATAATAAAGTCTGCCTGGCGAAAAAGCCTTGAACGGTAATGAAAACAGGGAGGTGAAAGAAGAATTTGCTTCCGCTAGTGGTCAGTTTCACTTTGTGCGAGTTCTTCTAGGTCAATTCCCACCACGTTCATTCATAAACCTTCGTTTCATGAATAGAAACAAGAGGACGAGCTGTGGAATCTTCTTTCTGAATAAATCTAAACTGCTGCTCAGTCAACATACTGTGTTCACAGCTGAGACAAACAGTGCTTAGCTAGCTAATGTTAGAAGTTCACTATATGTTTCTTCCAAAGTCACATCACATCAGGACCTCGTCTACACACATACTCGCCTCAGTGTTACTCCATCCAAAATAGCGAGGCTAACAGTCTGGTGTGACTGAGGCTTAAAACTGCCTCTTAACCTCTTATTCTCCAGGGTATATTTTTGTTTGTCCATCTGAATTTACAAGACCAAATCGTAAGGCAAATTATTCAGTAACTGTGTGAAATAAATGTAAATTTTTCTTTTATTTATTTATTTTCAAAGTTCCCCTCAAATTAACAGAACCTGTTTTATGATCACACATATTGCTATATGCTTACAATTTACTGCTGAAAGCCAAAAATCTCAGACGCTCTTTGTATTATTTTATAAAAGTAATTTTTACAGAGCAGATCACTGAAGAGACGCCATCTGTTTATAGTTTATAGCCCAGATTTGTGGAAAAATGGGGAAAAAAAATTTTGAGTTCAGCTTCTTTTATTATAAGGGTTTACAATTACATCACCCATCTATTTGACTGGAAAGAAGACAGTTACAGCTCTCATACGACCCCCACCTTCTGAATGTAGCTTATGAAATATGAAGGTTATGAAGAATATGACAAAGTGCGTTTTGGAACCACTGGTGGTGTCAAGGAGTTGAAGAGGTCTACCACATTTGACAATGCTGGGTGGTTAGCGTGGCTTATTTTGGCAAGGCTAACAGTCTTAGCCTTCAGTGTTTACACCAAACTACTTTTTCACCATTTTCTTTGCCATGATGGAGCAAAAAACGGGTGATTAATGGAGGTCCTGATGTGTGATTTCGGTGAAAAGCTAGCAAAGCTAGCATTAGCTAGTATGTGGGTGCCTAGCGACATCATGTTGACTGAGGAGCAGCTCCTCCACTTTATTTAATTTTCCTCTGAAAGACGACACCACAGCTCACCATTTGGGTTTCTATTGTTTTGCACTGCCAATATTCACAAATCTAGTTAAAGTTCATCTATAGAAACTCATCACAATGTGAAATTAACCAACACCGATTCATTTTCAGCTTACTTGTGTTCAGTCTGGCTGCGGCTTTACGACGTTAATTCAGCTCAATTTAGTAAGAGTTAGCATGTAGCAAAAGGCATATTCTGACTCCTTTTTGACTTCGTAAGTCAGAGCATTCACATTCATTAATCTATTTGGGTTTCTATTGTTTCACATTGACAATATTCACAAATTTAGTTAAAAATTCATCTATTGGAACTTGTAAAATTAACTGATACCAATTCATTTTTCGCATTCCCGTGTCCATTCCCTTTCAAGTTAACTGGCTTTTTTGCCAGGCACATTTTACTTGTGTTCAGTCTGACTGCAGCTTTAAGATGTTAATTCACTTCAATTTATTAAGAGTTAGCATGTAGCAAAAGGCATATTTCGACTCCTTTTTGACTTCATAAGTCAGAGCATTCATATTCATTAATCTATTTGGGTTTCTATTGTTTCTAATGCTGCCAATATTCACAAATTTACTTAAATTTCATCTATAGGAACTCGTCACAATGTGAAATTAACCGATACCAATTCATTGTCTGCATTCCCATGTCCATTCCTATTCAACTTAACTGTTTTCGCCAGGCACATTTTACTTGCATTTAATCCGACTGTGGCTTTACAATGTTAATTCAGTTCAATTTGTTAAGAGTCAGCATGTAGCAATATGCATATTTCGGGCTCCTTTTTGACTTCGTAACTCATCCAGCATCCAGTGATACTGAGGTGAAAATGTACACAGTGCAGAACGTATCAGGTTTGTAATGTTTTTGTTTGCCACAGGGCGCGACAGCGGCTAGTTTTAAAAATGTCACTCATTTTTCCCCAATGAGAAAAATGCCCTGGAGTTCCTCTTACGAGCATAACATCAACTAGCGAATGACGCCACTGCAGATGTCTACTGTAAATGGAAGTGGCAGCAACGTAATTAGCAAAAGAAGCATCCTGTCAATCAGTATCAATGCCTGTTTCTAGCTTTCTAGCTTGACCACTTCTTAGCTGACCTACCCAAGCTAAGCCCACAACGGAAACTAGGTTTCAGAAACTTTACAGAATGTTGGCAAAAATCTCTTTGGTGTTTAGAGTCGCTACATAACGAGTTTCCCGTTTATAACGCTGCGCTACGAGCAGTGCTGAGTTGTTATGAAAACTAGGCAGGTTAGAAACTACAACAAATTAGCTGCCATGCTAACATAACGGTGTCTCGTAACAGTGTGATCTTGTGTACACACATACAAAATAAACACAATCTGAAATTAATAACACACTCTAAATGTAGCTATTCTGACCAAAACTGAATGTGTGCTACAGGTTGAATGAGATGTTTGCTAACATTCACATTTGCTAACAGTGGCTACAAAAGAACACGTTTGTGGGCACAGCAAGGATAGTACGATTCTCTGCAAAGCTAATCTATAATCTTTTCATCCCAAATCTAAAATAACACATATTTTAGTGTTTAGATGGCATCTCGACACATATAGCAAATAACACAGCACAAATAGCATAACACAGCTACATGCTATGCTATTTTCCAGTGTTCAGACGGCGTCTCGACACTGCGGTTAGCTACGTTAGCCTTGTTATGCTATTGTCTAGTATTCAGACAGCGTCTCGACACTGCGGTTAGCTACGTTAGCCATGTTATGCTATTGTCTAGTATTCAGACGGCGTCTCGACACTGCGATTAGCTACGTTAGCTGTGTTATGTTATTTTCTAGTGTTCAGATGGCATCTCGACACTGCGATTAGCTACGTTAGCCGTGTTATGCTCCGTGGTGTGGCGAGATGCATTATGTATGAAGAAGGCCTTCCCATCAAAGCTTTTAAACAAATTTCATCACCAAGAACCACAATTCAGAGATATACAGTATACATATATATTTATATATAATAAAAAACAGGTCACAGCCAAAGAAGAGTGAACATGATGAGAAAATAATGAAACCTCGTACCTTTTTTTTTGAATGAATCAAAGCTAGTGAACATACAAATGGCCACAAAATTTGCTACATTTCTGTGTACAGTGACTTTTGCTCAGGTCGACATTTTTCCTTCCTCTACAAAATGAGAAAAATCCTAAAAACTATTAGAATTAATATCCTAAAAATAAAACCACAGCAGAGATGTTGCTTAGCACCCGATTTCCCAAAAGCATTAAATCTCAAAGAACCCTAAGATGGTACAGCAAGTAACACCTTGAACTGTCGACAATTTCTCTTAATTTTTAAGGCGATTTAAACACTTTTGGGAAACGACGTCCAGATCTGTGTTTTGAATATACAGGTTATTTGATGGACGCACTGTTGCACTTGTAAAGAAGATCTGATCGTTTTTTTGGTGCTACATGATTTTTCTTCGCTGAAATTATAAAATAAAATACCCTTCATACCAAGTTTGTTCCAAAAAGCTTTTATCCATATTAATGTAACACAAAATCTTACAGAGAAGGGGCAGAAGGGGAGAAGAGTGGACAAAAAAAGTGGACAAAAAAAGACAATAGAGGGTAATTCTTCACATTTTCAAACTTTTTTGTTCTTTTATTGTATATTTTTTATTGTATATTTTGGTATCCCATGTCGCTATAACAGTGGCATCGCAAAGGGTGGGCAGTGTGGGAAATATTAAGGGGGGGTGGTCACACAATTCAATCAGTCAGAGTCTAGTGGGTGTGGTGGGTGTTTTTGCTGGTTGTGTAAGGCAGTGAGGAGAACTGGCCTCCTTACATTCAAATCCAGACTTCACCAATTCAGTCTTATGGAGATGTACTGGCTGGCATCTCACTATGCTAATCTCGGCCTTTACTGGGAAAGTACAACCAGAACAGCACAGCATTGCTAACAGTGAGGAAAAACTAATGTTCCCAGTTAGCATGGTGTCCTGTTACCCTAACTGGGAGTACTGGCTTTCACTTGCTGTTAGTTAATGTTACCTTTCATTCACTGTTAGCCTAAAACTAACGAAAGCCACCCTTGCTAGATGGTGCATGGTGTCCTGTTACCCCAACTAGGAAGACTGGCTTTCATTCCCTGTTAGCTAATCTTAGCTTTCATTCACTCTTGGCACTGTTAGCATAAAGTGAATGAAACCCACTCTAGCTTGTTTCAATCAGCATGTTGTCCTGTTAGCCTAACTGGAAACACTGGTTTTCGTTTGCTGTTAGTTTATCATTCACTGTTAGCCTAAAATGGACAAAAGCCACCCTTGCTAGATGGTGCCAATTAGCATGGTGTCCTACTAGCCTAACTGGGAAGTCTGGCTTTCATTCCCTGTTAACTAATGTTAGCTTTCACTGGCACTGCTAGCATAAAATGAATGAAAGCCACTCTCGCTAGTTAGCTTCAATCAGCATGTTGTCCTGTTAGCCTAACTGGAAACACTGGTTTTCATTTGCTGTTACTTAATGTTTCCTTTCACTCACTGTTAGCCTAAAATGAACAAAAGCCACCCTTGCTAGAAGGTGCCAATTAGCATGGTGTCCTATTAGCCTAACTGGCAAGACTGGCTTTCACTGTTTGCTAATTCACTTCTACTGTTAAAATGATAAAATGATAAACTGATAAAATTTCTTCCTAGTTAGCCTGATGTAAAGCTTAAAGAGTAAAACTAGCCTGCGCTTAACGTTAGCCATGTTGGCATTGTTAAGCACATAAAGCTATTTTTAGACCGGGAGACTGAATCAGGATGGACCAGTTGGATGTTTTGCTAATCTCATTTGACCTTTAAACATTGGGGAATGAATTTAGACATTAGTTGCACATTCCAGTCTGAAAATACAGTCAATATTGTGAAAATATGATCGCTGTGTGGATAAAATGTCTTGGTGAATGAATACTGACGCGGCATATTAGCATACGAGGTTTTATACAAGCTACTTGCTAACCAGTCCAGATTATTCATTTTTATTCCACTGCTGATGCCAATCGACAACGAACAAAGTCATGTCAACTTGTATTATTATGAAATTATGTAATTATGCAAGTAAAGGCCCTGGCTGAATCGTGCGAATATGCATGAGTGTGTGTGTGTGTGTGTGTGTGTGTATGTGA
Source organism: Colossoma macropomum (assembly GCF_904425465.1). NCBI lineage: Eukaryota > Metazoa > Chordata > Actinopteri > Characiformes > Serrasalmidae > Colossoma > Colossoma macropomum. Next base: position 612,133 of record NW_023494816.1, on the reverse strand, counting down.
TTGTGGTGTGATATAACACGGGACTACACCTCACAATGGGGAGAAAAATAAACACTTATATGCTGTAGAAGCAGAGGGTTCTGGGTAATCTGCTGAGGTATAGTGTAGTCTAGCTCCATAGCACCGTTTACTCACGCGGACAACAACTAACACTACCCACTTACCCATTTACAAAAACGTCTCATAAGATCCGTCTCCAACACTGTATCCTGACCTCATAAGACACTGTGTTTCTTTTAAAGGAGCTTCCGTTCACATTGATTTCAGGGAGGATTTAAATTTAAAGGATTTAAATTTGAATACTGCAGCCGAAGCTTTCAATTAGCCCATCCAGGCTCCGCCCACAAATGTGTTCTTTCGTAGCTACTGCTGCCAGAGAACTTGTAGAGAGAAGGATTCCCACTCTGTAATGTCTTCCGGGTTTTTTCAAACGCTAGAGGGCGCTCCCGAGCGAGCCCAAAACGAATGGGTTAAGAAGGAGCATTTGAGTAAAATCATAGTTTATAAATGCTTAAACATTTTTAATGTAAAGAATACATTAATTTCCTGAACACTGAACAGCATAAAACATTTTAACCTCGCTGTTATATTTTTAAGAGCTTTTAAACTCGAGTTATGGGAGTTTAAAATGGTGCCTCATGTACGTTCATGACATCAGTGAGCACGAACAGCCAATGAGCTGCTCCGTTTGCCAGCCAATCAGCACTCAGTAGCAGTAATTTTAAGCTATTTTGAGTTTTTGTTTTTAGCGGTTGAGCTCCATTTACTCTCATTCATTGAGGACTCCATCGCGGGCGCCCTCTGGCGTTTTGCAGTCATGTATTTGATATAACGGGGGAAATAAGAAGAGGCCAGTCTCCTCATAAACCGTCTCTGACTGCTGCTTGGTTGCTTAACATCACATTTAACCTAATGAGAAAGTGTACGCCCTTAAAAAAGTAAAAAGTAGTTCTGGAACAGTTCTAGAGCCAAGACAACAGATATATACAGTTGTATGCAAAAGTTTTGGCGCCCCTGGTCAAATGACGTCTTTGTTGATTTAACACATCCTCTACAGAGACCTCTGCACATTTTAATGCACAATTACTGTTTCTTTGCTGAATTTAACATAATGCAAAAGATTTAACTTAAAATGTGAAGTGTGCAAAAGTTACGGCAGATTTTCTGTTTTAGGTTTTCCTTTTTCCCAGTATGTTAAACACAGAATATAAATAGAAATATTGGATTAAAATGTGCAGAAAATGCCATATTTAAGCGAGTTTCTCTGTAGAGGGTGTGTTAACTAATTTCACCTAGAACATGAACAATAGATGGAATTTGACCAGAGGTGCCTATACTTTTGCACATTACTGCACAGAACACAAAAGAACAATTTTAATGGACAAACGGTTCTTTGCATGGTTATTTAAAGAATCTTTAATAAAAACATGGTTCTGTATAGGACCAAAAGGGTTCTGCTATACACTCCACTGCACTGTGTATAACCGTAGCTAATCGGGTTAGAAACACAAACAACAATGACAACAAAAAACAATAAATATATCACCATGCTAACGTTAGTTTTACATGATCAAATTAATATTAATTAATTTAATTACCAAATTAGTAAACAAGTGTAAAAGGTACCACTGCTACAATAGCTACAAAAGATCATATTTGTGGGCGGAGCATTGACAGAACAATTAGCAATAATGTAATTACTACAACGTATAGGAGGTACATTTACAATGCGCTTGCTTAGTAAACTTGCCTGTAGTCTTGAAACCTTAAATTAACTCTCTTTTCTTCACTTATTTACTTCATAAACTAGCAATATGAAATGATTTTCTCTGTGTGGGTGGGCAGAGGGGCTCTACAGCGTGGTCTAAACGTCCTTCTGCTATCAGGACAGTATGAGGATAAGCAGTCAATGTGTATTTCAGGCAATTTGCAAAGACTGCTCGTGTTTCCATTGTTCAATATTATTATTTAAGCGCTGTATATTTCAGTATACATGTCTAAAATGAAAAGATAAATGTTAATATAACATTTTCAATCAGCTTCTGTCCGATAGGCTCATTTTACGAATCAGCACTCATGGCGAAGGATTTGTTTCCAGAGGGTTTTATGCAAATCGATGATCATTTTGTACATATGTACACTACTGGATAGCCCTTATTTTGCAGAGAGCTAAAGTCAAATACCGCTTAGCTAATCCATCAATCATAGCTACTCGAGAGTCTACGCTTTAAAAGAAACACGTCCACGAACGTGAACTGAACCCGATTTAAAGTGACTTTTGAAAACGTCATATTATCGCAGCTGAAGTGTTTCTATTCAATGGATTTCCTCCATTAAGCCTTTAAGCCTTTCCCTATAATTATTATATACCTTTCACTAAAGACTGGAGCTGAGAGAGAGAGAGAGAGAGAGAGAGAGAGAAGAGAGAGAAGAGAGAAAGAGAGAGAGAGAGAGAGAGAGAGAGAGAGAGAGAAAGAAAGGGGAAACAATCTTAAACCCTATTCAAGGATTAGTTTTAAACAGGGAGGTACTGTAATCTGAGTGATTACCAATAAGATCCATGATAAGAACCTGCAATGTCCATAGTTTTTACAAGCCAGTGAAGTAATAATTTCAGACGGATGTAGCTTCTATTTTCTGATGGTAAAACTGATCCAGCTTGAATAGGGTTTAAATAGTAAACAGGAACTCAACTGATTTTTAAAATTTCTTCATTATTAAATGGTTAAGATGTAAACAGAGTCGTTCAGAGTGGTTTGGTGTGAAACGCTCTGTTCTAGAGAAACTGACAGAGTCAGAACGGTTCACAGTGGTGGTGATGGGAACCAGACGTCTGAAGAGTTTAAAACCTCTAAAAGTTATTACATGAAATGGTTATGAATTCACTGCCTGATGTCTGAGACATAATTTTATCATAGTTTTGAGCAGATTACATATAAACACTCACAAGACGCGTGTGGGTTCACTGGTGGTTTTTGGATAGTAAATAAAATGGCTGTATTTGTGTTGCAGACATTGTGACCCCTGGTTCCTATCAGCACCACTGTAAAGACATCTGAGTCTGTAAGTTTCAATACAATGAACCTTTTCAGATCAAACCACTTTGAATGACTGTCAATCTCAACCACTTAATTACGCAGAAATAAAAAAAAAATGGGTGGAGTTCCCCTTTAAAAGAAAACCCAGTTTGTTGAAAGCTACTCTATAAACAGAGAGGAAAGGAAGTTTGTAATTGTCCCTGGGTTTATGTTATAGAGCTGTGAGACTGTGACAGAGTGTGTGTGTGTGTGTGTGTGTGTGTGTGTGTGTGTGTGTGTATTTGCGACACATTTTGTGCCAATGCGTGTGTATTTTTATATATTTTTTTTAAAGGTGTAACTTTCACCACTGTGAAGTGAGAAAAGAGAGAGAGAGAGAGAGAGAGAGAGAGAGAGAGAGAGAGAGAGAGAGAGAGAGGAATAGATAGAGAGACATTTATAGAGAGTGGTAACTGTGGTGCAATAACGCAGCCTGGCCTGCGAGGGCGCTGTGGCATTAGAGTGCGGTGAGGCGGCCGGTCAGCGCGGCCTGCAGCTCAGAGGGCAGAAACACACCGAGCTCAGTGATGATACCACCCGTTATCAACTGATGAGGAGTAACATCAAAGCCTGGATTCCACACATCTATACCTACAGAGAGAGATAGAGAGAGAGAGAGACACAGAAAGAGAGAGAGAGAGAGATACACAGAAAGAGAGAGAGAAAGATTGTTGGTTCACTGTTGTCAGATCAGTCATAGTGTAGTGTAATGTGATCATTAGGCTTTGCTTGAAACCTACGTCATTCTAAATTGCACTCGCATCATGCAACTCCTCTGAAACTCAGCCGCAACAGTTGCGTCTCAACTTGGAAGAAGTTTCATCAAACAGCCAATCAAAACGCTGATAGCGTGCCACGTAATCAAGCTGAACGACTTACTTTTAAACACCTGATTTCACCTGATCAGTGGACAAGAGAATAAAACAAAAGACGGTTTATCGGACAGTTGAAAAGGAGACCACCCACCCCTCCCCTACTGCCGACTGACTCCAGACTGGTAGTTTTTCATTTTGACAGTTTTCTGATCCACAACAAAAATCTGACTTTCTCGACACTGTTTACGTAAGCAGCTGCGTTAACTAGCCAACACTACACTAACAGCTGTTTAAACGGCTGCTTGTTCCACTATTTATTCCTCTTTAGCTGCTGTTCTTCTGATCTATGTAGCTGGATTATTCTCTCTTCACGCCCTCTAATTTCACACTCACACTCAGATTTGGAATTTGGAACCCAAATGATGAAGATTATTGCAGAAGAATAGCAGGTTTTCCATTTACCGTTTTTTGCAAATTTTTGAAAACGGAAAGCACGAAATAAAAAATAAATAAATAAATAAATAAATAAATAAATGAAGAATCACTTAAATATTGCAAAAATAGTTTTACACCAAGATGAGGCCGAAAAGTTAGAAAATGTCGCTAAAGCCGAAATGCAAAAAGGAGTGATAGAAAAGTGTTTTTCAAATAAACTGCGACATATCAAGCCTTAAGTCACATGATTCTGTGATTCCTACAGACTGTCTGAAGGTTGCTTTCGACATTCTGAAGTGCCTAATCCAAAGATTATTAACAAAAAAAAAGTGTCCATAATTGTCTGGAGCATTTGCATTCCCAGTCTTCTGGGGGGCAAATGGTTGTAAAGATAATTTCTCTTAAAGGAAAGACTGAGTTAAATCTCTCCATCTTGCCTGTTTCGATGCAGCCCCTAATAATGGTAGCCTACGTCATCTAAAGCTTCTTCACATAACTGTAGTGGATGGAACTTAATTTGCATTTTTTTCCTGCCAAAATTTCGTAAATGTGCCATCATTTGCGAAACATTTGAATCGAAACCCGGCTTATGAGGATGAGCAAAACATCAAGAAGGATTTACCCATAACAGCTACTTTAAAATTCATTTTAAAAGATGTAACATACACAACAGATAAAATACCTCCAATTTACTGTGCAGAACTGTAGATAAAAGACAGATTAAGGTTGGCAATGAGCTGGAAAAATTAAACAGAGATGATAACAATGCTGCAAATATGTAAATTACACCTCGCAGGTGACTTTTTAGTGAGAATAACACAAAAATATGAGCCGCTAATTTAGCTAAACTTGAGGCCTTTACATGCACTTGGGTAATCAGATAATGGGGAAACTCCAGGTCTATGTGGGTCGGGCAGTAATCAGATTTCTGCTTTGCAGCCAGCCAATAAACTCACAGAAGAAGACGTGATCCAAACGTAATGTAAAACTCAAACTTCATGATGCGTCTTTTTTCGCGCCGCTTTACCTTTAAATATGAACATACATCATCTGGAGGATGAAGACTATTTAAATCCTTCATTTCGTCAAGCATGTAGTCGGTTTCAGTGTCGCTCCAAAAGTGTTTTGCTGCTTCTCGCGGCGACACCGCTTGCTTATTTTTGTTTCACACGTGCACAGAGTGAGAAATCCGAAAGAAATCAGAGTAAGAGAAATGCACTGAGAAATCTGAGCTAAAATCCAGCTCTCTTTATCGGATTTCTTAAATCAGATTTCCAGACTTTGCTCTGATCTAAGAAATTAGAGTGTGCTGTTTACACGACCATTTGAATAAACAGATAACTACAGAAATCCGATTACGATTGGATTATTGAGTGAATGTAAACACACTGAATGTAGAAACTGAATGTGTTGTGTGCAACTTTGTTTTTGAGTTGCTTTGAAGAACTGTCAAGTTGCACCGAAATCATGTTACAGGCGACTTACAGCATGCAACTAGTTGCATGAAAGTTTCCCCATATAAGGCCAGCCTTACACATTCTGTCCTAACAGTGTCTGATAATTTCAGAAAACTGAGATTATCTATCTGACAGATCTGAGATCAGCTCTCTATATGAACTCTGACTGAGGCCTTTATTACAGTCAGACGGTTTCTGCTCTCAGAACAGCTCTAAACCCCCCCCCGGAGAACAGCCTTCATCCTCCAGACTCCACACAGCAATTAAACCGCCACCTTTAATTACTCTCTCTCTCTGCTCTGTCGTTCTTCTATCAGACGTGTTTAATTAAACACAGCACAATATAGTTTCAGCTCTCATGTCAGAACAGACGCTGTCTTTCGCACATTGTCATACACCTACATCTCCTCCAGCTCTTTTTACGCATACATTCACACGCATTACTCTACAAACACTAACTCGATGGCATGCATGTAGATGTGTGTGAAAGTTTGAACAGCACTGGTGCAATACAGGAGTAAACACTCACCTCTGCATGGAGCAAACCTAAATATGAGACATTTTCTGCTAATTTTAAACAGACAATTATGGCTAATTTGCTGAATTTAATATATTTGAAAAAAATTAAACTGTGGCATGTGCACAAGTTTTTTTTTCCCCAGTCAGTGCAGCAAGAACCCCTTTAACTGCCTCTAAATGTGTCTTGTACACAGCTAGCAGCTAGAAGTCTTTCTCTTCCCGATTTAGGCTATTTTTTCCCCAATTCTCTTTGCAGAACGCTTCTAGTTTCTCAATACTCTTGGGTCATCTTGCCTGCACAGGATATATGAGATCTAACCACAGAGTTTCAGTAACATTCAGGTCTGAAGATGCTTAATCTTTTGTTCACTGAAGTAGTTCAAGGCTGATTTTGATGTATGTTTAGGATCATTATCGTGTTGTGATATCCAACCTCTGTTCTTCAGTTCCTTCACTGACTGTACGACATTAGCTGCCAGGATTCTTTGATTTTACAAGGCTCCAGACAAAAATTTGCATAAGGAGCCGCTGGCTCTTAAAAGAAAAAATATCAGGTGGCAGTAGCTTTTTTTAAGTGCCAAATAATAACTGTCAAAAAAAATAAAGCTTTTCAACACACCTCAGGTCAGCTCTGTTATTTAAGCATCTCTGCCTTCCACCATGCCTGATTCTTGTCATACATATTATCAGACGTCTTCGACGCATCCAGTTTTTCATTAACAAGCTTTGGGAGATGAATTTGGTGAAGGGTAAGTCTTCACATGCTAAGATGTAGGGTGTGTTGAATTTAATTTTAAGCTCTGAATTCTTTCTCGGCTGTTTTTCGCATGCACGGACTAAGGGAGCTGTCTTAGTAGCACTCTTTACGAAGATGAAATCGCGTGCGTTTTAAGCGTTCGACTCTCACCATGTTTTTTCACCGTGTCTTTTTTGAATATTCGTTCCGGTTAAGAAATTCATTTTCCAGCTGTATCTATGCTTCTTTCGAACAGAATTCACAGTAGAGTCTGCTTTATGTTATCATACCTCAGCCATGCAAATTTCTGAAGCCAGGAAGGTTTGAAATCTTTGTGGTTGTACTTTTGCATGAAGTGCATGAAGTGGACGGTTATTCAGGCACATCTTCATGTACGTCTTTCACTAGTTCACTGGTCCTGTGTCAGACTGGGGTTGGGCAAACAGCCTCTTAAGTTCTGACAGAAACGTAGATTGTGTGAAAAAATCTGAAATTTTTTGCTTCGCCATTTTCCACATGCCGACGTTCACTGAAAGGCTCAGCTCAGCTCAGCTCATCTGCTTTGTTTGTCACGCTTTGCTGTTCTGGTTGAAATCCCACGAGCACACAGCCGGTTATGTGACGCTAAAGAATATCAGTCATTTTTTAAGATGAAAAATGAGGAAAGAAAATACATAAACACAAAAAAGGTAATAAATACAGAAGAATAGTAATAATTAATAATAATTAATTTCCACCTGTTGCCACTTGAGACTTAATCAATTTCATTACTTGCAAAAGAATAATTGTGGTCGAAACTGCATTCCATTTCATTTTAGTCGCAGTCTGGAGCCCTAAATTTAGTGGAATCCATTCTTCCCTCTGTCCCCACAACATCTCCTGCGACACTGGCTGCCATACACCCTAAAGCATAATAGATCCACCCCATGCTCAACAGTTAGCAAGGTGTTCTTTTCATCAAATGCTGTTGTTTTCTCCAAGCATACCTTTCATCAGACCACAGCACTTGACTCCAAAATGCCTCTGGTTTATCTAGATATTCTTTTGCAATAAAATCTCTTTACATTAACTTAGTGGTTTTTGGACAGTGGGGAAGTAACAGTAGTAGCAGTTAGCTGCAGTGTGAAGTGAGTCATGACTTAGCAACCGTTGCTCAGCGGAATGCAACAGTTATTGTGGAAAAAGTCATTTGTGACAACAGAATAAGTAAGAGGAATCAAAGAAGGCATAATAATAACGAGATTAAGCGAATAATAGTGGACAGATAATATCCACTATTAACGGAGGACTCACCTGGTGCAGCCACAGGAACTCCGTTGATGCTGGTGAGCTCTTCCGCCGGCCGCTCCTCAATCACGATGTCCCGTCCACTCTCCAGGCTCAGATCACATGACGTGCTGGGAGCTGCCACATAGAACGGTATCCCGTGATGCTTTGCAGCGATGGCCAGCTGGTACGTGCCCACCTTGTTCGCCGTGTCGCCATTAGCAACGACCCGGTCAGCTCCGACAACAACAGCTGCACATACAAACACAGCATAATGATAAACACTCAACATCCAAGAAGACTGAAAGTCAAGACTCTCTTTTCTTTACACTAGTGGTTCACAAGCAACATTACTTCTGTGGGATCTGCTCAGAAAATACCAAGTTCATTTTTGCTAGTTGTGTTTTTATAAAAATGAACAAACGTTCAGTAAATATTTTAAATAAAAACTAATTATTTTTTAGCCTAAACTTAAACAGAATGTTGATCTCTTTTATTCCAGAACCTATAAAGCTTTATTCATACATCTCAATGGAGTTCCTCTGTATTGTTTCAGTTGGTAGAGGTGCACCTATATTGGGACTGCACAGCCATCACCCCACCCTTTAATCTACCATGATGTCATTTGGCTTTGCAACTTCAGCAAGGAGAAATATTTACACCTTGAAATTAATAAACATCTTCACTTCTAACAGTTAAAAAGTTGCTGCTGCTATAAATAACCTGAACTGCAACAAAACACTTCATATTGAGAAACGTTCACATGTTCAAAAACCTCTAAGCAAGAAGATTACAAGAGTCATTTAAAGTCTGGATGTTTGAACCAGCAATCAAATCCAGACTGGAAATCAGTATTTCTGTGGACACTCGACAGAAACAGCAAACCCGAGCTGAGGTAGGCTGTCTGTGACAACATTAAGCCTGCTGGCTTACCTTCTTAGATGACTGTACTTTTGTTGCCCACACATATGGCAGCACACAGAGAAATACTCAAAAACAGCCAAGGGACAACATTAGGTTTTCATGCTGGACAAGTAACTGAGGCTGCTTCCTCAGATGAGCCAATGAGCTAACAGAACTGACCAGTGTTACGCCGGATGCTGAGCAGGACTCGTTGTCTCCTAGAAGAGGTATTTTCTCCTTAGTAGATGATGTGCCGACAATGAATTGTCAGCCTGTTTAATTTATCTGTCTTTTCATAATAAATACCCGAATAGTGTTTCAGTATTTGAGTACCGGTACCTTGAATCGTTAACCGAGTACTTGAGCCTGCTAATAACATGAAATGAACGGCAACGAATATCAGGATAGTGATTTCAGAATTCGAACACTGGCACCTGTATGGATAGCAGAGTACTCGTGCACATGGCTATGTTGGATCTACAGTCTCTCACTCTTTCACTCACCGGTGATGTTCTTCTCCCTCATGGTGAGCGCAGCCATGCTGTCTGTGATGAGCGTGGCGGGGAAGCCCTCTGCCACGGCTTCATACGCCGTCAGCCTGGCTCCCTGATTATACGGCCTCGTCTCCGTACAGTAAACACGCTTCAGACGACCCAGAGCGTGCAGAGACCGCACCACACCTACACACACCATAAACACACTCAGTCTAATACACAGCAGCATGTCTCAGACTACACACAGTCCTGACGGGATTCTGGGGGTGGGAAGCGCAGACCTCACAATACAATATTACACCTAACAATACAATAACAATACTTCAATATATATATATATATATATATATAGGAGCTGTGGTCTCCAACCCTAGTCCTGGAGATCTGTCTTCCTGCAGTGTCTAGTTCCAACCACAATCTGCCACACCTGCTCCACTAGTTAACTTCTTCAAAACTCCCTGATTGGTTGGATAAGATGTAGGAGTGTTAGGTAAGGGAGGGGCAGCATGTTAAATGTAGGTTGGAACCAAACTCTGGAAAGTGGCTCTCCAGGAACAGGATTAGAGACCACCGTATTAGACCTTATACTAAAAATACTAAAAATCCTTTTGCTTTGAATGAACCTTTAACTTAATCATGTTTATTTTATTACATTTTAAACATGCTAAATTTATGACATTGATTAAATGATTGAACATTCCTCTTTGTCACTACCAAAACATGACACTACAGAATCAAAACATTGAAAAAAATACAAAAAATAAGTATTATTTTCACAAGTGTAAATTTAGGGGTTATTGTTGGAAGCGCCACCTAACAGAAAGTACCCTATATATGATGATTTTGTATATATTTAGCTCATTACTATCTCAGATAATGCTTTGGGTACACAGATCATAACAGAGTCCTTGTGGATATCTAAAGTCTGAATACCTATAGTAGTGACATAACACAGTAAACTTTCAGACACTCTGTTAGTGCTAATCTCGCCACACCCACTCACCGAGCGCGGTCCCGTATCCGGCGGTGGCGAGGCTGCCCGTGTTGCAGTGTGTGAGGATGGTGACCGAGTCTCTGGGCACTCCTGACAGGATGTGCTGGGCGCCATAGTTACCGATCTTCTTGTTATCGTTGACGTCCCGCTCCAACATCTCCTCGATGCAGCTAATCACGCTGCAAAGGGGCGGGGCCAAGACATAGGGAGGTGTATTATTATAGGTAAAACATGCTCAGAATAAGTACATGTTCATGTACAAGCAATGTGGATTGAAGTATGTGGAACTATGTAAATGGACAACAGACAGTAAATAGTAAACAAGTAAATGCAAATAAACACAATGCACAGCCAGAAAGGGATTCAACACTCATATCACAAGGGTGTAAATTAAATGTAGGGACATGACAATGAGTCCCAGGACCCAGTTAAATCTGAAGACATCAAATCAGACCACGTTTTATTTTTATTTTTATTAGCTGGGGAACACTGAAGTGATCGTTTCGGTGAAAAAAAAACAAAAACATACACAGATTTCCTCCTTTACACCAAATAAATTCAATCATCCAAGACATGTTTGCCGTCTGAAGTTTGGTCCTTTAGTTTTGTACTAGAGCTATGAGGCTAATGTAGCTAATAAGTAATGGAAGCTTACATCCCACCCATTGGCACTGTGCTAAATGCACACCTAAATCATTACACAGTTACCTCATGTCCAGACTGACTGACTAAATGTCTTAAGCAGGAAAACTACACAGTTTAGCAAGTTCTTGCCTGTTTAGTTTCCACTTGACAGACTGTTTTTAAATTCATCAGTATACATGTGGATTGTTCTGAACACAGAATGGCACAATATGGTGTTCCACAAGGCTCTGTTTTAGGCCCCTCACTGTTCTCCCTTTATGTACAGTCCCTAGGATATATAATCCGGGAACACAAAGTTGCCTTTCATTTTGATGCCGATGATGCTCAGTTATACGTGTCAACGCAGCCAGATTCAGTGAAACAGCCACAGCAAATGGAAGACTGTGTTAAAGACATAAAAGGCTGGATGGCCAGGAGCTTTCATTTGCTAAACTCTGATGAAACAGACGTATTACTGTTGGATGCTAGTCTACCATTTGAGTGCGCTCAGTCAAACGTATTTGTTTAGCATATGCCTAGAAGCATTATGGCTCATTTCTGCCTGTTGGTAATTGTGCTGTTTTAATTTAGAGTACAGTGTTTTGTCTTTCCAATGTTTTACTTATATTAATATAGTCCTAGTCACATAGAGTATTATTATTATTATATTATTATTATTATTATTATTAATATTAATATTATTTTTAAATATTAAGTAGATGTACTAGTAGTAGCAGTATAATTATTATGGCAAACTCACTTGTAAAGACCCTATTATAAGCTACCAAATGAACCAAATGAATCTCTCCCAGTACCTTTCTCTGAGCGGGTCTCCACTCTTCTCCATGCTCTCGTTCTCTGTAAACTCCATCAGCTCACGTGCAGCTCGGCCCATGTTGACGGCAGTGGGCCGCGCTGAGGTCAGGTGACACAGCGACTCCCTGATAAAGCCCACGGGGTCTTCACCCCCTGCGCCTGCCCGCAGCTCTATGGCGAGGCTCAGGCAGCCCACAATGGCGATGGCAGGAGCGCCGCGCACCTGAGGAGTCAAAAGGCATCAGACAAAGGGGTCACCAAGGATGGCGTTATCTGTTTTTATGTAATAAGACTGAAAACAAAATCAATCATCTGCTCTTTCGTTCTGAGAGTGGCTGACTGGTTATTACTACAACACAGGCCTTTAAACAGCTACAGGGCTACGAGAGTGCATTCATGGGAAGATACGATATGTACATTTTAAGGACGCATGATGATATCGGAACCACACTGGTATTGGCAGACAATTGAAAAAACAAATAACTGGCATTGAAGTGAAGTTTAAATCTAAATTTGACTGATATTTTAAATTACTATTTGTTGACGTACTAATTGTACTCCAGAACTTTAACACTTGTCCCAGTTTCTACCCTGACAACTACATACTTGAAAAATATTGAAATTCAGCCCAGAATTCCCATATTGGTGTGACTCTAGAGTGTTTATCAAGCACTCATGTTTATAAGGAATGTGGCTTAGTATTGTCACTTGGAAATAAGCATGGACGTCCAATGTGTGTGTGTGTGTGTATATAATAATGGTGCCTTCACAGATGTGTAAAGTAACCATGCCATGAGCACTAATACACCCCTATACTAAGACAGACCCTGCCTTTTGAACTTTACTCTGGTAACAATCTGGATACTCCCTTTCTGCTTTGGTTTGGAGAACACATTGCCCAATATTTACACAAACAATCTAAAAAGTTGACCACAATATACATTTTCACTGTCCATTTTAGCTGAGCTTTAGCCCAGAGAAGTCAGCGGCAATTCTGGACAGTATCAATATATGGCTTCCACTGTGCATAGTGCAGTCTTAACTAGCATTTGTGGATGCAGTTTTGAAGTGTTTACTGACAATGGTTTGTCAAAGTATTTCTGAGCCCATGCAGTGATATCAATCACACAAGCACGCCGGTTTTTAACACAGTGCCGTCTTAGCTGTGAATTTCAGCCTTGCCCTTTATTCTGCAGAGGGTGAAATACCTAATTATTTGCAGAGGAACTTGTTCTTCAACTACTGGATTATTCGCTGATGCAGTGTTGCCAAAGTGGCCAGCCTTGACCAATCCTTCCTCCTAAAGGACACAGCCTTTTCTAGATGTTTCTTTTACAACCAAGCATAACTGAATCAACTGTTCAAGGTGTTTTTTGAAAGTTTTACAGCGTTTTAACTTGCTCCTGTCCCAACTTTGACTTTAATTTGATAAAGTAATACATTAAATATATTGTCTGTATATCATTTCTATTTAAATACAGGCCAAAGTGGATTTACAAATCACTGCTTTCTGTTTTTATTAGTGTTTTACATACTGCCCCAGCTCAGAATTAAAGTTTGCAATATGATAAGCTCAACCATGTGGTCAAAACATGGTCTTAAAAAGGAAGCACTGAAGGACGAAAGCATAAATAATCACAGGCTGTTTATCAAGCAGATACTGGTGTCCTCCTACATGTTAAAGATGAGCCATTATGACATCATACATTATGAATTCGCCACTGTGACATCACTTTCATCACTTTCAGACTGTCATATGTATTTATGACTTATCTTTGTCCTGGCGACAGTTATGCCTCTATGACAGGCCTCTTACAACTATGACATCATTTCGTGTGTGGAGGCAGTGATATCATGCAGCTATGACATCACTGTCTTTGGTGAAGGTTAAACCTTCATGATATCATACTCCAGGAAACGTTTATCATCATTGAAATCACCGATTGGTGTAAAGAGTATATCATGCAACTCTGACACCAGTGTAACTGTCAGGCATTATGACATCACACCCATTAAAATTTATGACATCATATTCTGTCTGTCTGTCTTGGTGTATAAACTTGATGTGGTTTTGTTTGACTCCCAATTTGCACTTTCAGCTGGAGAGCCAGGAGAAAAAGGTCTGACTGAGCAAGAGAGGGGCCTTTAGTGAAGGCGGCAGCGCTGAGGGAAGAGCGGAGATGAACTCCAACAGAAAAAGGGGACGAGGGGAAGAGGAGGGAAGGAGGGAAGGAGGGAGGGAGCTGGCTGCATCAATAATGCATGGAGCAGGTTTGCTGTAACGCTGTGCAATGTGCACCACCAGCGAGTGAAGAGAATGAACAGCGATCAATCGGCCACCAACATTTACAGCTCACAGACAACGAGTGTGTTTATATGCACTTAATAATTCGATCATAATCGGATTTCTGTAGTTATCTGATTATTCAAATGGCCATGTAAACACCATACTCTGATCTAGAAATGCAATTAAGAAATCAGATAAAGAGAGCTGGATTTTAGCTCAGTAATCAGATTTCTCAGTGCATGTAAACTCGTACTCTGATTTCTTTCGGATTTCTCAGTCTGCGCATGAGAGAAAACTGGAAATAAGCAAGCAGCATCGCAGCGAGACGCAGCAAAACACTTTTGGAGCGACACTGAAACCAAATACATTCTCAACGAAATGAAGGATTTAAATATTTCTCATCTGCAAAATGATGCATGTTCATATTTTCAGATAAAGTGACGTTTACGTCACGTCTTCTTCTGGAAGTTTACTGGCTCGTTGCAAAGCAGAAATCTGATTACTGTCTGACTCATATAGACTCACAAATGATCAGATTACTGACAAAATCTGATCTTCTGCAGTTATCGCATAATCAACTGCATGTAAACACACTCAATGATGGATAAAAGTGCCAGGTAACAAACCTGATCCAATGTGGAAAGATAATAATTTAAAGTTTAAAAGGACAATTAAGGTTTTAAAAGGGTTTACCAATCTCAGTACATTACTGAAAAACCCAAAAATGAGCACTTTAAACAGTGTAGTGAAGTTTAAAACTGTATTGATAAGGTTCTCTGTCTCTTCTGAGAGTAAACTGCTGTATGAACTTAATTTAATTATGCCACACACCTCCATTCAATCAGACAGAGTAGAGCCAGCATATACTGGCTTTGCTACCTCAATAGAAAAGTCTATTGTTGGAAAAACAATTAAAGTGGTTTTAAGTAAAAAGCACAAAATTGACTGATTGAACTTGTATGTAAAAACATTTTTTAAACCACAGATCATGAATATTGCCATCTTTCATCTTAGCCACTGTCAATGATACATTTACTGAACAATTACTTCAGATGGGAAACTTTCAGAAAACTGAAACAATAAATTACAGATCTTGTTCCCACACGTTTATAAGGCGTGGCCACAACTTAGTAAGGCATGGGAATGAGATAATTAAGTCATGGCCACCACTTAGTAAGGTGTGGGAACGAGATCATGCCTTACTAAGTCATGGCCACAGATTTGGATCTCGTTTCTACGCCTTACTAAGTCATGGCCACGCATTAGGATTTCATTCCCATGCCTTACTAAGTTGTGGCCACGCATTATTTTGATTTATACAAGATGTCACCAGTGGGGCTCCATACGATACATGATATGACAGTTAATTTTTCTAACCTCTATTTCTAACATAACATTCTAACAAGTTGGAAAAGACAAAATAGCATCACATTTAAAAAACAAAACACCAAAAATGATGAACACAACAACTGGTGTTCAACATTTCAAACTCTATGCTGAACTAAACCCAGTTAAACAGGATTAATTATGCTCACTTTTAAGTCAAACATGCAGTTCGGAAGTGTTTTTAGGTACTGATTATATCAATAATATACTCAGAAAAGCATATTGCCACATAAATTATCACAATAATGATTAATATTGTCATATTGTCCAGCACTATTTCTAAGCCTAGCCTATCAACATTGTATGTAATTAGAGCTCAGTAGGAAATCGAATGGAATCGTGACCTCACAATGGAAATTCGAATCGAACCGAATCGTGACCTCACAATGGAAAATCGAATCGAATCGTGACCTCACAATGGAAAATCTCGTCGAACGTTAGAGTATCGTATCGTTACAGCTCCGGTTTCATTATCAAAACGCTGCTATTGTGCAGCATATCCGAGCTGAATGGGCATAATAAAAGACCTGCGCGCGCTCCCGCGCTCCACGCATTCACTCCAACGTCAGGCGCGTAACGTTAGTTAGCACCACGCAGGCCGGAGCTCGCGCCGCTATGCAAATCAGCCACACTGACGGCACGAACAAAAGCGCGACCCCCGTGCTCCAGCTCGCGCTTTAACACAAAGAAACATCTGCTCTCGCGCTGCCGCCGCCGCCAAAGCAATGCGAGGCTGAAGTCAGCTTCTTGTTCGAATTTCCCCGTTCCACCTTAAATGGAGCCCGAGGCGCCAGAATGTAACTGCTGCACCATTTAAGATGGAACGGGGAAATTCGAACAAGAAGCTGACTTCAGCCTCGTCAGAGCAGGGCCTCGCGGCGGTCTGGTGCGGAAGTCCAGCCGCGCGCGCGCTCCTTACCTTCATGCTCTTGATGGCCTCATATCCGTCCTGCACCGAGCGGATCTCCTCGTACACCGTCTCGTGCGGCAGCAGCAGCTGGTTGAGGATCTGCAGAGACCCGGCCCGGTACCGGATCGCCTCCAGCGTCATGTCCCGCGCGCTCTCCGAGCCTTTTTTTTTGTTGTCTTTAAAAAAAGCGCCGAACTGAACCTGATTTCAGAAAGAAGCCGTCAGAGCCAGGCGCGCGCGGGCGGGCGGGAGCAGTCCGGAGCTCCGGGGTTCGCCGTGCTGGGGGGTGGGGGTGGGTTTCGGGGGCGATTTAAAGGTGCAAAGGCGCAACACACTCAGCCAGCCACAACACGCGGAAGCACGTGCTCACTCCGGCAGGAAACTCGAAGGCCTGGTCACGCCCACTCCCTCCTTAGCCCCCCCCTCATGTAGGCAGGAGAGGAGTGAACTCATTATTTCGTTTTAGGACCAAATCAGACCTCCTGCTGAAGCGTGTTAGCTCAGTATAGCTGCGGGGATTCCCTCTGAGAAAAACAGAAACCTTTAAAAGTTCCTATTGGTTCCTGATGGTGTCCAGGAGTCACTAATGGTACTGTGTGTTTTCCTAATGGGTTGATATTTCACTTTTGGGGGGTTTATGTTCTATAATCTCACTGCTGTATTTTTTAAAATGAAAAATAAATGTATTATCGCAGTATTTCGAGATGTTTTCACAATACTACGGAGCCCTGCTGGTGACATCCCATATAAA
Source organism: Colossoma macropomum (assembly GCF_904425465.1). Classification (NCBI taxonomy): domain Eukaryota; kingdom Metazoa; phylum Chordata; class Actinopteri; order Characiformes; family Serrasalmidae; genus Colossoma; species Colossoma macropomum. The sequence goes on along the minus strand of NW_023494816.1, from coordinate 594,663 downwards.
TATTAATAATGCGTGGCCACGCCTTATTAACGTGTGGGAACAAGATCCTAATGCATGGCCATGACTTAGTAAGGCAGGGGAATGAGATAATTAAGTGGTGGCCACCACTTAGTAAGGTGTGGGAATGAGATCATGCCTTACTAAGTCATGGCCACATATTAGGATCTCTTTCCCACACGTTAATAAAGCATGGCCACAATTAGTAAGGCATGGGAATGAGATAATCAAGTCGTGGCCACCACTAATAGGGTGTGGGAACAAAATCATGCCTTACTAAGTCATGGCCACACATTAGAATCCCATTCCCACGCCTTACTAAGTCACGGCCACGCATTAGGATCTCGTTCCCACACGTTAATAAGGTGTGGCCACAACTTACTAAGGCATTGGAATGAGATAATCAAGTCGTGGCCACCGTAAGGAAGGTGTGGGAACAAGATCATGCCTTACTAAGTCATGGCCATGCATTAGAATCTCGTTCCCACACATTAATAATGCGTGGCCACAACGTGGTAAGGCATGGGAATCAGATAATCAGGTTGTGGCCACCGTTAGTAAGGTGTGGGAACAAGATCATGCCTTACTAATTCATGGCCACACATTAGGATCTCATTCCCACATGTTAATAAGGTGTGGCCGCCACAACTTAGTAAGGCATGGGAATGAGATAATCAGGTTGTGTCCACCGTTAGTAAGGTGTGGGAACAAGATCATGCCTTACTAATTCATGGCCACACATTAGGATCTCATTCCCACATGTTAATAAGGTGTGGCCGCCACAACTTAGTAAGGCATGGGAATGAGATAATCAAGTTGTGGCCACCGTTAGTAAGGTGTGGGAACAAGATCATGCCTTACTAGTTCATGGCCACACATTAGGATCTCATTCCCACATGTTAATAAGGTGTGGCCACAACTTAGTAAGGCATGGGAATGAGATAATCAGGTTGTGTCCACCGTTAGTAAGGTGTGGGAACAAGATCATGCCTTACTAAGTCATGGCCATGCATTAGGATCTCGTTCCCACACATTAATAAGGTGTGGCCACAACTTAGTAAGGCATGGGAATGAGATAATCAAGTCGTGGCCACAGTTAGTAAGGTATTGTGTAGTGAGGTATTGTGTGTTTTCCTGATGGATTGATGTCACAGTGTAAAGGATTCTGATGGGTTCACAGATGTTCTGGGACTCAGACCAGAGGCATTTGATGGTTTCCTAATGGGATCTAAAGGTGTCTTAAGGGCAGGGTTGGGATGTAATGGAATACAAGCACTGGGAACATGTATTCAGAATACAGAAATTAAGTACCTGTATTCAGTCCAAGTTACATTTTGTAAAGGCACTATTGAGAATACAGTTACATTTTTAGGGGAATACTTTTAAAATATTTACACAATAAATTACATAAAAAAACATACAATATTCAAAATAAACACCATCAAATGTTTAACTATGAACTATAGCGTGTGGCAAACATGCTTGTTAGACAAATTTTAAAGAAATTTTAAGAGGCACCATTGATGCTGAATGATATGTACGGGTTTTGGCAATATGTGCTGCCATCCAGACAACGTCTTTTTCAGGGAAGGCCTTGATTATTTCAGCAAGACAATGTCAAACCACATTCTGCACCTATTACAACAGCATTGCTCCGGATTAAAAGAGTCCAGGTGCTAAACTGACCTGGCTGCAGTCCAGACCGGTCACCACTGATAACATCTGGCGCATTATGAAATGAAAAATATGACAAAGGAGACCCTGAACTGAAGTGCAGCTGTTTCAAAGCTGTTTCAAAACACTTTCACAACTACAGCAGTGTCTCCTCAGTTCCCAAATGCTTACAGAGTGTTGTTAAAAGAAGTGGTGATGAGACACAGTGGTAAACAGGCCCCCGTCCCAACTTTTTTGGAACGTGTTGTTGGCATCTAATTCAAAATGGACATATATTTTTCAAAAAACAATAAAATTTCTCAGTTTCAGCATTTGATATGTTGTCTTTGTACTATTTCCAGTTAAATATAGGGTTTAAATTATTTGCACATCATTGCATTTTGTTTTTATTTACATTTTGCACAGCGTCCCAACTTTTTTGGAAACAGCGTATTTTGTATGGCTCTGTTTTACAGTTTGTCTTTCTGTGAAGGCTTGAACTCAAATTATGTTGTTTTAAGTTAGCCTATTAGCTTTTCGCTAACCTGCTCAGTCTACTCCAGTGAGGGCAGAATATATCCAGTTACTGAGAATGTAGTGTAAACCACTGAAAGAGAGTTTGTTAGCAGAGAATCGGTATGTTCAACTAGCAATTCTTCATCTGGTCGGTTTTTATGGGTACAGATTTCAACAGTAACTGGGCTTTTTCAAGCAGTGTTTGAAGCCGTTTCCATGTCCTTTCAAGCTCTGTGCAATTTTTTTTTTTGGCTATTTATGCTCAAAACGTTCCTGTTATTACCATACTTTCTTTTTCATTTAGTGACAGCCTCAAACTGCATGTTGTCCCAGAATGCCTGAGACACATTTAGCAGGATGTAAAACAATGACGTAACAAATAAGTACAATTCTTTGACTCAGCTAAAACAGTAATGAATGAAACTTCTGTTCCCCAGCCAGATATTTTGGCCATAATTGAGAAATTCAGTGGTCATGAAAAATAAGAGGGACAAAGGAGATTTTGGTCTGGAGAAGTTGGTTGCGACATTCCAAATGCTGGTGCCAGGTAGAAAATGAAGCCCCCATTAGTTCAAAATAGCTTAGTTTGTGTTAATGTTAAACACACTATATTTCCAAAATTATTCAGACAGCTCTTCTAATGAGTGAATGCAATCAAATGCAATCAAATCCTCACAGCGATGTCCTAGCTTCCTGTGTAAAGTCTACTCAGAAGTTACTGCAGCAAAGGGGGACAGACTCCTTCTTAATATCCCTGATTTCAGAAGAAACACTGAATGAGCAGGTGTCTACAAAACTGCTATATGTATGTGTGTATATATATATATATATATATATATATATATATACACACACACACACACCGATCAGGCATAACATTATGACCTTGTTTCTACGCTCATTGTCCATTCTATCAGCTCCACTTACTATATAGGTGCACTTTGTAGTTCTACAGTTACAGACTGTAGTCCATCTGTTTCTCTGCATACTTTGTTAGCCCCCTTTTACCCTGTTCTTCAGTGGTCAGGACCCCCATGGACCCTCACAGAGCAGGTACTATTTGGGAGGTGGATCATTCTCAGCACTGCAGTAACACTGATGTGGTGGTGGTGTGTTAGTGTGTGTTGCGCTGGTCTGAGTGGATCAGACACAGCAGTGCTGCTGGAGTTTTTAAACACCTCAGTGTCACTGCTGGACTGAGAATAGTCCACCAACCAAAAACATCCAGCCAACAGCGTCCTGTGGGCAGCGTCCTGTGACCACTGATGAAGGACTAGAGGATGACCAACACAAACTGTGCAGCAGCAGATGAGCTATCATCTCTGACTTTACATCTACAAGGTGGACCGACAAGGTAGGAGTGTCTAATAGAGTGGACAGTGAGTGGACACAGTGTTTAAAAACTCCAGCAGCACTGCTGTGTCTGATCCACTCAGACCAGCGCAACACACACTAACACACCACCACCACATCAGTGTTACTGCAGTGCTGAGAATGATCCAGCACTAACAAATCAGCACAAGCCAGCTAATATGATATGAGTGATAATTTTAATATTTATGACGTATTTATCTTCTCAGAACAGTGACCTTGAAGGTTAATACTATAGCTGAACCAACCACTGTTTTATATGTAGACTGTTCTAAAGCAAATATCATTAAAAAGTAGAGATGTGGTTCTTTTTTACTGGTGACTGTGAGAACGGCCATACTGATTTAAGTTGAGAACACAACCCTGACTTTCCGAGTAGAAATTCCCAGCTGAGGGGTGAAATTCCGAGTTAGGAGATTAATTTGAGATCAGCATTAGTACTAGCTGGCTATCTAATGTGTTACGTTTCTAGTTTAATAACACTCGCGGCATCCCGAGTCCAGACCCCAACACCATTGAATGTGTTTGGGATTATTTGGGTTGTTAGAAACAGAAAATGCAACCAACTTCTAACACTGAACTTTTGCCAGAGTGGAAATATATCAGACGGAGACCGTTTGACCGTAAATCAAATACATGAAATGTGGACTTTTGCACAGTAAAGTGGACAGAGAGAGAAAATAAACCAGTTCATCATCCTACACACAACACAAACTGCTGACTTCTGCATTTTAATGGAGTCATCATAAGTCATTTGCCCAAAATAACAGTGCATTCTGCAGTAAATATTAACAATAGACATCATAGCCATCACCACAGATACATACAAGATTAGGGTTGCTTTCAAAAATACATTACATACATTAATACATACATTTGCAAAGATGGCCATAACCGTAATGGAAAAAATATGTTTTAAAAAAAGGAAATAAAAAATGTTATAATCCCAAAATGATGTAATATGTCATGTAATTCATTTGAGCTTGGTGAGGGTGAGAAAGAGGGGAGATGTGTTCTGCGATTGTCTCAAGAAAACAAGAAGACACAGTCGTGGTAATTAGTTTTAGAGCAACTCAGACCCACAAATAAACTCTGAACCATAAATAAGTGCCATTTCGATGCATCGTTCACACAACCTGCACCGATTTTCTTTGCATTTTATGATCTATAACTTCACCAAATACATTATTTTATAGGTAAAATACTTTCCAACCCACACCAGTCCACCTTCCAACACCTCAAAACAAACTTAGGAGGACTTTATTTCACAAAGTAGGACTTCTGAGTCTGATATCTTTCCCAAGTGGGAACTTTCCAAAGCTCTTCTACAATTGGACAAGGTTGACTTTTCGTTTAAGCAATGCTAACCTTGCTACAACAATGCATGAAAGTGACTCAGCACAAATTAGCACGGCGAAAGTAACACCATGCTAACCGGCAAATACTGACTTACATACAATGCCAGCAACGTTAGCGTGTATGGCTGAGCTCTCCTGGGATGGGAACATGCACATCACACCACTGTTCCAAACAGCGCCATGCTAAGATCTATTATGGCTTTAGTTTTACGCTGTTTCACTCTGGGAAGTTTTATTAGCCCAGCTTAGAGGGCTTTGCTAATGACACAGTTAGCCCCTTAAACAATAAGAGTCCATTTGCGATAAGAAACTTCAATTCTTCACTCTCAGAAGTACAAAACACACATGCTAGTAGTTACTGAGTAACTGAACTAACTGTGCTTCACCCACAAATGCGCTCTTTCGTAGCCACTGTTGTTGGACGCTTTACAGAAAGTTGGCAATCCAACCTAATCAGAAACCGAAACTCAGCTCAGCCGAATCGCTACGTTTGTTTGGAGTCGCTACACAACACTGAGTGTCAAGTTTAAAATGCTATGCTACGAAGCTAGCCTGTGTCGTTCTTGCTAATCATCTCATCAGCTAACTAGGTTCCAGGTTGGAAATGGAAAAGGCTGGTCGCCGTACTAACGTTAGCGCAAATACACCACAAAGTGCGTGGTTTTTAGCATGAAGCCAGATCAGAGCTATGCTAACAATGTGACCTTTTACATGCAAACAAAACTAAAATCATCTGAAATTAATAAGACACTGTAAATGCAGGTAGGAGTAAGGTGAGCTCAGGTTCTGGATGATTTTTAACATATGAACATCGGCCTCGTATGTTTTCTAACGATCGATTATTTATGCAGATTCTTTTTAATGAAAGAATAAACACTCCTTACAACTTCAGTGTGAATGGGCGGGGCTAAACTGCTGTAGGCTGAACAGGTAGATATATTCAAATGCGATGTTTTTTTTTGGTGACATCATAAAAACAGTCCACTCAGAACAGGCTGTTTCGCAGCCTTGTTTCCATATATGCATCGTGTGGACTGGTGCGTCGCCAAACTATCACAATGTTTACATACTACATCAAATTCTTTTCGTCAAAAAGGCGAAGAAAATCTTTTCTACGATACAGTTGTGCGCAAAATCGCGGTCAAATGACAGGTTTTGTTGATTTTCTTAGTTAAAACAAGATAACACATCCTCTACGGAGAACACGCTTAAATATGGCATTTTCCTGCAAACATTTTAGCACAGTTTCTGTTTATTTGCTGAGTTTAAAACACTGGAGAAAAGTGAAAATCTAAAAAGTGCCGTAACTTTTGCACAGGCCACAAAGTCTTTTTCTGCCAATGTGTTAACATCAGCAAACAAACTGTAACTGTGCCTTACAATGTGCAGCATTGTGTTCACAGAAGATGATGTGGTAACTAATTTGCACAGGATCAACAAAAACATGGAATTTGACCGGGGTGCCAAAACTTTTGCACACAGCTGAACAGACCCCTTAATGCCCGTGCAGACCACTAATTGTGTGCTACAGTTTCTCACTGGGCTGAATGGGATTTCTGTAAAGCCTGCTCGACCCAACAGCTTCCAAAGAGCGCGTTTGTGGGCGGAGCCTGGACAGCATTTATAGCAGTTACTGAGCAATAAGCCTCATAATTAATAACTGCACAATAAGCCTGCAGTGTAACGGGTTAAAAGTCCTGCTGCTGGACTGTTACGGTCAGTAAGAGCAAAGTACAAGATGAATACGCAAACTCTCTCTCTCATTCACTCACTCACTCTATCTCTACCTCTCTCGCTCAGCATATCAAACAAAGAGTTTAAGCTCTCTTTAAGATTCTACCCATCTGTTTTTCTACCCTCTTGAAGCCCCCTATTCTCTCCCTCCACAGACCCCTACAACACCCCCCGTCAACCAAAGGTCACCCGGGCAACCAGACGGGGGGTTAATCCCTGATTATTAAAGGACTTGATCCCCCTCCCCCCTTTTTTGCCTCCCTCAAAACACATGCACAGCCTCTTTAATTTCACCCCAGGGTGTTCGCATTAGTCCCCTATCACAGCAGTGCGGGCGTGCGAGGTTGGATTAAGCTGCAGTGAGTGAGACTACTGCAGAGGCCAGATTACACTTAAACTGCTATTATACAAACGACTCTCTCGGAGGATTTACACCACTTACACACACACAGGCCGGCTACCCAACCCAAAATACTGAGATATTTCATGTACAATCAGACTCGGGTTTATTGTATAGTCTTATTTTATGTAGTAGAATTGTTCTTTACTTTCCACATAATATCATAATCTATATCTGTGTTCAGAGCAGCTCTGAAGTCTGAGAAGAGGGTGAATGTGCCACTGGTAGAAACTGTGGATGACGTATATCAGTCTCAGTCTCTCCAGGATGGATGAGGGGGTTGTGTTGTGTTAGTGGAAAGATCACAGTGGATCACAGTGGATCTTTCATTTCCTCATTAAAGAAGACTGCTATTTTTAATATTTCTGCATAATTATAAGGCTAAGATGTAAACAAAGTCATTCAAAGTGGTCTGATGTGAAATTCTAGTCAGAATGGCTCAGTGGTGTTGAATAGACGTCTGAGACTTTGTTTTACAAGAGTTCTGAGATTTTTTGACCTAAAACATTTTTAAAAATTCTTTCATGGCGGAGAGGCAAAATAATCCTGAAAGAAAAGTTATTTTTTCTGATTTTCTGCTACTTTACCATCATCAGCCTTACATTTAAAAACTCAGGAGACACGAGACAAGCGTAGGTTGCTGGTTTCGGGTCTCAAAGTCCCAGATTCGGGTCGAGTTTGGGCTTCAATTTCATGTCTGTGCAGACGTCTAACTCTCACACACACACACACACACACACACACACACACACACACAAGTATATCGCTGCTGTCGGAACAAAACCTCCTATCTCCAAAATGGTAACTTTACAGGAGAAGGAAAAAACATGCTCTACTTTTAATGCAAGTCAATGGAACCAGACGTTATTCCAAGTAATTTTGTATGTATTTTCAAATTATGTCAAAAACTGAAAAACGACAAAAATGGAGATACAAGGTTTTCTTTCGACAGCGGTGATATGATTACAAACTGTGGCACTGGGGATGGAGAGAGAAAGAGAGACAGAGAGAGAGAGAGAGAGAAGCAGCACTAATGGAGTGTCTTCTGCAGGACTGTAGTGTTTAGTAAATGTGCTCGTACATTCATATATGACCTCAGAGTATCATGTCTCAAACAATGCCTGTGTGTATGAAACCTCTCGGAGATCAACAGCTGATCTAGGATCATACAATCACTCTGTCACTGTCATTAGAAAATCTCCTTCTCTCTGCAATGGTCACTTTACAGGAGAGGAAACAACACTTTTTAACGTAACGTAATAAAAACATTCGAAACGTTTACTTATCCAATTTTCTGTCGGCCCATGATGAAATGTTCATGCACTAAAATGGGAAGCTGGTGTTTTCAAAATGGTGTAAAAAAATAGGTACAATAGAAATGAAATGTTCTTAATACAGTGATGAAATCCATTATGACATCACAAGGGGAATCATCCATTATGATATCACAAGAGGAATCATCCATTATGACATCACAAGGGGAATCATCCGTTATGACATCACAGGGGAACTATCCATTATGACGTAATGATATTTCTGAGCATAATGATTAACGACTTACAAGGTTTTCTTATGACAGTGATGAAACCCATTATGACATTACAGGCGAACCATCCATTATGATGCAATAATATGTCTGACCCTAATGATTAGGGGCTCATGAATATGATCCACAGACGAAGGCAGCTTGTTTTTGACTGTGTATAAATGTGCATGTGTGTATGTGAGAACAGTTTTTGAGCCCACAGTGCAATTTCATCTTCCATAAATGCTCACACAGTACGCCTTTTTCGGAGAGATTCCATCTGAGAGAGAGAGAGAGAGAGAGAGAGAGAGAGAAAGAGAGAGAGAGAGAGAGAGAGAGAGAGAGAGAGAGAGAGAGAGATCATTGTTCAAGTGAAAGGATACACAAAGCAAAAAAGGATAAACTATAAAAGATGTGTACATGTTTGTAAATACTTGCCCCAAAGAACCAACATTACATTTGTAAACTTACCTCAGCCTCTACCATTTTGAGCCTGCCCAGAGCATCTTTGGCTGCATCCTACAGAGAGAGAGGGAGAGATAGAGAGAGAGAGAGAGAAAGAAAGAAAGAAATGTGAAATATTCACATTTTGCCCACGCTTTTTCCTTTTTTACACAGATGTTTTCCTGAAAACAGCATTCATGTTTCTCTCCTTCAGTTGATTTATTCATGGTGGTATGTTCTATCATAGCAACTGTTGCTAGGTTGGTAAAAACGCCTTTCAATATCATAAGAAACTGTAGAACACAACTCAAAATGTCTAGATTTACAGTTTGTTATTTAAATTATTTTATATGATGTTTATATTTATTTATATTTGTATTATTTTTCAAATAATATTCATTTTGTATGCCTATGTGTGAGTCTGTGTGTGTGTGTGTGTGTGTGTGTGTATGTGTGTGTGTGTGTGTGTGGGTGTGTCACACTGTTAGAATAGACTGGGTGTATTTCTTTATCATGTAATCGCTAACATTATCAAATTCATCACTTTCAGCCTTTTTTCAGTAGTGTAGCATTTTGAAGTGTAAACTCAGTGTTCTATAGTAACACTGTAGTGGTTCAATGTGAATAATTTACATAACATGCCTTACAGTTCTTCTTTAGGCTGAAAGGGATTTTTCCTAATGTTCTGTAAAGCTTGCCCAACCTAGCAACAGATGCTAATAAAAGGGCTAATTTCTGGGTGGAGCTTTGATTGGTCAAATAGTCAGTCATGTTATCAAGTTAGGACATATTGTGGAATAAGTAATTGCGCAAGCCAAATTCTGTAGGCTGTGTCTTATAAAGAAAAGGCTTGTATGCATATTAAAGTAAATAAAAATACTCACTCTGTTGCCTTCATCAGAAAACTTCTTCACTGAGTCCCTGAGACCATTAGCAAACTTCCTCAACACACTGTCATACTCTGATAATGAGAGAGAGAGAGAGATAGGGGGAAGCCAAGAGAGACAGAGATGGAGCAGTTGAATTGGCACATTTGTATCAATGCAACGATACACTTTTATACCCCTAGAGTTTAGTATTAGCCCTGAAAATGCATATTTAAGCAGACCTGTTTGGCCACTGGATGTGTCTGTGTATGTATTACCTGCGAGGGCTGCTGATGATCCTCTCTCCAGGTAGGATTTCTGCCACTGCAGTCTGTGACACACCTCCTTATACTGGTTTATCAGATCTGGTGGTGGTTCACGTTTATTTTTATTATATTCTGCAATCTATGAAGGGAAAACAAAAGACTGACACAAGATGTACTCAATCGGAAGCGTAATGTATCTGTAATCTTCAGCAAAGGTTAATACAATGCTATAACTGTCACACAGGCGCGGATTACGAGTCTAATAAACACTCACCTTTCTCTGAAATCTCTCTTTGTCGTAGTTGAGGAGGCTGAAACTGTGGAGTCTGTACTGAGGAGGGGAGTGACTGAACAACAGAAAAAAGACCATATAAGTGTATGTAAGGACATAAGGCATGCGCCCAGCCTTCCTACCGGCTCTCGCGGCTGTCACTGGGGCCCGAATCCCAAACACCGCCGATGGACTCGAGTGACAGTGAAAGAGGACATCGGCCACCAGGGAGGGGACGACGACGATGACAACCATGTCTGTTAAAAGCACCTGAGCCGAGAGGGAACAAGAGGGGAGCACCCCTGTCTCCACCCCCACTCCGCAGCTCATCCACCCAGGTCAAACCTGAGGTGTAGTGAAGTGGCCTAGCTGTGGAACAGCCTTCGTGCCTCTTGTGGCTGTCATCATCGTCATCCCCTCTCTAGTGGCTGAAGTCCTCCCCCAGCAGTCACTTGTGTCCCTTGGCGGTGTTCGGGATTCTGGCCCCAAAGACGGCCGTATATATATATATATATATACATATACATATACACAAACACATACTGACCTGGGTTGACTGCTCTTTCCGTGGTCGTTTCGGGGTTTGGATTTAGGTGAAGGAGCCTATGGAACAGTAAGATACAATCCATATGTTTAACGTGTGTTCACGGCATCCTCTTCATTGCTTTACATGCAATATTGTCAAAGCAATATAATAAAACTATTGTAATAATTATATAATTATATATAATCAGGCAGTGCAATCATAGGGTTATTAAATAAAATGAGTATCATTAATTGAGGTAGAGTGTGAGAATGAATTTGTACCCTATTTCTCTCTCTTTCTTTCTCTCGGTGTCTCTCTTTGTCCGGTGTGATGGTGAGGGGGTCAAGGACGATCCATTTCTCCGTCACTGACTGGAGCTGAACTCCGCCCAGCGGCTCCCGAATCCTCACGCGAACTTCTAGCTTACCGCCCGTCGCCTTCCGCCCATCCAGCACCTATACACACACACACACACACACACACACACACACACACACACACACACAGGTCTGTTTTTATACAGTATCAGAACGCAGAATGCCATTGAAGAACATAGTAAAAGGGGGCTAACAACAAACCCCCTTCCAGTATTACAGTATAACTCCTCCTGTAATGCTTATTTGCACTACTGTACAAGTAAATGTGTTTATTTGTGTGTGTGTGTGTGTGTGTGTGTGTGTGTGCGTGTGCGTGTGTAAAACTCACCTCTATAATCTCTCTGATCTCACACTGATTCTCTAGCGCTTCCAGTTTCAGCTGAGCGTTTCCCACCACTTTATCTGTCTTAAACAGACCACTAAACACATACAGACACATTCATGTCACTTCAAAAACTGCTACAAACAGATGGACATCGTATGCAGTCATATGCAAAAATCTGAACTTATATATGAAAAAAATAAAACTATTAATAAAAATGTGCACAGGCCACATTTTAGGTTTTATTTTGTTTCCAACATGTTAAATCCAGCATATAAACAGAATAATAGAAATAACTGCAGCCTTCTCAGTATCAGTTTTGTAGAAGCTAATATCACTATTATGATTAACAAATGATACAGCGTGCAGCCCTTTGTTTCCACAGCAGGAACATCAGCAGATAACAGATAATGATCTGTATGAAAAGTGAGAGCTCACCCTTTATGTATGACCTCAAACTTGATTCCTTTGGTCTGCACCACTCTCTTAAAACCTCGATGAGTTCTGTTAATGTTCAGCTTAAACTGCTCCTTAAACTCTGAGAGAGCAAGAGACAGAGAGAATATACGACATGTAATATTTTTATATTTTTATTCATATTTTTATGTCATGACAATCTTCTTAAATTCATTTTTTACATTCAGTCGTTTGCAAAAGTTTGAACACTGATCAAATGACGTTTTGTTGATTTTCTCTGTGAAGATACGTTCACACATCCTCTACAGAGAACACACTGATGGCATTTATCTGCAAACTTTAGCGCACAAGTTCTATTTATTTGCCGAGTTTAACAAATAAAAAAAAAAAACTACATAAGATGTATGTATATAAAATAATATCACTTTTGAACAGGCCACATTTTATGCATTATTTTTTTTCACCAAGATGTTCAAGTCAGCAAATAAGCAGTAACTGTGTATTAAAATGTGCAGATGTGTTAAAACAGAGAAAATCAACAAAACAGGGTATTTGACCAGGGGCGCCCAAATTTTTGCACACAACTGTGCGCTGTGTACTCAAACTGTGAGAGTGTGTTCACTCATGAGCTGACGTACCTGGGCAGTTGGTGTTTTTCATAGTGCTGGTTTTGTCTCTCTGAGCTTCTTCCTGAATAATAATAATAACAATAATAATAAAAACAACAACAACAACAACAACAACAACAACAACAATAATAATAATAAAACACAGGTAACAAAACACAGCATGTTGTACGAGTGTGTTTGCATGTGTGTGAGTGAGAATGTGTGTGTGGCACACTGGCATCGAAAAAAAATGTCATTCCATGCACGCAGCCATGTAAAGGTTGCCGTTAGCGCTCCTGCAGGGAGACGGTGCTACACATCGATCCTGCATACAGTACTGTGGACAATCCACCCTTCATTTATTTCATTTCCAGTCAAAACAGCCATTAAGTACAAGTTATTCATCTTTCAGCAGGAAAAGAACTGAAATATATTCAAGAGAAAATTACACAGAAGCCTCAACAACTAAATATATAGATTTTTCAGTATTTAGTGAGTCACTCTTTACCTTTATTACAGCTTCTTTTCACACCTATTAAGTTCAGTCTTAGCTATTTGCACTTCTCACCATTCAAATAATCCCAAACACATTCAGTGATGTTGAGGTCTGGACTCTGGGGTGGTCAGTCCACTGTTCAGCTTCTTTGTTTGATGTGTCTCCTTTTCTCAGTAAGAGCTTCTTAACAGCTACACATCCTTTCAGACTCATAGTGCTGAGTGTCGCACAGTGGAAGGATGGACAGAAACTCCTGTGGATGTTTTCAGATCTGAGGCAGCTTGATTTTCTCCTCTCTCTCAAAGATGAAAGCTTTGTATAAAAATCTATTTAGGCTGTTTACATTGTTAAAAGCACAAATAGACGCTATTAAAGACAAAGAGAGGAAAAAAAACTTAGTATTGTATTGAGTTGTTGAGGCTTCTGTGTCATTTTCTGTTAAATATGTTTTCTGATGCTGAAAACTGAATAACCAAGTAAAAATATTTATTTGAATAATGTAAATTAAAACAATAAAATGAATGGCAGCTGTTGACTTCTGTTGAACGTCTGATGTTAATTTATACATTTTGTTTTTGTAAAAGGAGTGTCTGCTGAAGGGGATTTTTGTTTTTGCCATCATATCAAATCAGATAATTTGTGTGTATGTGTGCGAGCGGTTGTTACCGCGCTGGGGAAGGGAAACTCAAAGCGGACGCTGGCATCTAAATCATTAGCTGAAACTCCTGCAGAACACAGACAGAAAAAAACAAATATTCAAACAAACACTGTTTTCTCTCACTATATACACACCCACTGTCTTACACACACACACATACCTGGAGGCGTCGGCAGATTGATTCCTTTGACGATTGTCAGCACCATGTCGTTAGCAGTCAGGTTGGGGAAGATCCTAGTGCGCGTGAGAGAGAGAGAGAGAGAGAGAGAGAGAGAGAGAGAGAGAGAGAGAGAGAGAGAGATTAACTAATATATACACTACTGAAAAATATAATACAAAGTACTGTGCAAAAGGCTGAGATAACGATTACATTTTTCAATTTCCAGTCAAAACCCACTCAAAAGCCATTAAGAACAAGCTATTCATTCTGAGGCGATTAGATATAATCGAATCTATTTGCATAAGGAGGGAGAAAGTCCAAGCAAAATTAGCAGAAAAAAAAGTTTTCAAAACTTTTCCAAAACTGGAGTTTAAAAAAATTATTAAAAGCTACAAAGAAAATGAGACTCCTAACAAACCACAGGAAGACCTGGTAGATCAAAACTGTCCCCATCAGTTAAACAGCACACAGAGAAACTGAAAGTAAGTCTCGCGAGTGGAAGCTGAACGATATACGTGACACAACGTGTAGTGTGACCTTACTTGACTGAACTGAAGGTGCGTTCCTCCGTGTGGTAGCTCGGTACTGGAAGGCCTTTAGCGTGGGCTTTCTTCAGCGTATCAATGTTACTCATACACTCTTCCGCCAGCTTCTCAAACCTACATACACACACACAAAGTCAATGAAACAACTGTGCTGTGTACTGACTGTTCCCTAAAGAATCTAATTCTTTAGTTTTGTACTGCAGCTACAAGGCTAATGTAGCTAACAAGTAATGCAAACATTTACCCCATCAACTGAACTCCAACTGATGTCCTCAAAGTGACAGATTTTGTCATCTGTTTTGGGAAAAGACTCATAAACACTGTATTTGTGTCTATAAATCATTTTGAACTATCAAATACAACCAAATTTGGGGCACAACCTGTGATGTGCATCACCTCAATTCACTGTTAACCTATGCTCTCAACACAAACAGCAGGGGGCGCTCTGACCGCTTCCCCTCCCGATTATTAATATGAAATTTCCAGTACAAATAAACAACATTGTAGCCCACCTTGTAGTCTCAGCCACGTTCCCCATATGAGTGAACTGCTGAGAGAAGCCCAGACATTTCTGTACAGAAGCGTGAAGAACCCAATTAGCAACCACAGCAGCCACACTTTGTATTATACTGAAAAGCTACAGTGTCTTCATCAGTGTTACATTAGATTTATAAAAAACAACTGTATGGACATATTTTTTAGGAATATTTTATATTTATGAATTATTTATGAATAAAATAAGTGTAACAGACATGCAGGTGTTTCATGAGTGTGCCATAACCAACCTCGTGCTGCTGTTTGAGGAGATCCATGAGCTGAGCGTACTGCTGGGCCGAGCGAGGAGAAAGAGGAGAGGAGCGAGAACGAGAGAGAGCGTAGTCCTCCTCACTGACCGGGGCAGCGGGCACCTAGAGAGAGAGAGAGAGAGAGAGAGAGAGGGGAAGAAAACAGGATGAATAAGAAAGATAGAAATATAGCAAAGTAATGAAATCAGACAGACACTCTGATATGAAAAAAATGATCTAATCATTTTTAAATTGTGTTATCTAAAAGGCTGATTCTGGTTAGGCATCTGTATTGTCCTAGTAAATAATGAATGAAGATAGCATAGCTAGCTACCTGAGCTTTACTTCTAATATGCTACTGGTAACATAGTTAACGTCAGTGCTAGCTCTGTCTAGCTTAGCGAAGTCAGAGCTGATTTAAAGGGAGTCTGGCCTCTTCCTATTTCCCCCGTTATATCAATGACTGCAAAACACCAGAGGGCACCCGTGAGCGAGTCCTCGATGAAAGGGGGTGAATGAAGCTAAACGGAAAGTTAAAATAGAAAGTAGAAAGATGTATATTTTACTAAAAAAGCAAAGCAAACTCACCTATATGTTTCTTTTTTTTCTACTGCAAACACGTTTTGGGCGAACGGAGCAGCTCATTGGCTGTTCGTGCTCACTGACGTCATGAACGTAGATGAACGCCGTTTTAAACTCCTATAACTCAAGTTTAAAAGCTCTTAAAAATATAACAGCAGTGTTAAAATGTTTTATGTTGTTCTGTGTTCATTATTTCACATTAAAAATGTTTAAGCATTTATAAACTATGATTTTGCTCAAATGCATCATCCTAACCCATTCTTTTTGGACTCGCTCGGGAGCGCCCTCTAGCATTTGAGAAACCCAGAAGACATTACAGAGTGGTAATAATAAAAGTTCTCTGGCGAGGTCCCTAAGCTAGCTAGATAAGCTATCTACATGCCTATTATTTACTATGCTATTGGTAACTTGGCTAATGTTAATGCTAACGTTGCAGCTGTTAGGACAGTGTAACTCTGTGATTCAGCCGCCCGTGTTATGTCACTGGACGACCACCTTTGCAGAGAACAGGGGTTGTTAGTGTTGCTATTTAAGGATGCTTTGCTCACATCCAGAGCCACACACCTTGCTGATGTCCACTGGCAGGCCTGCTTTAGCGGCAGTGATCATTTGGTCCAGGCCCTTTGCGTTGCGGAGATGCTGAGCAGCTCCCTGAACGTCCTTCATCTGTTTGGAGCGCAGAGCTGCCTTTACAAACTGCTGCCGCCGGCTCTGCAGGAAGTCCAGCTGCTGCTGGGCTGCACACACACATACAAATACACAGACATTCAAAGACATATAAAAATAAAATAAACTGACTTAATGCAACCTAAAAACAACTGCAAACGAATATGGTAGGATTACAAATACTAAGGTCAGTGTACTACTAAGGTCCTGCTAAGGTACGGTGTTCTGAGAGTGTACATGCAGTAACACTGATACTACAAACACAAGATCAATAATTGCAAACAGTTGCACACAAAAGTTTGGGCAAATTATATTATTCTGTTGAATTCTGAAGTGAAAAAACAGCCTCTTCAGCAATAAAAAAACACTTTTTTCTGCAAGTTTTAAAGCACAGCTGCTCTCATGTTTGATTAATCTAAAAAAATTGCTTAAAAATAAACTAAAATCAATAAATAAATAGTTTTAGATTTAGTTTATGGTGGATTTTGACATATCACTGTGCTGTCAGAAGAAAACCTCATCTCCATTTTTGTCGTTTTTCAGTTTTTGACATAATTTGAAAACACCTGTTGTCCTTTACATTGTGTGTAAATTTCATGAAGAATGGACTAAAAGAAACGGCCCAAAATTTCTTGGAAAAAACTCTGGTTCCACTGACTTACATTAAAAGTAAAGTAGGTTTTTTTTCATTCTCCTGTAAAGTTCTGATTTTGGAGATATGAGGTTTTCTTCCAACAACAGTGATATGTTTAGATCATTGTTCTGCTGTTCAAGCCAACCTCTTCTCAATTTCAGTTTCTTGACTGTGACATCTGTTTCCAGAATTCGCTGATATTTAGTCTCATCTATTCTTCCAGCTACCTGGCTGCCACTCAACCGCACAACAGATCCACTTCCAGGCTTTAGAGTTCGTGTTCTTTTCAACAAATACTGTTTTTTTTTCTCCAAACATACTTTTGGTGATTGTCACCAAAAAGCTCCACTTTACTACATCAGTTCACAGCATGCGTTTCCAAAGTGCCTCTGGTTTATCTAGATGTTGTTTTGTATAATTCAAACACTGACTTTTGTGATGAGCTCACAAGTTCGATGTCTTTCTGATGACTCTACCAGGCAGATCATGTCTGTGCAACACTGTACTGTTGAACAGCATTGGGTAGTAGTGGGTAGAACAGTGCACCACCACTCCTGTGTCAGTTAAAGCTTCCTACAGGCCCTTTGCTGTCATATGAGGGTTTTGCTTTGCATTTTTGTCCAGCATATGAGCAGCTCCATCTAAGAGTTTCCTTGGTCTTCCAGATCTTGTCAGTTCCCCTTAACTGCCATTTCTTAATGATATTTCAGACAGTAGGAATAGCAAGCTGGAAGCACTTTGATATCTTTTAACAGGCTCAATTAATTAGCTTCATTTTCAGATCCTCAGCCAGCTGCTTAGAGAAGCCCATGGCCGACTGTTAGCAGATTTGAAGAGTCATAGAATTTAATATGCTCTGGAATTGTCAGATGAAAATTCCTAACGACAATTAGCCTGCCTAACCAGCCTTAATGAGTCAATGAAGGCCTAACAAGTTAAAGTTTTAACTTTTTAAGCTAACAAGCAAACATAAAGCTGTAAAATAACATTTTCCTACAAATGTTGCATTTTGTTTTTAAATTGTTTGCTGCAGAGGTTGTGTTTATGTATTTCTGTAAAACTTTTGTAATTTGGCCACAGTTGCACTAAAGCCTGCACACAACTGTAAACAAGTCAACTTTGCTCTATATAAATTATTTACCTTCTTCTAGAAGTATTAGTCAGTTATTTATTGTAACATTATTATTCAACATCTCTTATGAAGGTAATATGTAATTTATGTAGTTAAGAGAATATAAGTAATTTAAGAGAAGATGCACATTCAGTTACTTAAGCAGTGTTTTTATGTTGGTGTAAAAAAAAAAAAAGTTCCATGTTTCATAGCACTACGCAACCGATGGTGGCATGCAGCCACGGACTGTCACCACAGTGACAATGGGTGATTACCAGAGGAGAGCTATAGCAGCGTCGATTGTTTATTTAAGGTGTATAACGGGAGGAGGACGCTCTGCGCTCTTTTAATGTTGTTGTTGTATAAATACTGGATCCATGACGACTTCAACAATGAGATGTCCGCCACCCATGACTTAAAACACCATCCGGTTTGTTTCACTGCCATGGTAAACGGCAAAAACAAGGAAAGCTGAACTCTTGATGGACTGTTCTGATGCTGCTTAACTGAAACCAATGGATGGTCCAGTTTTCCACCAGCCATCTACCATCACAGTGTAAGTGCAGCATTACAGCTTAACAGCTAACAGCAATCAACTTTTACCTGTACTTGATCTGTAAGGAACTGCAATCTGTCTCTCTCACACATCTGCACACGCACCTTTGGGTCCCAGTTTAAGAGCGCCAGTTGAGGCTGTAGGGGTCACTGCAGGTGAGGAAGACTGTGGGGGGGCTGGAGCTCGAGCTTTCTGAACGGCTGGACGCGCAGCCGGCTGGAATGGAAACATAAATATCACAAAACATGATAAGAATTGCATAAATATGCACCCAAAGCTAAATACGAGCTCGTCCTGATCCGAAAGATAAAAAACAAAACAAACAAACAAAAAACACACTGAATGTAGTCGATCGGTCCTGTTTGGTGTCTGAAGTTCCCATCTTTATATCTGCACTAAGGCTAAAGTAGCTAACAAGAAATTCCAATGATCCACCAAATAATCATCAAACACTTGTCTCGAACTGTGTAGTGTTGTTTAGTAATTAGTAGCAGTCTTGCTTATGAGGTTTCTGATACCGTACAGCATGCTGTTACCTATAAACATAGAGAAAAGTACATTAGCATAGCTAAAAACAGTAGCAGCTGTGTTGAAGCTTGAATTAATCTGATCAAATACATTTTGGGGAAATTATATAAATAGGTTTTTTGCTGAATTATCGCTTGAAAGCCATAAAAGAAATCAATTGCAGTTTCATATGAAAACTCTCTGCAATGTGGACGTTTACCTTCGCCACTCCCTCATCTTCATCCTCATCCTCTGCGTCCGCGTCCTGATTGGCCAGTTTCACAGCCGTTTCCAGGACGCCCATAAAGTTTTGCTCGCCGCTTTCAGAACCCTGCAGAGGAGGACAGCCTGAAACAAGTAAGAACACACATGATCACACATCATACACAGACATCACCACACACAACATTCTGTGCTTAAAAGTAGTCTTGAGACACTCTCTGAACACAATTCATGCTTTGTTTATTTATTACTTTCTAAGCTGAAGTTATCAGAAAAGTTATTACCAGGTTTACTAACTGTGGGACAAGCATTAGTGTCTCTGTCCTTTACGCAGGTCAGGATTTAGCATTTTATTTGGGCTAGTTTTGTGTTGCATATCTCCTTTTTTGCATGACAGCTTGAAGTGTTCTAGACACGAAGTGCGTGAGTTTGCACAGCTGATGCTCAGCCAGGTTTGTTGGATGTTCTCTTTTGGATGGTCAGAGTGTGGAGGACGTCCTTCTAGCTCTTCAGTACATTTTTCACTCTTGATTTTGGAGTTTTCAGTGCATCTATAATCTTATAATCTCTCAGACATTTTATTATCAAGAGACAACTTTTAAGATGAATTCAGATTAATTCAACTCCATATTTTTCTTAGTTTTCTAACTTTCTCTATTTTTAAAAATGTTAATGATGTCTAGAGTCAGGTGTGTCAGATACGTTGGTTGTCTCTGGTTTGAACACTTTTCTATAATGTTAATGCTAAGGCTGGGCGTCACTACACGACTTCTAAAATCTTAATAGATGTCTAAAACGGAGAGCATCACAAACTTTGTGCCAGTTTCTCACAGAATTTATTGTCTTTTTGTTGTGAGGCCGCTCAAACTAGACAACAAGGCAAAGAGAGAATATTACACTCATAACGAGTTTGGGCTACGAATAAGAACTCAAACTCCCAGATCACCTCAGAGATCACATGACTCAAAGCTAAACATACTGGACCTGTTTGTGCTCCTATGTGTAGTGTCTGCCCAGCCTAAGTTGGACTGACTGATAAGTCATACTACAGCTTAAAAGGTAAACCACAATTTCAACAATACATGAGCAAATTAAACAATTCTATAAAAACAAACGATGATAGAAGGACTTCATTTGTACACATTACAGCTGCACAATTGATTGTAATTTTTTTGGTATCGTAATTTGAGATCTAAGGATAAACCCATCGTTAATAGATGCAATGACGGAACATGTGCGGCATCAAAGTGATGTAATACTGTCATCGTGATATCCGCCAGCTTTACCACACATCACATTTTAGGTGGTATGTCCACGTTGTGCAGCCCGAACACACACAGGTGAGGCGTTACCTGGTGGAACAGGGAGTTCTGCCAGATTGACAGGGCGTCCGGCCTTGTGAGCTCTGATGGCATCTTGGTATTGCTGGATTCACACACACACACACACACACACACAAAGCAGACAGAAAGCAGAAAAACAGCACATCATACACAGAACATACACACACATTACATACAGTCTATAATGGTGCTTCATCAAAAAGAATCAAATATTCACAAATGTTTGTATTTTCTAATCATTAAGTTTTTTTTTAGTGGAATGTTTGTTCTGCTCATGTCTGGTGCTGCTGGGTCCTTACAGCGAGGGAAAGTGTTGAACAGCGCCATCTGCTGGTTGCACTCAAATTCATTTTAATTCATAGAGAAATTTCTGATTGAGGGTCAAAAATCCTGTAACTTTTAAGAAACTGCCATTTAGCTATAAATCCAACAGCAGAACCTTGAAATACAACTACAAAACCTATGACTCAGTGCTAACGTCGCTTTGTATGACGTATGATGATGCCATCAAAACGTCAGATTTTGTAGTCCATTTGTGGGGAAAAGCTAGTAAAAACTGTATTTCTGTCTTTTGCTGTCAGTTGAGGTTAAAGCACGCTAATGACTTAACTGAATATAACTGAATACAGGGGCAGCCTGGCACGTTATGTTGTATGACGCGTAACGTTCATCTCCTCCAATTCATAGTAAACTTGCATCAAAGACAGACAGAGGCTGTGACCACTTACCTCCGTTATTACTGCTTTACGTGATTATGTGGGTTACCTTGACGATGCGCTGGTGCATGCGTGCTTTGCGGTCATCTCCTTTGCTCTTGGCCGTCTCGGATGCGTTCTTGTATATGTCCATGCGCTGCTGCAGGGCCTCGCCAAGGTTACGGGGAGCAGGAAGAGCTAGAACACGCGCAGTGTGGAGTTATCACTACTAGACTTCTACTAGGTAATAATTTGAAACAAACAGCCAAAAAAACAATATACAGTACTGTGAAAAAGGCACCTAAGCACACTGTTTGAAAGCATTTATCTCAGTAATAAGTGTGTTTTTGCCAGATAGACACTGCATAACCTCGGAACATGACTGTGTTATTAGTGAAGTTAGTAAAATATTTTTCAGGAGAACATAGGTTTGGCTTCTGTCATCTCACTGCACTCCAGACATGGCATGAATTTGTTAATTTAATGAGGGGTTGAGTAGATAAACTGAGGTTGAATGGTAACTGTTGGTAATTGTACTGATGTTATCTGTATTCATTCTAAAACAGCACTTACGGGCATTAGCAGCTGGAGAATCAGAGGGTGGAGGAGCAGCGGCTGGTTTAGTGGATGACACCAGAAGAGGTGGTGGAGGAAGAGATCTCTCAACTATGACATCTCCTGAGAGAGAAAGAGAAACAGAACATAAAAGAGAATTCTGTCACTATCATATGAAAACCATGTAAGAAAAACCCATTTACAATGTATAACATACAAAGCCATCATGTATAGTAGCCCCACTTAGGCCTGAGTGACATGTAATCTTAATAACTGACCAGGAGGGGGAGGTAATGAAGTGGTGTCTATCGGCTCCCCTCTGTCAACTGCCTCCACCACCGAGTCCAGTTTCTGCCAGAGAGGGACACAGTGTGTTTGAGAGAAAAGCTGGTCAGAGTACACAGTAGAAGTGGGTAATACAGCATCATTCACCACTGTCATGCCAAATTACATCACATTATATCACAACATTCTTTTCTGAGCGTATTGTGGATACTGCCTGTATTTAAAGAACATAAGAACAAAGTTATAGTATTACTCATAGCATTCAGAGTTTATAGTTTTTTTTTTACTGTGGCTCTTCTGTTCCAACGTATTAGGTTTCAGAAGAACTAAATATCAAGATGGAGATCATTAAAAATGTCCTGAAGTATCGTGATGACACATCGTTCACCCCAGGACACGGTACTCTCAAAGATCATCAAGCTGCTCGATCAAAGCTTTACTGCGGAGTCCATACATTACTAAGAAGCACGATTAGCTACTCATACAATGATAAAAATAGTGTGTTTTAGGCCCAGTCCCATTTCACCCCTCGCCCCTACCACTCAGCCCTTAGCCCTCCGTTTTGTGCGTTCACGTCTAAGGGTAGGGTGTCCTGATTTTTCTTCAGATAGAGGGGTAGGGCGAAGTGTTAGGGCTACACGGCCCTCCAAACAAGGTTTTTCAGAGGCTCCAAACAGAGCTATGAGAAAAAAAAACTGGCAAGATGGCTGAACAAGAGACCAAAGAAACCCAGAAATGTGAGAATTTTTTCCATTAAAAATTACAATAACCACTGTATTATCTTAGTTTAATGTCGTTTCAATGTAGTTTGGTCCTTTTTTTCATAACAAGCATAAAAAAAAAAAAATCGCTAAAAGTATGCTAATGTCTCGGTAGCTAGCTAGTTAAATTTCCCGTTCCACCTTAAATAGTCAGCGGTTCTGATGCTGGATGGACCAGAATATAACTGCTGCACCATTTAAGGTGGAATGGGAAAATTCAAACAAGAAACAGGCGAATATCTGACTTCAGCTTCATATCACTGAAGAATTAGGGGTGGGTGATAATAAATAATCGCCCCCCTCTTTGAAGGCATATGATGCCCTAAATGTAACTAAAGCCCAGCAGTGAGGTGTTGAACTTTACCCTCCTCTGCTGTCACTGCAGACTGGCAGGGTCGCCTACAGAGCAGGGTCTCATTTCATAGGGGAAGATTCAACTACTACCCGTTGTACCTCAGTTCCAGGGGGCAAGGTGACACTCAAAAACAAGGGGTAGGGGTAAACATAAGAAATGCGATTGGGTCTTGAAGTGTTGATGGTTACCTTGGCAATGAGGTAGTGCTGTTTGGCCAGTTCTGTGTCTCCGCTCTGTTTGGCCTGAATAGCGGCCAGTTTATACTCTCTCTGTCTGCTCAGTACACTCGCCTTCAGCTCTGAAACACATTTAAAATTCATTATTTAGATCCACAATTTAAAACACACAATAAAAAGGCACAAATCTAACCAATCATGAAGAAACGGTACAATCATGAAGAGATGTAAATCAGTTGTTTTTCATTTTTGTAAAAAAGGAAACTCCTAGTGACCCAGTCGTCTATATACAAGACTAAGGCATTTATTTTCAGTTTAAATGGAACACTAAGTACAGCTAGAAGTGCAAGTGAAGAATCAAAAGTTTCCAAAACTGGAGGTCAAAAAATGAATAAAAGCTACAGAGAAAATGGGACTCCTAACAACTGTGCAAGACCCGGTAACCCACAACTGTCCCCATCAGATAAACACTACTTCAAGCTTTCATCACTGAGAGAGAGGAGAACATCAACTCTGTGTAGCTGGTTTATATCTGAATGCACAGTGTTGAGTTGCCTGGGGGAAATGGTGGCGTAGCTGGTTTGTACCTGAACGCTGGACGTTTATGGTGGCGTAGCTGGTTTGTACCTGAACGCTGGACGTTTATGGTGGCGTAGCTGGTTTGTACCTGAATGCTGGACGTTTATGGTGACGTAGCTGGTTTGTACCTGAATGCTGGACGTTTATGGTGACGTAGCTGGTTTGTACCTGAATGCTGGACGTTTACGGTGACGCAGCTGGTTTGTACCTGAATGCTGGACGTTTACGGTGACGCAGCTGGTTTGTACCTGAATGCTGGGCGTTTATGGCAATGTAGCTGGTTTGTACCTGAATGCTGGACGTTTATGGCGACGTAGCTGGTTTGTACCTGAATGCTGGATGTTTATGGCAATGTAGCTGGTTTGTACCTGAATGCTGGACGTTTACGGTGACGCAGCTGGTTTGTACCTGAATGCTGGACGTTTACGGTGACGCAGCTGGTTTGTACCTGAATGCTGGGCGTTCGGTTGGCTGGGGGTTAAAGGTGATATAGCTGGTGTATCTGGTGTTCTAGCCACTGGTTTCTGATTGGGTGGCTGTAGGAGCTGAGGTTTGGGTGGGGCTACTGGTCTTGTTTCCTGCTGTGGCTTCTGATTGTTTGGCAGCGGTGGTGTGTATTCTGGGGCTGGCTGTTCTTGTTCTCTGACTGGTTCCGTCTGTGACCCGGGCGTGGGCTTGCCGCCAGTGGCAACAGGGGGTGGGATTTCCTCCTCATTGATAGGTTTTCCCTTTTTCACAGAAGTCAGCATCGACTGTAGTGTCTAAAGTGACAAAACGACACACATTAATAGGTTAATGGGGGGGTGGCCTGGAATGCTAATATGGCTTACCTTGAATGGAATCCAGCTGTATGCTAATGTTCATTTGCTATTTGTGGTCAATTTTTTTGTTTAACTTGTAAACATCATTAAAGTGCTGACACAGTCAATCATAAGCACTGGGTTATTAAAGGGCAACACTGACTGTTCATAATTTCTGCATGATTTAGATGAATACAAAGTAATTCAGAGTGGTTTGATATGAAATGCTCCACTCTAAAGCAACCAAGAACAATTTACAGTGGTGGTGATGGGAACCAAATGTCTGTAAAAGTTCCCTTTACAAGAAATGGTTATGAATATGCTGCTTGATGTCTGAGACATTGTTTTACTACGGTTTTGAGAAGGTTTTGGTCTTTTTAAAATCTATTCACGGTACAGAAACACATGCAGAGTGTTGTAAGACGATAATTTGTACATTTGAAGTTACATAACTTCTCTATACTGCAGAGACACTGTGTGAGATACTTTGCATTGGATTTTAAGCCTATTGGTCTACCTTTAGTCCTCGATCATATCTACGAACTTTGCTGGTCTCCCCTGCTGCTCTGGCATTAGTAATGGCTGTCTGGTACATTTCAAGGCGTTCCTGCAGGCGGGACTCCAGCCCAGCCGGACCACTTGGGGTAGTGGGGGTGGATTTGGGTGGTACATTAGAGTGCTGAGTAGGGACGGGAGGAGGCACTTTTTTAGTGATAACGTCCTCTTCATCATCCTCCAATACTTCATTCAGCTCGGCCTAATACAAATCACAGAATGGTCAGTTATGTTAAATAACAGCATTTAAAATGTTTTAACAGACATTTTCTAATTCAGCGTTTCCCAGCTCCCAGAAAACCCCCCCAAAAATCTTTTTTCTTATTATTCAGATTATAAATGATCTAGTAACTGGCTGTTGTGCTGGTCCTGTGTTGTGCTGTGAAACTCCAACAAGATGACACAATATATTTGTTTGTTAATCATTATTGTGATATTGTTATATACAGAAATACATTACCAGCAGATCAGCATCATTCTCCAGGTCTCCGTCTTCATCTCCATCCTCGTCCAGGTCCTTCATACACAGAGAGGCCATGCGCTCAATGTCCTCCATGGGCACCGGAGCTACCGAGAGATACCAAAACCAGTCAGATTCACTTTTGCATGATCATTTTCCAAACTCTTTGTATCCCTTAGAATTGAGCAGGCTGTTTCTGTTACTGTGCCTTTAAGACTTATATATGTAAATGAGCTCCGTTTTGATTGAGTGCCCTGTATTGTGCTTCATTAAAAAAGAGTCTGGGCTAAAATATTCCTTATAACTTCAGCGTGAGTGGGCGAGGCTAATCTGCTGTAGGCTGAATAGGTGGGCGTATGTAAATGTGCTGGCTTTCGTGACACAGTTCCACAGTTCCAGGCTGTTTTTCCCTCATGTATGGACTGTCAGTACAGCTTTTATTTAAAAATGTGGGGAAAACAGGCTTTAGAAACTGAATAACAGAGAGTGCTCAGCATTTGCACAACGTTGGTGTCTTGTATTAAAGTACACGATTCTTACCTTTGCCACCTCCTTTCTTTCCAGGTGGGCCGCCTCCTCCGCCTATCAAAGCAAGAAGCTCCGCCTCTAACTCCTCCTCATTTCCCCCAGAGTCATCCAGGCCACCATCTGGAGACAGATCGAGGAGCAATCCCATCTGAGAGAGAGCGAGAGAGAGCGAGATATAAACACTGGTGAGAATGTCATCCTTTAAAGGACTGACAAAGGAAGTGAGCTTGTACACGCCACCCATGACGATCCAGTCAGGCAGAATGAACAACATTTACACACACTGGACACTTTCAGAAAGAATCTGATGTATAATTGCATTAGGTCCAAATGAATCAGCCAGCAGTGAGAGATCAGGAGACTGCAAGGAGGACACAGCACAGCTAGGGGTGTAAGATGATGTTCTATACTATCATAATTTATTACATCGTAACGTCAGTCCTTCTAGAATACCGCTTTAATCTAGAACGCTGCTACAATCTAGAATACCACACTTTAGAACACAGCTATAGCTGCAACCTAAATGTTAAGAAGAGCCATTTTGTCCTTTCAACAAAAATGAAACCATCTTGGCTGTAAATATGTATTAGTATGTGCTAATGTGATAGTGTAGGCTAACAAATATAATATAAACAAAAACGCAAACTTACTTTGCTCTGCTTTTTAACTTTAGCTCAGCACTAGCCGCTTTTCTCACATCTCTAGCAGGAAACTTTCATCTTCTCACTGTCCAGATTCTTATTCGAATTTTCCCGTTCCACCTTAAATGGCGCCAGAATGTAACTGCTGCGCTATATAAGGTGGAACGGGACAATCAGAACGAGAAACTTCAGCTTCGTGACTTTTTAGTGTTGTCATTTTATCTCTAACTGATCAATATCCGTCTTAAATCTTTCTCTTTGCCTTTTCGTTGCTACGATCTAGGTGATATTCTTCTCTGCGTTGCTATGTGACCAGCAGTCTACACACCAACCTTCAGGGTTAAAGGGTGAATTAGCTGTTACACATTAACTCCAGCATTTAAGAGCATTTATTGTTGAAACTGTGTTGAACGAACAGCAGAGCTTTATTTTTCTGATGGATTTTACTGATATTAAGACATTTTATATGGCAATAGGCTTTTCTGGGTATGGCTTTGTCTGAAACTGAAAGCAGCTTTTTAGATGCCTTGCTGCCTGTGCTGTCTTACAAGTCAGTGCCTTAGAAGGCAGGGTTCTCCACTGTGTAAGTGATGGTGTTTTCTGCTATTTTTTTCTTCACAAAGGATGATGGGATATGCAAGGCAGTAAAGAATACATCTACACTGCCTTAAAAAAAACTGGCTGAACAGAGGAACCTCAGCAGCGTTATAAACTAGGGCTGGGCAATTTGACAATATATATTGTTACTGTGATCAATTATGTCACAGTACAACACAATATGCTTTTCTGAAGAACACTGACCAGCTGCATGTTTCATTATAAAGAGGGCTAAATTAGACCCATTTAACTGGATTTAGTGCAACACAGTGAGGCAAACACTGAACAAAAATCACCATATTCACTGTGTTTGGTAGTATTTTTTAAAATGTAGCACTACTGGTTCTTTTTGCTCTGTTCCAGCTAATCAGATGTCTGAAAAAATAAATATCATGACATATCATTTATCATAAAAAAAAATCCTGAACTGTTGCAATATTATATTTTTGCCATATTGCCCACCTTTATTATAAACAAGCATAGGATTCGGACATGACTGGGTGCCTTGATGCCTCAGAATACTGTCTGAGTAGGCAGCATTTATTATGTTTCAGACACATCCTATGAGTATCATCAGTACCTCTTGAACACAGCTTTAGCCCTTTTTAACCGCTATTTGCAGGCAATGATGTAGGTCACTTCTAGCCTTTATAACTCCAGAACGGTTTAAGCTACAGACATGATACACATATCAGACCATTCAGCAGACCCAGCCCAAACTAGCTAGTGTGATGTCACAGAGTTGTGACGTCAGCATTAATGAGTAATTCCGCTCGGAAAATTACCCAAAATCCTGTTATTATTCCTCTGCTCTGTGGTCTTCATATTCCAACTATGGGTTAAAACAGAGACATGATTCACACATCAGATCACTCATCAGACTCTGCCCTCACATCCAGAGTGATTCATCCACCTGTGACCATCCAACAGCCAGCAATCCAGCTCCAAAATCACCCAAACACCACTCGCTACTGTTATATTACATCTCTGCTTTTAGTCTTCATATTATAAACAAAAGGTTAAAAATAGCGACATGACTCATGAACACTCAGAGGAACCTGCCATCACCAGGCAGAGTGAAAGAAACCAGCTCTAACGTACCACAACAGAAATACAGCACAAACACACAGCCAGATCACTGTAAAACCCACTATTAGCTCTCTGCCTTAGCCTTCATATGGCAACCAAAGGGTTAATATAAAATACCCCCTTCGCTTAATCCTAGAGCTGCACTGTAGAACACGGCTACATATCAAGAAACGTTGCATCACAATAGGCTTTTCTGAGTATGAGTATTGTCAGTCCCTCTAGAGCACTGCTTTATTCTAAAACACTGCTACACTGTAGAACATGGCTTGATATGACGATACATTATGTCAATATGCTATTACGAGTATATCATGAGTATTGTCAGTACTTCTAGAACACTGCTTTATTGTCGAAAAAGTGCTTTATTCTAGAACTCTGTCTCATTCTAGAAAACGGACTCGTTCTAAAAATGGCTATAGCTTGATCCTAAAACAAGTCTGTGTTCTAGAACACAGCTTCATGTCATGATACCTTACATCACAGCGTATGAGTGTTGTCAGCACTTCTATAACACTGCTGTATTGCCGAAAAGTGCTTTATTCTAGAACTCTGGTACGTTAATCCTAGAACATGGCTGTATGTCATGATACCTCACATCACAATATGGTTTTCTGAGTATGAGTAGCATCAGTACTTCTAGAACACCACTTCATTCTAGATCACTGCCAAAGCTTCACTGTCTACCATAGCTGCATTTGAGAATACTGTTATTTTAGAACACAACTTCATATAGTGATACACCACAACATGCTTTACTAAGTATGTGGGCATCATCGGTACTTCTGGAACTCTGCTATGTTCTAGAACACTGCTACATTGCAGAACACTGTTTCAAGATCACTGCTTCGTCCTGAAACGTGGCTTCATTCTAGAACACTAAACACTTTTTTATGAAAATGTATCATAAAAAGACTTAGATTAATTACAGTAAGCCTGTAAACAACAACAACCTGTGAAGAGTGACTACAAAACAGCAAGTAGCTGATTGGCTGGCAGCCCCAACACAACATCATCTTGTTTTGTTTTGCATTAATTTTTACCAGTAGTTTGATTTTTACTCCTGTTCTTTCTTAAATATTCTCGTTTTGTAAATCTCTGTACTCAACATTTGTTTTCCAAAAAAAAGTAAATAAAAAAAGTGTATTGTGAAAATGTTCAGCCATACTGCCCACCCTTAAGCCCACTCTTTCCCAGGCCTTACCTGTTTGGCCCGGGCGGCTCCTTGGCCTTTTTGTGGAGGGTTCCGACTACGACTCATTATGGCTGCAGTGACCTCAGAGCTGAAACACAAGCAGAAAAGCTGTTCAACCTTTAAAACATTACCAAAGGAAGTTAACAGGATGTGCTCATGCATGACATCCCAGTCAAGCAGACAGAAAGACGGTTACACGCCCAAAGAGCCGATCAACAGACACGTCACAGACGGCATACGAATGATGTAATGAAGCAAAGTGTTCGGCAAATTCTTAACATCCATATCACCTACAAAACATGAGGTTAATTGAAGAGCACCAACCACATCCAGGTAGTAGTGCAGCCTGGTATACACAGGTCTCTCTATTCATCATTTACCTTATGGATTTACTAAAACGCTGCATATCAGGGAGGTGACAATACAGCTGTATCGTACATGTTAGCTTGTGGCTAGAATGGGACACTATAAAGCACATCTTTAGTTTCAAACATTGTACTATTATAATGCTGAACGCTC
This sequence comes from Colossoma macropomum, assembly GCF_904425465.1. NCBI lineage: Eukaryota > Metazoa > Chordata > Actinopteri > Characiformes > Serrasalmidae > Colossoma > Colossoma macropomum. Next base: position 563,960 of record NW_023494816.1, on the reverse strand, counting down.
TGATAAACTGAACTGTATAAATCTGAGGCACATTTTCAGCCACTCCTTATTTTTGCTGTATGAAAACATGTATTGAATTAAGACATCACTGTGTAGTATCAAATCAAATGCTGAATTTTTACACCCTTACTGCGAATCCTAGTTGTCTGGAGACATTCAACAGCACTAGCAGGTCGGGCTGTAACAGCACGCATCTAAGCTGCTTATCCTTCTGGGTCACAGGGGGTGCTGGAGCCTATCCCAGCAGTCACTGGGCAGAAGGCAATCCATCATACTCCATTCACAATCACACACACATTTTAGTTTAGTATCTCCAACTGGCCTGACTGCATGTCTTTAGACCGTGGGAGGTAACCCACACAGACACGGGGAGAACATGTGACGACAGGACCTGGTCACCCGGTCGGGGAATCAAACAAGGAAATGTAAAACTGCATCACTGCTAAGCCCTTGCTCTCTTCTGAGCATTCCTCCTTTACATCCTATTAGAATATCATTCCCCTTCTACTACAGCAAAGCGGGTGGGGAGGGGTGGGGCTTATACTATGGACGCCCCAACAATAAAATGACTTGCTGTTTTTTCGAAAAAATTCTATTTGTAAACTATCCTGTCCATTTTATCAGCTCCACTTACTATATAGGTGCACTCTGTAGTCGAGTGGATCAGACACAGCAGTGCTGCTGGAGTTTTAAACACTGTGTCCACTCACTGTCCACTCTATTACCTTGTCGGTCCACCTTGTAGATGTAAAGTCAGAGATGATAGCTCATCTGCTGCTGCACAGTTTGTGCTGGTCATCCTCTAGTCCTTCATCAGTGGTCACAGGACGCTGCCCACAGGACGCTGTTGGCTGGATATTTTTGGTTGGTGGACTATTCTCAGTCCAGCAGTGACACTGAGGTGTTTAAAAACTCCAGCAGCACTGCTGTGTCTGATCCACTCAGACCAGCACAACACACACTAACACACCACCACCACGTCAGTGTTGCTGCAGCGCTGAGAATGATCCACCACCCAAATAGTACCTGCTCTGTGAGGGTCCATGGGGGTCCTGACCACTGAAGAACAGGGTAAAAGGGGGCTAACAAAGTATCAGAGAAACAGATGGACTACAGTCTGTAACTGTAGAACTACAAAGTGCACCTATATAGTAAGTGGAGCTGATAAAATGGACAATGAGCGTAAAAACAAGGAGGTGGTCATAATGTTATGCCTGATCGGTGGATGTTGATTGTGAACAGCACTTAGATGAGTCAGACCAATCAAAAGGAACTATATGCTGTGTATATGACAACACAGCCACAACTATTTGCCAGTCTGCCACAGTATATTCAGTATTCAAGCCTCAAGCCAGAAAAAGTGGATTTTCTGGTCATGTTGGCCAAAATAACAGGCCTGGTCCTTGATTTATAGAAAACAACTGCAATTCAAAATAACAGTCACAATATTGATCAGACCAAAATCACAGTTAGGTACTCCCCAGATTAAATCTAGAGCCACCCCTAATAAAAGCTGTGTGATAGAATATTACATGACGAGATAAATAACATATTAAATGCTAGTTTTAGGCCAAAATGCCCCTTTAATGTTCTCCAACTCCACGTCTGCAGTCCACCTGAAATGCACAGGTTCTCGGTTCTCTCACCTGAGCCACGTCCTCAACTAATGGCTCAGTCCCCTAGTGGTAGAGCAGGAAAAAGCATGAAACAGACTACATGACTGGAGGGGGAAACACTGAGTTAGCTAACTAGTTATCATACACTCTTAAAAAAGATGGCTCTTCAAGGGTTCTTCAGCAAAGGGAATGGTTCTATATAGAACCAACTAATGCTTAAATGCTACTTGGCATGGCATGCATGGTAAAATGGTTCTTCAGATCGATGGAGAGTGTATTGTAAACGGTTCTATACAGTATCAAAAAGGGTTCTGCTACTGTGTAATGTCAAGCTTGGAGAAGAACCATTTTGGTGCCACACAGTAGAACAACCCTTTCCAAAACGACTCATTTAAAAGGATCATATAACCACAACACACTGCTCATCAATCTGAAGAACCGTTTCACCATACAAAGAACCCTTTAAGCAAGAAATGGTTCTACGTATAGCTTATGGTTCTGAGTAGTATCACTGCCTTTCCTGAAGATCAGTTGAAGAACAGTCTAAGAGTTTACAGGATCACACCTGAGCCTAACCCTAACTGACCCTCTTCAGACGGGAGAAACTGGGCTAAACTGACCACACAAACACTAAAGCTTGACCAGTAACTTAGATAAAATAGCCATCTGCTCTTCCCAGCACACAAAGCTGCAGGTGTGTAAGTAAGTAATCAAACTGCTGACGTTACAGAGATCAGGTCAGATAAGACAGGTCCACTCGGACCGCTGCTGCTACAGCTAGCACGATGCTAACTCAGCGAGCTAAAACGCCAAATAATTAGATTCACACGGCGAGACGCGGCGGCCCCGCCGTCTCCTCAACATCCGTACCCTCCGCATGTGTCTCTCCTCCTTTTACGGGTGTTATTCTGCGTTATTCTCCCACTTCTCGACAGCGTCGTTCACAGCAGCGAGCAGTCAAATCTGCTGTCACCGCGGCGGCGGCTGCTGTTGTTGTTGTTGCTGCTACTTCCTGCTTTTCGCCTCGTCTCCAATGGCAACCGAAGGGCTTTACGGCAATTTAAAGAACACACAAAAACAATGGTAAAATTATTAGCGTTATTAGCGTTATTAGCGTAGTTTTGGAAACGATTAAAGAGGCATATTAAACGTTTAAATGTGTTATATTTATATGTGCAAATAAAAATGATAATAATAGGGCTGTTAGTTTAAAAGGGAATCCTTTAGATCCTAAAGAGTGGCCATGATTTAGTAAGGCGTGGGAATGAGATGATTAAGTTGTGGGAACGAGATTGCGGCTTACTAAGTCGTGGCCACGCATTAGGATCTCGTTCCCATGCTTTACTAAGCCGTGGCCACGACTTAATCATCTCATTCCCACGCCTTGCTAAGTCGTGGCCATGCATTATTGTTGTTTATACAGGATGTCACCAGTGGGGCTCCGTAGTAAACCATAAAGTTTTGGCTGAAAATGTATTTTAATCCGTTCATGGCGGAGAGGTACATGCAGGATGTGAGGCAGAATAACCTACTTTTTTGACAGTAAATAAAATTAATAATAATTAATAATAATAATTTTATTTATATAGCACTTTTCATGCCGGTGGCAGCTCAAAGTGCTTCACAGACAGGTGATAAAACATAGATATACAAGAAAACATTAGTATGTATTTAGAATCAGAAGAAAATGAAAGATCAAATTAGCAGATAGGTTAAAAACCACGAGACGTAGGTTTTTAATTAAACGCTAAATTAAAGAGACACGTTTTTAGATATTTCTTAAAAGTGAGCGCTGAGCTTGACTGTCTAAGAAAAGGTGGGATTGAGTTCCACAGTTCAGAAGCAGAATAACTCAAAGCATAATTACTACATTTGTGTTGCAGACACTGTGACCCCTGGTTCCCATCCCCGCCACTGTAAAGACATCTGAGTCTGTAAGCTTCTCTACAATTAACCATCTGACATGAAACCACTCTGAATAGCTCAGTTTACATGGACTGAATCATTTCGAAATTTTGAAAAAATGGTGAAATTCCCCTTTAAGTGACTGAAGGCATTCTAACATGTCTTGAAATCCTTCCTTAATATGTCAAGCTTTGGAGAGACATTTAGTGCTACGTGTAGATGGTAGCTGTCATTTAAAGCCATTAAAGCCATTAACAGTGTGGTTTGTGTACTGTTTTATTGGTCTGCTGGACGAGGTGAGTGGAAGTAAACAAGACAGTGACGTGCTAATGGAGCTAAGCTAACGTTAGCAAGCTAGCTGAGTGAACTTAAGCTTCTGTCAGTTCTGGATTATCTCTGCTAAAAGACGTGTATTACTGTTAAAAGCTGCTTTCTGACTGAAAATGTGACCCTAACATCACAATCTGAGTGCTGATATTCTGTAGTGCTCCTTTTATCATTCTGTTTAGAGACCTTGGTGGAGCCACAATGAAAAGGAAGGCCCAAACCACAGGTTAGCTAAACTTCAACTGTAATGAATTTTATTTATTTGAAACGAATTCCAGTTTATAATCTTCATGATTTTTAGGGTGACTGCATGATTGTGGTGCAGTATAGCCACTGCAACTCAACAAATTCAACTTATACATTTTCCACATTGAATCTAAGAAAACAAGCATCTGACTGTTTATCTAATCAAACCATACATCAGACCAAAAATGATCAATTCTGTTAGTTTCAACTCTGTAACTAATTTAAGAAACGTTGGTTTTAAGCATAGAATTAGCAAATACACAAAATGTGGTTATTGGCATCCATGCTGATGGCATAATAAGGAAATTTACTTTCAGTTTTTAAGTTGAGTAACCACATTTTCAGAGTCATTGGCCAATAATACACCGTTACTAAAAAAATAAAGCAAAAAAGAATGAGAGAACTTCTCTTCTTCCCATGATCTTCAGGAAATTCACGATTCAAGTTATTGTTGACCAAGTAATGTATGGAATAACAGCGGTGAATGAAACTAAAATGCAAATTTTTCATGACCTGTTACGGAGCCCTGCTGGCGACATCCCATATAAATAAAAATAATGTGTGGTCACGACTGACTAAGGTGTGGGAACCAGATCCTAATGAGTGGCCACAGCTTAGTAAGGTGTGGGAATGAAGTAATTAAGCCTTGGCCACAGCTTAATAAGGCATGATCTCGTCCCCATGCCTTACTAAGTCGCAGCCATGACTTAATTATCTTATTCCCCTGCCTTACTAAGTCGTTGGCCCAAAATTAGGATCTCCTTCCCATGCATTAATATGGTGTGACCATGCATTATGTTTATTTATGTCACCAGCAGGGCTCCATAACCTATAACGGATGACTCATGAAAAGAGATGTTAAATCACACATTACTACAAAAATCATGATTTTTGAAGTAAATTAATGATAATTTGTCAAGCTAAGTGTTGTTATACTGGGCTGAGACAGCCAGTAATGCTGTTTTCTAGGTTTAATTAATGTTTTAATTTATTTTTCTGTTATTACATTTTATTAACATGCATATTTTGTTCGATTCCTGGCCGGGCGACCTTTCTGTGTGGAGTTTGCATGTTCTCCCCGTATCTGTGTGGGTTTCCCCCAGGTACTCCGGTTTCCTCCCACAGTCCAAAGACATGCAGTCAGGCTAACTGGACATGCTGAATTGCCCCTAGGTGTGAATGTGTATGTCTGTCTGTCTGCCTGCCCTGCGATGGACTGGCGACCTGTCCAGGGTGTATCCTGCCTTCCGCCCAATGACAGCTGGGATGGGCTCCAGCACCCCACCACAACCCAGAAGGATAAGCGGTTTTGATGATATGTATGTGTGTGTGTGTGTGTGTGTGTGTGTGTGTGTGTGTGTGTGTGTGTGTGTGCATATTTTGTTGTTGTGAACGTCACTTTACCTGTGTTTAAAGAGAACCCGGACTGTTAAGACATGTAGGCCACAATGTGGTGTAGATGTCCAGTCCCATTCAAATATTTTGTATAAACCAAGCAAAACACTTTATTTATTATTAAAAATACACAAAATCCTTTAAGTAGTAGGTTGCCATTTTCGTTGCTGCATTAAATGCCTGCTCTCTGTCGTCCACTGAGCGAGGAATAGCAAGCTAAATATCTCATTTGACTGCAGTACATCATGCAGCCTTTCCGACTTTAGCTAGAACCTGACATTTACTTAAGAGAAAAACCCATTTTATTGTCATATTTTCGGTAGGATTGAGTTCAGTGCAACCATATGACATCATCGCAGTTCAACAATGGAGGCTGACTAGAGATTTTTTTTTGTAATAAACAAAACATTCCCATTTGGTTTACTTGTCATATTTTAATAGTGCTAGATAAGTGCACTGTTTTAAGGCATACAACAGTCAGGGTTCCCTTTAAAATGTCTTTAAACTTTACATAGATAGATGTAAATGTAATATCACTGGGACACAAATGGCGCCCCAATCATGCAGTCACCCTTTAAGTGTTTACAGGTTAAACTGTGTTCAACCTAATGTTATAGTATTTAATGAAAAGTGAATATTCTTCACCCTGACAGAGTTCAAACCTCCCCAGCAGAGAACTGCAAGGGTAAGCAGGCCGAATAGCACAGAGAGCGCCACATCTGGTGAAACAACAGAACTACAGCCTACAGACAGCAACCAGGTAGGCCTTATTGTGGGAATGGACAGTGGCCCCAGAAAGTGTTTGGACATTTCTATATTTATTTTTCATATTTTAAACAAATCATGGTGGGACTGTCATTTTCTTTTTTGGGAAAGTATTCTTTCGAAATGTGGCTGGGGAGTTTAAGATCATTGGGCCTCAGTTCATCAATATCTTCCTAAATGTTTTAAAAACTGCTCTCGAGAAAGATCCTAATAAAAAGCCTACGTCAAATTAATGACATGTTCTGAAAGCGCAGAATCTTCGGGAAAACTGCAAAAGTGGGTTTTAAGAAGAAATTTCTTCTTAAGAGCGGTTGGTGAATGAGGCCAGTTATCATTTGAGCAGCTTCTTTGCAGACTGTTTAAGGTTTTCGTCCAAAATGCCACTGTACATTTATGAGTTCATGATCCCCAAACACAAGTTTTCCAGAAAAACAGTCCCCAACATCTACGTCTGTGCTGTAAAGTCCCCAAAGTGCAGTCTGACTGGAATTCTTCTCCAAACTTTCTCCAATATTCCATCAGTTTGATGTTGTGCTAAACGTGTTATCATAAAGTAACTCAGTTGTCTTATGTGTTTCTACTATTCTTGAAGATTGGAAGCCAGAGTTTGCTGTATCTGCAATCAGCATCACTCATAGACAGCTATGAAGAACATCAGCCAGAAATTGACTCCGGCCTTGTTAAAATCCTCGCTGATGTGGAGCAAACCAATATGAACAAAACAGAAAGTGCAGAACGTAAAGACATTAAACACAAGCCCCAGAGTGGTCTAACTTTGGAACATGAACCTGAGGCCGCTGCAGCCGTTGAAGAGATGGATAATGAGACCGAGGACACTTCTAGCCATGAACCACAGACATCTCACATAGCTCAAAGCTCCCCAAACAATCCATGCCATAGATATTCTTTGGACGAGACTGGAGAAGACATTCTTTGTGGAGATGTTCAAGAGAACAGGATCAAAGTGCTGGACCCAAAGACCAGAGGTGTTCATCTAGAAGGGGTTTCAGGTGCCGTAGGTGAAAAATCCTGCTTTGCTAGTGAGACAACGTCACAGGCCACTGAAGAGACAGATTCCTTGAAACCTCCAGCGAAGAAAAGATTAAGAAGGAGAATGGGTATGTGTGGACTAGGAGATAGGAAAAGAAGGTTCCTCCTTGAAGGACAACACTGCAAGCAGGCTCTTAGTGGAGGAGAGAGGTTGGAAGTGGTGGAGGCAGCAGGAGAGAAAAATAAAGACAGTACTATAGTGGAGAATGAGGGTACTGCCATGATGGATGATGGAGGAACAACAAAACAGGTGCTTTTAGAGCAAGTGACACCAGAGGGAGCGTCGTTAACTAGGCAGGATGTGAATAAGGTCCAAGATGAACCATCTGTAGTTGCTGACGTTGAAGTGACAGCCAGTGCTGAACCTTACCTCCCAGGAACTGGAACAATTGACGATCAAGATATGGAGATCACTATAAATCCCAAAGGTCTCCTTGAGGAAGAAGGTTTTCGTTCTAATAATAAAGTGACCGAGGGCACTCTTGAGGTTGCTCAAGAAACAACTGATTCCCTAGTTGCCGAGGAAGCAAGCTATGGCTGTATTGATGTCACTAATGGAGTTTGCGAAGGTCCTAAGGAAACACTTGAGTGCTCAGTTGAAGTTATTGAGGAAGTGAGCTTCATTGGCCTTACCGATGAAGTTTGTGATGGATCTAAGGAAACAACTGAGTGCCCTTTTGCAGAGCAAGTGAGTTATGGTGTTACCCATGAAGTTTGTGAAGGTTCTAAGGAAACAGAGAAGTGCCCAGATGCAGAGCAAATGAATTATGGTGTTACCCCTGACGTCTGTGAAGGTTCTAAGGAAACATCTGAGTACCCAGTGGCAGAGCAAGTAAGTTATGGTGTTACCAATGAAGTTTGTGAAGGTTCTAAGGAAACATCTGAGTACCCAGTTGCAGAGCAAGTAAGTTATGGTGTTACCCATAAAGTTTGTGAAAGTTCTAAGGAAACATCTGAGCACTCAATTGCAGAGCAAGTGAGTTATGGTGTTACCCATGAAGTTTATGAAGGTTTCAAGGAAACATCTGAGTACCCAGTTGCAGAGCAAGCGAGTTCTGGTGTTTCCGATGAAGTTTGTCAAGTTTCAAAAGAAACGACTCTGGGGCCAGTTGCAATTCATAAAGCAGTAAGCTATGGGTCTACCGGCGTTGCTGATGAAGTTTGTGAAGGCTCTACTGAAACTACTAAGTGCCCAGGTGCGATGGATGCGAGCTATGGTTCAATTGGTGTTACTGATGAAATTTATGAAGTTTGTGAAGGTTCTGAAGAAGCGACTCAGGGCCCAGCTGCAGTTAATGAGGCACCGATCTATGGGTCTAGTGCTGTTACTGCTGCAGTTTGTGAAGGTTCAAAGGAAACTGCTAAGTGCCCAGTTGCTGCCGAAGTCATCTATAGTCCTACTTGTGTTCCTGGTGATATTTATGAAGGTTCCAAAGAAGCCCCTGAAGGCCCAGTTGACAAAGCTGAGGAAGTGTGCTATGGCTCATCTGGCATTACAGATGGAGTTTGTGAAGGTTGTAAAGAAACAACTGAGCTCCCAGTTAATGTAGGTGAGGGAGTGAGCTATGGCTCTTCCAGTGTTTCTGAAGAAGTTTGTAGAGGTTCTAAAGCACCAGCTATGAACCAAGTTGAAGTCGCTGAAGAAGTAAGCCATGGCTCTATCGCTGTCACCAATAAAGTTTGTGATGGTTTTATAGATCCCACTGAGCGCCCAGTTGAAATTCCTGAAGAAGTAAGCTGTGGCTCCATTGGTGTAACTGAAGTCCATGAAGTTTCAATAACAGTCAGTAAGGAGGTCCAAGAATCTATAACTGCTTTGGAAGAAAGTGGGAGGGAGATTGAAGAGCAGTGTCTAGCTGATGATGTCAAACACTTAGTGCCCCCCTCTCTTGACCTGGATACCACTACAGAACAAGATCTAGATGGACCTCAGCTGAGCATGCCCACTGCTACCGAAGTGGACCCAGTATTTATGGACCACACAGTCACAGTGGCAACTGCTTCCACCGAGGTAGCATTTTCAGAGATACATGATGCAGAAGATCAGTGTGATGAAGTGGAGTTCCCTCAGACCCCCTCTAAAGCAGTGCCAGGGAGCATAGGACCTAGTGTAGAAGGGGGCAGCAACACAGAGGAGCTCAGTGTGCCAGAAGCACCCACTACTGACCAGGAGGAGCCCATGCATGTAAGTGTGGAGAAACTGGAAAAAAATGACACAAGTACATTTCACAGTTAAAAACTATGGAAGACCATTGCCTCCAGGTAGAGAAGAAGAAAATGCCAGTGTTGACTTACTTTCTTAAAAAATTGCTTAGTATCTTAAAAAATTACTTATGTATTTTTATTCTAAATATTGACTTAGTATATTGAAATAATGACTCATTTTCTATAAATATTGACTTAGTATCATGAAATAATGACGCATTTTCTATAAATATTGACTTAGTATCTTGAAATTACTCATTTTCTATAAATATTGACTTGACTGATTTGAGTGATTTTTAAACAATTATTTATTTTGTTGAAATATTGACTTAGTATTTCAAAATAACGACTTATTTTTGTGATATTTTGACATAATATCTTAAAAAAGACTTTGTTCTTGAGATTGTGATATAATACACAATGATGGTTCTTCAAGGGTCCTTAAGTAAAGAAAATGGTTCTATCTAGAACCCTGAACACTCAAAGAACGTTTTGCATGTTTAAAGGGTTCTTTGCATGGTGTAATTGTTCTTCAGACTGATTGGGAATGTGCCGTACATGGTTCTGTATAGCATCAAAAAGCATTCTTCAGATAGATGGAGGATGTGCCATAGATGGTTCCATATAAAACCTTTTTGAAAAGGGTTCTATATAGCACTACAAAGGGTTCTTCTTTTGTAGCAAGCCTGACATTGTAACAATAGAGAACTCTTTTCCAGATATAGAACCATCTACAGAACATTCTTCATCCATCTGAAGAACTCTTTCATGATGTGAAGAACCCTTTAATAATGGAAAGGGTTCTTTGAATGTTCATGGTTCTATATAATGGTTCTAAGCGTGTATGTCAAAATGATCAGTTATTATTTTGGGTCAGTAAGTCATGGTTTTAACATAATACATTAATATTTGGGAAAAAATAATTTTTCTCATCTACTTGGCGGAAATGGACTTCCACATAAAACAGAAGACGTATAGATAAGCAAGCTTATTTGAGGCTGCTTAACAGTTTGACTTAGATGTTGTAGGCATGCAGTCTGAACAGCGTTAATTGGTGGGGTATAAACTAACTTGTTAGCTACATTTGCCTTGTAACTCCAGTGTAAAACTAAAGAACCAATCATGTCTTGGATGATTGACTATATTTGGGTAGGGATAGGGTTTGGGTATTTTATGTTTGGCCTATAACAACTGCTTAATCTAAGAATAGTGGACTGCATTACAACGTTGTAATAAGATGTAGCTACTAGCCATAAAAATAACACTTTTACCACACTAGTGCTTGTTTTGTATCAGTTTCATCTAGGCCAAGATGCTTGTGACCCAATGGTGACCCTTGCTATTACCCAGAAACCAGTCCCCAACTCCACCCTGACCCCTGCTACTGAGTTTCCTCAGGACCACGACATTGTTGCCTTGTCTCTTTACTCTGTAACAGACTCCCAGCTGAACAGCATCGCATTAAGGTGAGGTTGAGGGTGACTGTGGTGGACTCTGAAGTAACACAGATATTCTAGTTAATACAGGCCTATGACATATTGAGAATATTGGGTAGTATATTATGATATATTGGTGATTCCAGTCTGGTGGGGTTCTCATAAGCATGATTTCCAGTTAGCCAGTTAACTTAAGCTCCAGTGGTCACTCCAATTGTGCCTTCCACACTTTTGTCTTAAATTATGTGGGTAAATGAGAAATCCAGCTTTATGAAACATCCCCTTATGTGTTCACACATGAAGATGGAAGACTGCGAATGTTTTCAGTACATACTTTTGCATTTTCTGTGTTTTATTTGCTTCATATCAGCATGGAGGTGAATGACCAACCTATCCCAGAAGCCTTTCTTCACCAAGAGGATGCCACAGAGCTTGTCTGTGGCCTTGTAAAAGAACTCTCCTCCCTGAAGTAAGAAATTATGAACAACACTGAAAAAAACAGTACATTGAATTTGCTTCACTGAAATGAACTAAACGAATAAACATGAATGAAATATATTAATACAATTATGGACTTTTAGCTCATCATCAGTGGCGATTACTGTGTTTGGGTAATCTATTTTATTCATGTGAAACTGATGGACATTCAAGTAAATTCAAAGCCCTAATTGTCCAGTGCAGAGATGTTGGAAAATGGTCAAATAATAATGAATTATGACTGTTTTTGGTGCATAAAACCACATAAATGATATAAATGGGTATCAAGGAAAAAAAATGTAACAGCATTTTATTTGAAGTAATTTTGGACCATTTCTGTTCGTCAATTCATCATGAACCGTTCACACAGTGTGAAGGGCAGCTGTTTTTAGGTAATGGTCTGCAGTTGCAAGGTTTTGATGTGATAGGGACGATATATACTGCTCAACTATGCAATCTCCCTTGTTTTTTCTCTCTTATTCAAACACGTGTACGCTCAGCCGAACGGTGATGGCGGCCCACAGAGAAACAGAACTCCTGCGCCGTGGAAACCGGCCCCTGAAGGCACCGATTCGCCGCCCTCACGGCCCACACAATTCTGAGATTTAGCATTTACACCATAGCGCCTGGTGGTCAAATGGTCACCTTCTGTCAGAGGACTAATTTAACCTGTTAATAGTCATTCATTTTTGTGCAAAGGATTGTTGAATGACTATTATACATTTTCAATAGAGAATCATCTCTATAAATGCACAGGCTTGGTATATATTAGGTTAGTATTTGGGGCTTTTTCAGGCGAAACGGAACTGAGAAACCCTACTTTGTGAAATACTTGCCCAGGTTTGCTAATACAAGTAAGCTTACATTCACAGTTCCTTCATTTGGAGGTTGTTTTTATGTTTGAAGTATGCCGTTAGATGTTTGGGTCGATTTCTTATAACATTTTTGTCATACAGGTACAGAAATCTGCCCCATTGTTCAAAGAACTCAATAATTTTAATGATGCTTTTCAGTTCAGTTCCTGTTGAAATACATTTTAATATTGTTTTGGTCTTATATATCCAAAATAGACTAGCATATGTGCTGAAAACTCTAAATAACCATATTTGGATTTGCTTTTTAGTTCTAACATTGAAACAAAAGGCCCTTTTTCCACTGTTTTGTCATTCAGCCCTGCATTCCAGCTTGGATTCTTCATTTGAAATGACTGTAACTGTCAGGGATCAGTTAGTATATTGTTTAAAGTGGACCATTTCCATGTTGTTAAAGACTCTTATGCTCCAAAAGAATAAAGACTGTACTTTAAAACCAGTCACTTCCCCATGCCATTTTTATTTTACATACGAAAAAGCTGGTCTGGAAAAAAAGCACATTCTGAATTATATGAGCTTTCACTTCGTTTCAGATTTAGACACACAAAGAAGCAAAACATGGCAATTATTTAACACATTATTAGATATTCAAAATATTTGTACATGCAAACAAACCCAAAAGTGCTGAAACTTCCAAATCGAGCAAAAAGCATGTAAAGTTAAGCAAATACGTGAACACACAAAGTTAGCTTAAAAGAAGGCAACGTTATTTTAAGAGTATAAAAACAACATTTAAAAAGTCATTTTTCCATCAAACACAAGCAGTTCAATCACAAAGAACTTAACAACCATCCTTCATCAGCTGCTGATATTAAAATGATTGAATATGAGCTTCTCAACTAAATGATAAAAATGATAACATTCATACTGAATCGACGCAGATTCGCACCTGTGAATACAAGTTTGTTGTCAATGAGCTTCAACCAACCTAGCTAATAAAAACGCACATGAGTGAAACAGCACACAAGCAAATGCAAAATCCACAAACGATCACCACAAAGTGCACACATCAGTGAGTATAACAAAGTGCAAGCAGTTCAAACACAAACTGGAATCCGCAGGCCTTTCTGGGTCTTTACAGCACGGCCTTTGTAGCTCTATAAACACTTAAAACAACAATAACATTATGACTAAATTTCAAACACTAAAAGTAACATTATACACTGAAAACAGAAATACTGCATTTAAATGTGATTGGCAACATAATTTCTTATACATAAAATAGAGTTGTATGCTACAGTTTTAACATCCCAGTCAAATTACATGTTTCATTGAAAAGAAGTTAACACATCGTCTGCAGGGAACAAAAATATGGTATTTTTCTGCACATTTTACAGTACAATTTCTCTTCACTTGCTGAGTTTAACGTATAAAAATGTGCCATAATTTTTTGCACAGGCCACATTTGATGTTTTATTTTTCCCTCAAATGTGTTACGTTCTGTAATTCTGTATTTAAAAAAGTGCAGTAGTGTGTTCTCTGTAGAGGATGTGTTCACTTTTCACTTAGAAAATCAACAAAACATGGAATTTGACCCAAATGTTTGCACACGACCAACATAATTACGGCAAAAAGTTAGCAAACTTAAAAATTATTTTATGCTGTTGTGGTTTATTTCCTTCTTGTGGTAAATTTATTCCAAATTCAGCCACCGTTTGCATTTAAATAGGTTCATTATGTTACAAAATCACATTTGAATCACATAAACTGCATTTTCTTCAGTGTAATGTTGCATTTTTTTGTGGAAAAATGAAAAACGTAAGAGCATTATAGCATAATCTTTAGATTAAAAGTAGCAGTAAGGTGTCAATGTCACATCACCTTCTTGTTGCAAACCAAATCCGAGTAAACAAAGGCATAAAAAGCACTATCCCCCACAGCCAGCTACTGTATAGCTTTAAATTAAGGGAGTGGTCATGTTATTTTGAACTTTGTACATACGTTCTTCTTTTTTCTTCTCTTGGTCACACTATTTTTGGTTTTTCTTGTCTGGTCATGTTCTTTTCTTGTTTTTACCCCACAGCGTTCTTGTCCTGGGGAGTATTTCACAAAGCAGGATTTCTAAATTACCCAGATAAGCCTAACGGTAAGGACTGTCCCTCAATAGAAATGTCCCTCAGCTCTTCTCTTTTTGGACAGGCTTGAGTTTAGGCTTACGTTATCTGGCTAAACTGAGAAATCCCCCTTCCTCTTGTGAAATACCCTCCTGGGGGATCTTTCACAAAGCAGGATTTCTCAGGTCAGCCAGATGACTTAAGCTTAACGTCAAGCCTGTCCAAGCTGAGGGACATTCCCATTGGACAGTCTTCAACTTTGGGCCAAAGTTATCCAACTGAACTCCAGCTCTGTAAAACACCACCTCTTTGCGAAACGCCCACATGCTCACATTATTTTCTTTTTATTTTTGCCTTTTTTTGTCTTTTCCCCCTGATTTGTTGTACACCGAGCTGTACGTGCTGTCCACCAGGGGGCAGAAGCGGCGGGTGTGGGCATGTGCTCCTGTGGCACCACACTGTGGGCACGCGTACCGGCTTAAATAAGGGCAGATGACGGAACCGCTGCGATCCTTGAGCCGGTGGGAAGTGAACACACTCTCCGACTCGCCGTTATGCCTGCAGAACCCGCACTGCTGCTGCTGGGGCTGTTTCTCCTCTGGAGAGGAAGAAGAAACGCTACTGGGTGATGTTGAGCAGTTACTGACCACATGCTTTCTCCGTTTGGCTGGCGATGACATCCAGTAGATACCGAAAAAGTTATCTGGTGATTCTGAATGGTTGCATGAACGTTGCTTGCCCTGTTTGATTGGCAATGACATCCAGTAGGAATAGGAAATGCTACCAGGTGACGTCAAGTCTCTGATTGGTGGTGATGCTTGATGCTCATGGCTCACAGGATGTGAAAAGTGAACTGAAGAGACTTGCCATTCAATGATCCCACTATGCAACGAGGATGAAGATGGTGACGATGATGACGAAGGTGGCGAGACCGGTGGTGGTGGCCAATCATTCCAACCAAACCCCGAAGCTTGCTCGGAGGGAACTTGTGGAACTCTCAAGCTGGCTTTCCGCATGGATGTGACCAAGTCTGCAAGGCCCAGGTAGTCACGCCATGGATCAAAGTACTTCTGCTTCTGCTCGGAGGGCTCCATCAACACCAGCTGAGAGTGAGCGCTGCAACAGCAACATCAACAGCAACATTAACACCACCAACTACTACACCAAAAACAACTATTTACATTAGACCAATATCAACAACAAAATCAACACCAAAACCAACAATGACATCAAAATCAACACCAACATTAACAGCAACACTAAAATCAAAATCAACACCAACAACACCAACAGCAACTATACCAACATTAACATCAACATCAAAATCAACACCAACAAAATTAACAGCAACATTAAAATCAACATTGCCACCAACTTCAACTACATCAACGTTAACATCAAAACCATCAGACATCAAAGTCAACACCACATCAACTACTTCAACATTAACATCATCAAAATCAACAACATCAAAATCAACACCAACAACATCAACACCAACAGCAACTATACCAACATTAACACTAACATCAAAATCAACACCAACATTAACACCAATATCAACTACATTAACACCAACATCATCAATTATATCAAACTGAACACCAACATCATCTAAATCAACACCAACAGCATTAAATCCAACATCAATTGCAATAACACAAACATCCATGGCATCAAAATTAACACCAACATTAACACAAACATCACCACCAACTTCAACTACATCATTAACATCAAAACCATCCACGGCATCAAAATTAGCATAAACAACATTAACACCAACATCAACTACTTCAACACTAACACCATCATCAACATCAAAATCAACACCAACAACATTAACAACAACACCAACAGCAACTATACCAACATGAACACTAACATCAAAATCAACACCAACAACAATACCAACACCAACAGCAACTATACCAACATTAACACTAACATCAAAATCAACACCAACATTAACGCCAACATCAACTACATTAACACCACCATCATCAATTATATCAAAATGAACACCAACATTAACACCAACATTATCTAAATCAACACCAACAGCATTAAATCCAACATTAACTGCAATAACACAAACATCCACGACATCAAAATTAACACCAACAACATTAACACAAACATCACCACCAACTTCAACTACATCATTAACATCAAAACCATCCATGACATCAAAATGAATACCAATACCATTAACACCACATCAACTACTTCAAAATTACCATCAAAATCAACTCCAACAACATTAACAGCAACATAAAAACAACACCAACTTTAACACCACCATTAACATCAAAATCAACACCAACAATAACACTATCATTATCAACATCAAAATAAAACCAACAACAATTACTTCATTAACACCATCATCAAGGTCAACACCAACAACATTAACACTAACATAGACACCAACAGCAACTACACCAACATTAACACCATCAACTACATTAACACCAACATATTCAACGACATCACAATCAACACCAACATTAACACCAATTTCAAATGCATCAACAATAACACCAATGCTAACAAGAACATCAACTACATAAAATCAACACCGGCATCAGTGTCAACACCAACATTAACACCAAAGCTGACGCTGTAGCTGATGTGGCTGCATCATCACCTGCAACAGCAACATTAGCACCAATGTCAACATAACCACCAAAACCAACATCAGCACCATTAACACCATCTACAACACCAACAGCAACATTAACACCTACAACACCAACTACATCATTAAATCCAACTACATCAACATCATGAACATACACAAACATCAAAACCAAATCATTAACATTAATATAAACATCAGTATTAACACCAACATCAATTGACACAAATATCAGCACCAACATTAACACTAATAATGCCAACACCAACAACCAACAACTCCAGTATCAAAAATAACACTAACTTTACAACAATAACTTAAATTACAACACTAACATTACCACATACATATGCAATACTGCTGTCAATGTTGGTTCTGATTGTGTCTGAGAGAAACATCAGCACTCGAACACAAACCTCAACACCCAACATTGACACCAATAACAACAACTTCATTAACACCATCAACTACATCAACATTAACACCAACTTTGTAAACACTATCAAGTACTTCATTACACTGTCAACATCAAAATAAAAAAACCATCAATAACATCAAAATCAACACCAACAACTACTTTAACACTGAAACCATCACCAAAAACAACACCAACAACATTAACACTAATTTCCACACCATCATTAACAACATCAAAATTAACACCAATCTCATCTACATCAACATTAACATCAAAACCATCAACGAAATCAAAATCAACACCAACAACATTAACACCACCAGCTACTTTAACATTAAAAACGTTAATCAAAATTAACACCAACAACATTAACACCAATCTCAACTACATCAGAATTAACATAAAAAATCAACACCAACATTGGGGGCAACATGAAATTCAACACCAACATTAGCACTTTATCCACATCAAAATCAATACCAACAATATTAACACCAACCCCACCACAACCATCAACACCAGCATTACCACAAACGCCAGCATGAACAACAATATCAACACAAACTCAACCATTTTCACCCCCGAGGTACCAAGAAAAAAGGCGGTGCACGTGCTCTGTGCGTGGCTCAGGTGTGCACCAATCACAGAGCGGACTGAAAATTACAGCGTGCACTTTGAGTGATCTCAATTAGCCGCTGAAGGAAACGGGAGTTCAATGTTTTCCGTCACACAAACTGAAGTTTTTCACACGTGAAACTCTCGGTGAGCCTCTCTGGGAGCGCTCGAGCTACTGTTCGGTTCCCGGGAGTTTTTCACTACAAACTTTAAAACTAATTCACTTTACAAAGCCCACAAACGCGAACAGGAGCGCGAGAGGTTCACGAGAAGGTCAAGTGACAACGTAGTGCTGTTTTTAAACACATTCTCACACTGTTGGCTACTCATCTTCTTCCTGACCCCAACACTGACCTTTCTCTGACCTCTCGTGCGGGATCTCTCGGCCGTGCGCGAGCGGCCACCTTTGAGAACCCCAGCAAATACAGCGAGGCAAGCCTGGGGCGTGGACGGGGCTCATAGACAAGCCCCGCCCACTGACAATCGCTGCCGCTTCAGCCACGCCCCTTTTCATTTCGGCGGCAGTTCTTGAGTTCACGCTGGAAAGTGAGGGCGGGCCTACAGATGTAGCCACGCCCCAGGCTTAATGAACGGTCCTCAGCTTTGCTTTCTCAGCTCGATTGCAGGGCGGAGCTTCATGTTGGGCGGGGCTAAACAGCAATAATCGTGAACTTTCGGCTCTGAGAAGCCCCTAAACCAGCTCATCCATAGCTTTTAAAGTAACCTTTACCCTTTTGTCCTGTCAGTTGATCATATTAAGCATGATTTATCATATTTTAGAAACAAAATTACTGTAGAGGAAATAACATTTATTTGTATCTCTCCACTATGAATGCTTTTTTTAACACATTTTTAGCCCAGTTCTGATCTCAAGACTGTTATTAAACTACGTCATACATCAGGCAGCATATTCATAATCGTTTCAAGTAATAAATTTACATGAGGGAGCTTTTAGAGGTGGACGCCTGGTTCCTATCACCACCACTGTGAACAATTCTGACTAAGTTTCTCTAGAGCAAAGCATTTCACACCAAACCACTCTGAATGACTTTGTTTACATCTTAACCATTTAGTTATGCAGAAATTTTGGAATTCCAGTTAATAATATCATGTTACACCCCCCCCATCCCCTAGCTCAGAGACCCTCATGCCGTGTTTCACTTACAAATATGTCACAGAAGGAAAATGAGTTGATTTCTGATTCACACCAACTTTATCAAAGGTCACACCATCTTTTGATTACTGACAGTTTTGTCTCAGCTTTTTGTCTCAGCACCACAAAAAGAGAAAAACCAAGTTTTCTGAAGCACAACCAGTCAAACATAATGCATGACATTCATAATGTTTTAAGAATTTTATTTAGTCAATACATAAATTTAGAAAGAAATGATGTACAAAACCATTCATTCAACACACACACAAAAAACTACCGAGCGTAATGTGTGTAAATGCTGCCGTCCTTCACCCAACCTAACCCCAACCAAAGCAACCAAAACATCAGCTTTGGCCTCTTTTACTGCTTATAAGTCTAATAAGACTAATAAGTCATTTTGCCTCTCAGAGAGCAGAGTAATGTCATGAGTTCAGCGCAGAGAGAGGCTCTGGTCCCCACACAGTGATAAATACACACACAGACAGGCCTGGGTTTGGACTAAAAAGGCCAGTCATCCATGTTTTGGTGGTCAGGGCTGAAAACGCCTCCCTGTGGCTCCTTCTGAAAAGGAGGAGGACTCTCCACTGACCTGAGAGAGAGAGAGATAGGGTAAGAGTGAGAGAGTGACAGTTTATTTCATATACAGATAAAGACATACAGAGAGAGACAGAGTGTGTGAGAGACGGAGGGAGGGAGAGAGAGGTAGAGAGACACAGAGAATGTACCTGCAGTAGTAATTGAGCTGCAGAACAGAGTAAAGTTCCGGAGTGCTGGGGGTCATAATGTTCTGAGCTGACCCAGGCCCCTCTGACCCCTCAGAGGAGGGAGTGATGGGAGCACAGGGGGAGAGAGCCAGACTGTCTGGAGCTGCCATTCCTGACACACACAGTGTGCTGTAGTTAGCGAGTGTAAAGGCAGTGTTAGGCTGTGTTTGTTCACTGTGGTGCTGGTGTGGGGTTTCATACGTACGCAGCTCTCCGAGTGCTGTGCTCTCTCTCCTGTTTGAGTGGCTGGTCTTCGTTATTGGAGATGTAGTGAGGAACTGCTGCTTCATGAGAGCTGCCTTCTGCTGCTCAAACACACACCTCTATACACACACACACACACACACACACACACACCGAAGTGGTTAGATCATTACTTCAGCCACTTAACACCCATTTTCTATATCGCATCAAGAAGTGGACACTACAGGGAATATTAGAGAATACATTATAATCCCTAATAGGGTATGAAAAGGGGTCCATACCCCCCTCCCCCAAGGTCAGCTTACATTATTTATCCGGTTATGGCAATAATAATAAATTATTCTCATTAAGTTCACCACTGATGGTCAAGATGTAGAAATGGTCAACAGCTTTTGCTTCCTTGGATCAATTATTAACAACAAAGGATCCAGTATTCTTGATATATTACACAGACTGACACTCACCAGAACAAGGATGAAGAAGCCTGAAATGATCTAAACTGGAATAGAACATTGCCGCCACTCGTTGGGAATGCTGCACCCCTCAGTGTGAATACTGTGCCCATTAGCTTGGGAATTCTGAATCCTCAGAAAAAATACTGTGCCCTCCTTAGCTGGTATATTGCAGTCGGAATACTTTGAGCCCTTCTGTGAACATGCTGAACTCTTTCGTTGGGAGTGCTGTGCTTCCACAGAGGAAACGCTGTGCCCCCCTCAGTGGGAATACTCCACATCCTTAATTGGAATATCACACCCACTCAGTGGGAATGCTGCACCCCCTCAGTGGGAATATTGTGCTTCTTCAATTGGAATATTGCTTGCACTCACTGGGTATACTTCGCCCCCTCATTGGGAATACACTGATCCCTTAGTTGGAATACTTTGCCCCTTCTGAAAACTGAATATTGTGCCCCATACTGGGAATACTCAGAGTTGGAATACTGTGAGTCTCCATCAGAATGCCCTCTTAGTGAGAATACTGAGCCCCCTCTTCAGATTTTCCACTATTACATGAAACTACCAGTTAGATCACTGATGACCATTAAATGATCAATGATGATCATTAACATTCCATATATTTATTTATTTATTTTTTGGATTTTAATCCAATTATCTCCCCAATTTAGTCGTTGCCAAATCCACCCGCTAGTTAGGACTCCCCCAGTCACACGATACTATCAACGCTAGGAGGGTGAAGGCTAACACAGGCTTCCTCCAAGACCTGTGAAACTGTTGGTTTTGGATAGTAAATAAGATGGCTGTATTTGTGTTGTAGTCATGGTGACTCCTGGTTCCTATCACCACCACTATGAATCATTTCACATCAAACCACTCTGAATGACTCCGTTTACATTTCAACCACTGAATACAGCAGGAGTTTTTGAAAAATCTTCTCACCTCATGGCCCTAATCGGATTGCAGCATCAGTGAAAGCCTGCCTCTCCTGCTGGAAGCTCCGCCTCTGATGTTTAAGCTCCACCCACCGGTCCTGAAGCCGCTCCCATTCTTCCAGATAATAGGAGTCGATCAGAGCATCTGGAAGAGGAGAGTCCACATTGTCCTGAGAGAGAGAGAGAATTTTTTTGACATTTACAGTAAAACACCACCAGTGCCAGTCTAAAATAAATGATGGTCATCAGTGATCTATCTGGTAGTCATATCAATGTTTAACTGAAATAAGGGCCAGTGAGAGAGAGGAGATGGGTCAGTCACCATCCTCTGTTTAACATACACTCAACAAGCACTTTATTAGTACTATTCATACTATTATTAGTATGATTTCCTGGAGATCTACTTTCCTGTGGAGTTTAAGTCAGACTTGCATCTAACACGCTGCCCCCTCCATACCCAACACGAATGCATCCAAACCAGCCAATCAGGGACTTGAAGTTAATTAGCAGGTGTGGCAAATTGTGGTTAGAACTAGACTCCACAGAAAGTAGATCTCCAGGACTAGGGTTGGTGACCGTTGGACTACAGTCTGTAAACGTAAACCTGTGTAAACCATATGGTTGGTGTTTCTGATTAAACGGCCAATGAAGGTACAAGATTGGTGTTTCTAATAAATTGGCCACACAACATTTGTTTATGTATAAGCCTTGTTTAGTGGACGTGTCGGCCATACTGGGTGCGTATTAGGTCTGTTAGGTATGTATTAAGACCTGCAGTAGCTGCTGCTGAACTTGGACCAACTCTCTGCTCTGCTCCAGCTCTTCTTCAAGCTGAGCCAGGAGCTTCTCCTGATCCGTCCTCACAGCAACAGGGCCTACACATTCACACACACATAACAAAATGACAAATTACAACCACACGTGCACACAAATGCAGCGATCGTTAACGGACGGGTTCAGTAAAAAAAGTTAAACGTTACTTTACAATTATATTATGTTAATTGAGGCCTACCAACTACCATTCATTGCTAGAAAAGTTAGCATGTTTGCTGAACCTATATTTCTTATGCTATGTTTACGTCACCAGATCAAAAATCAAATCTTTTTGCCTTAATTGGCCCATTTCATGCAAATCTTTTCCACTTTTTTCCCCAAAATAAAAGACTTTGATCAAGTAAGTAAACATAGTTAAAGATTCCCAATGCACTGTTCACTCCCCAGTCCACACATGGAAACTCTGCTGCAAAAAATAGTAACTTTACAGGAGACGGCAAAAACATTCTTACCTTTCAATGTAAGTCAATGTACAGAGATTTTATTCCAAGTAATTTTAGAGCATTTCTACTGGTCCATTCATCATGAAATTCTCAGACGACATAAAGGACGGCTGGTGTGTCGAACTGACATAGAAAAATAAAAATCGACAAAAATGGAGATACACGGTTTTCTTTGGACAGGGACGATATGCAAAGTCTAATCAATAACGTTGTGAGTGAACCCCGTGAACTATGAATATAGTAACCAGCAGAACAAGTCTTCGCCGCCAAGATAATCAGCCCTAAACTGCTCTCTGCTGTTCACTATTAGAGTGAGATGAAGGTGAGAAATGGTCAGATGCTTTGCACTGTTTACTGGCTTTAACTTCAGGTTTGGCGCTGCTGTCATGTTAACACTGAAGAATGGTGCATGCGCAGTGAATATAAAACACCTAATTTCCAATCTTGAGTTCTCATTAAGGTCGCAAGGCCACGAATTGGACATGCATCGGATCTAGGACCACATATGAAAGTGGCCTTATTTGAAAAGATCAGACTTGCGTGTCCACACAGCTCTGAAAACACCGTAAACATCGAAAAAGTAAAAGTAACAGCTCTTACTCTCCGACTGCAGCTCCCTCAGTCTCTTCTTCACCTGCGTCCACTCCAGAACCACACCCCCTGTCACATGATCACCGAGCGACTGCTCTGATTGGACCAGCCAGCTGGTGTCCACTTCCTGCTGCTCGTCCTCCTCTTCCTCCTCCTCCTCCTCAGCATCCACACTGTCCTGCAGGGTCTGTCCACAGGTTCTTAATGTAAGGGCTGAAACGTCACTTGGTCTCAACAAACAGACAGAATAGAGCACAGCGTCAATCTCAGGCCCTGTTCGCACACGCCATTAATATATTTATGAGTGGGGGTGTAATGTGTCTTGGGGGTGACTTTGGAGTCACTCATACCACCTTTGGGGGTGGTGAAGGACACAAAACGGACACAAATGAACAAAAGTGCAGACACAGTTCAGACTTCAAGGCGACCTCTGATACTGTTTCCAGCTACTCTCATGTACTTTAGTCCTTGTGTATAAATAACAGTGTCAGCGACAGAAACCATGTAATCAAGTCTATTAGAGATACTGAACAACTCCACACAGTCCGAGGCCAATGTAGTGATCTAGTCATGCAGTTTAGCACCATGCTAATTGGTGTACATAAGCTTTCATTACTTTTTAGCTACATTAGCCTCGTAGCTCCAGTTTAACTAAGACAGCAGACTTTAGAATCATGTCGAGGCTGATTATGTTTGGAGTTTGGGGTGTTTAAAATGTTCTGATCAAACTATTCCTCTAATTTTAAAAGAGACCTGAAAAATGAGGAATATCAGATTTGAATAAACCAGCTCTGTCTCACCTGCTGCATGTCAGTTCTGAGCGCGTGCAGGAGAGTTGTGAGGCTGTGGCGGAGCTTCATAGCCTCTCTAAGCTCCGCCTCCCTCCTCTCCAACATCAGCTGTAGAGCCTGGTCTTTCCTTTAGAAAGAGAGTGATAGAGACACACAGAGAGAGAAAGTCCATCAGAGAGAGTCAGAGAGACACACACACACACACACAAAAAGAGAGAGACAGAGAGACACACACAAAGAGAGAGACAGAGACACACAAAGAGAGAGACAGAGACACACACACAAAGAGAGTGAGTTAGAGACAGAGAAACACACACAAAGAGAGTGAGTTAGAGACAGAGAAACACACACAAAGAGAGTGAGTTAGAGACAGAGAAACACACACAAAGAGAGAGACAGAGAGAGACACACAAAGAAAGTGAGTCAAAGAGACACACAGACACACAAAGCGAGAAAGAGACAGAGAGAGAGAGAGAGAGAGAGAGTCAGATAGACACAGAGAGAGAGACAGAGAGAGACACACACAAAGAGAGAGACAGAGAGACACAAAAAGAGTGAGTCAGAGAAAGACACACAAAGAGTGAGTCAGAGAGAGACAAAGAGACAGAGAGACACACACACAAAGAGAGACAGAGAGACACGAGAGACACAAAGAGAGTGAGTCAGAGAGACACAGAAAGAGTGACAGAGAGACACACACAAAGAGAGAGAGAGAGAGAGACACACGAAAGACAGTGAGAGAGACACACACTGAAAGAGTGAGAGAGACACACAGAGAGGAAGAGAATGAGACACAGAGTCAGAGACAGTCAGAGAGAAAGACTGGAACACACACAGAACATAAGAGTCAGAGTGATAGAGTCAGAGAGAGATAGAGAGAGTCCAAGAGAGAGAGAGAAAGAGAGAGAGATAGAGCGTGAGGCAGTGGCAGGATGGGACACAGAGTCAGAGACACAGATAGTCAGAGAGAAAGACAGGAACACACACAGAGAGTGTCAGAGTGACAGAGTACCTCCAATCAGCCCTCGCAGCCCTGGACACAGGCTCCCTTCGTCCTGATGGCTTCGGAAGAGCATTCATGATCTCTATGGCTGCAGGCAGGAAAACAGAAAAAATCCATTTTATTCTTTTTAATCATGTTCATTTTAACATGATAATGCAGTTTGAACTCTGGCCACTAGGGGGACATTTTAAAAAGTCATTAAAGTCAGTGTGAATGGGAAACAGTAACATCCTCCTTCTGCACTGTGAGGTATTAGTGAGTGAAATGCAGGATCATGGAGGGTCTCTGAAGACAGTGGTGGAAACCAGAGGAGAAACATGATGTTATAGGTTAATGTTATTGTCTCCTGCCTACTGGTGTACGGTGATGTAAAACGGGTTTTAACTACAGGTTAGACCAAAAGTCTTTACATTTTGATGGAAGATTACAGGAAAAAACAGAAATATTTTGTTTTCTATATGTTATGATGAATCATGGTTTATATGAACAGAATGGAAAAGGTTTGTTTGGATTTCAGGTTGAATTAAAGGTGAACTTTTTCAAAAAGTATATATAATTCATTGGTTGAAAATGAGATGTAAACAGAGTTATTTAGAGTGGTTTGGTGTGAAATGGTTCACTGTAGAGAAACTTACAGACTCAGATGTCTTTACAGTGGTGCTGATAGGAACCAGGGGTCACAGTGTCTACAACACAGATATAGACATTTTATTTACTATTCAAAACCACCAGTGAACCTACACAAGTCTTCTGTTTCATATGTAATGTTGATGGTAAAATAGTCATAAATCTGAAAAGATACATTTTCTTTGAGGGCACTTCTTTGAAGGCATTTCTGCCTTCTAACTTCCTGCATGTACCCATCCGTCATGAATGTTTTTTAAAAAAAAATTAGAATTCAAGCTAAAACCTTTTCAAGACTATCATAAATCAATGTCTGAGACATCATGCAGCATTTTCATAACCATTTTAGAGGCATTAAACTCTTCAGACATCTGGTTCCTATCAGCACCACTGTGAATAATTCTGATGAGTAAGTTTCTCTAGAACTTTTCGTACCAAACCACTCTGAATGACTTCGTTTACATCTTCACGGTATACTTTTAAAGAAAAAAAAATCAGTGGAGTTCCTCTATAAGAAGTTGAAGCAAGGATACTATAAGAGGACAAACATCACTCTAGTGGTTCCTCTTGTTTCCTGAATCCAGACACTGATCCAGCCTGTTAAATATGTGCAGTATCAGTTGTTTTTGTTTTTATTGTGTGCGTTTGTCTTACACGCTCCGCGGTCCCTGTGTCGGTCAGTGACCTGAGAGAGTTTTTCTCTCATTCTGTTGGCGTGCTGCTCTCTGCGCCTCAGCTCCAACCCCTGCTGGTTAAACCGAGACTGCAGCTTCACATTCTGAAGATAGAGAGGCAGAAATAAGGAGACATACATGCTACTGAACAAGCAATAACAGTCTGGTGTCAATTCTCTGTTCAACCCTGCACACTGTAGCCTCACCACTGCAAAAAGAACAAGGTTTGCTGGGATATAAGTAAAACCTGGCTTGCATCGCAACTTATAAGGGTTGGCCCTGTAATCTGTAGACTGATCCCCTGTGATGCCACAGCCACCTGTGACCAGAAGTCCAAAAGATGCCCATTACTCAGCGCGATGATAGTCAACACAGGCTTCTGTTCACTGACAATCGGCTGGCAGTTAGTGTTCTCCTCCAAGCATCTTGAGCTGTCCAGTGATGTTGCGTTAGTGGTGGTCAGATGTGATAGAAGTTCATGTGTCTCAGAGGAAGCACATGCTAACCTCTCAGACTGCTGGCACTGGGTTATGATACATAGCAGGTGAAACTGGATAAATTGGGTGAAAATTGAAAAAAAATCAACCCCCAGATAGCAGAAGTGTGGACTCAGTCCTGGCCCACACTTACTCCTTCCATACCGCTGTGGAATGACGTTTATCTGAAACTGGTTTAGTAATGTTAACTTGCTATTTGGTGTTTGATGGGCATAAAATTTTAAGCCACAAATCATTTTAAACCAAGTTTGAATTCAATTGCAAACTAGGATTTTTTTTTTGTAGTGTTGACGCAGATTTTGCTGGACTACTTAAAGACACAGGGACCCAAAATCTGTTTTTCTTTCTAATTAGGTTAATTTTGTTCTTGCAGGCAAACAGTAAACATGTACCAAGTTCACCCTTTGAATATTGTTCCAATGACCAATAAAGGACTGATATACAGTATAGGAGCAAAAGTAATGGGACCCACCTTTTAATCAGTGAATTCAGTTTCATTCATTCTCAAAGGCACAGGTGTATAAAATCAAGCACTTAGCCATGCAGTCTGCCTTTATAAACATTTCTGAAAGAAGGGGTCGTTCTAAAGTGCTCACTGAGTACGATCGTGATACTGTAACATGATGCCACCATCGCAACAAGTCAATTCATGAAACCCCCCCTAAACATTCCACAATCAACTGTGAGTGGTGTTGTTGAAAAGTGGAAGCGTTTAGGAACCACAGCAACTCAGCCATGAAGTGTCAGATCACGTAAAGTTACAGAGCGGGTCGCGCATAGTGTGTAAAAGTCACCAAAGCTCTGCTGACTCAAAAACTGCAGAGCTCCGAACCTCCTCTGGGATTAACATCAGCACAAAAACTGCGCCAAGAGCTTCATGGCAGGTTTTCCATGGCTGAGCAGCTGCGTGCAAGCCTTACATCACCAAGCATTGGATGGAGTGATGTAAAGCACCCCGCCACTGGACTCTGGAGCAGTGGAAACGTATTCTGTGGAGTGACGAATCACACTTCTCTATCTGTCAGTCTGATGGATGAGTCTGGGTTTGGCGAATGCCAGGAAAACGTTACCTGCCTGACTGCACTGTGCCAGCTGTACAGTTTGGTGGAGGAGGGATGATGATATGGGGTTGTTTTTCAGGGGTTGGTCTAGAACCCTTAGTTCCTGTGAAGAGAAATCTTAATGCTATAACAAAGACATTCTGGACAATTCTATGCTTCCAGCTTTGTGGAACAGTTTGGGGAAGAACCTTTTCTGTTCCAGCCTGACTGAGCCCCAGTGCACAAAGCAGCTCCATAAAGGCATGACTGGGTGAGTTTGGTCAGGAAGAACTTGACTGGCCCTCACAGAGCCCTGACCTCAACCCCAACAAACACCTTTGGGATAAACAAGAACAGAGATTGCGAGCCAGGCCCTCTCGTCCAACATCAGTGTCTGACCTCACAAATGCTCTTCTGGATGACTGGGCAGAAATTCCCATAAACATACTGCAAAATCTTGTAGAAAGCTTCCCAGAAGAGTGGAAGGTGTTACAGCTGCAAAGAGGGGATCAACTCTATATTAATGACTATAGATTAAGGATTTATGGATGTCATGAAAGCTCCTGTATCTGTATCCATATCTCTGACAAAAGGGCCCCAGATCTGTTTTAGGATATGTAGGCTAGATACGCTTGTTGTAATGCGGGCTGCTTTTGGCTGCCATGCAGTTTGCCAGTGCCAACAGTGAGCCAGCAGTGCCATACGTTTGCCAGGAGTTGCCCACATCCACATGCTATCTGAGACTGCTTATAGCTGTTTATGACATACCCTCTCCCTCTCTAACCGAAGTGCATCCTGCAGCCGGGCGATGTACTGATCTCTTTCAATAAGCTGCTCCTGTAAACAGGAAGGAGAACACATATTTAAACATCTGTGTAACTAGAAATGTCAATCAGTGACTCAAGTAAGCAATACAACTGACTTATAATATCCTCTTAGAACAGAAGTGTCCCTCAATCTTTAGTCTCGCACATCAGGAGCTTCTGTGTTTGTCAGTAATGCTCGTTTTCTTCTATGCTGTACCTGAAGGGAGCTGTTCTTCACCTTCTCTTCCTCCTGGAGGATCCTGTAGGAGGTGCTGTGGGGCGGACTGGCCTTCAGGGACGCATGAGTGGTCTGTATTTCTGTGAAACAGAGAGAAACATTTCCCTTCCTATACACTGAACTGTCAGATTGCATCCACCTGGCTTACCTACACTAACTAGCCATTTGAGCTTTGTAACCTATCTGAAATGGACCACCACTGTCCAGATATTTTGGTGGAGGACCACACTCCATGACACTGACATGGTAGTGACACTGCAGCTCTGTGACCTCTGTAACTGACCATTGACACTGAGGATAATAAATAGATAGAAACAGTTGGGCTACATGCTGTAAATATACATCTGTATCGTGGAGCTATGAGGTGGGTGGACATTACAAAGTAAGTGTAAACATAAGAAAGGTCAATGTAGTTGTTTCTAATAAAGTGGCCAGTGAATGGAAACACAGGGGAGGTGTTTCTAATAAAGTGGCCAGTGAATGGAAACACAGGGGAGGTGTTTCTAATAAAGTGGCCAGTGAATGGAAACACAGGGGAGGTGTTTCTAATAAAGTGGGCAGTGAATGGAAACACAGGGGAGGTGTTTCTAATAAAGTGGCCAGTGAGTGGAAGCAGAAGGAAAGTGTTTCTAATAAAGTGGCCAGAATATTTATGTATAAGCAGTTAAGTTGTGAATCAATGTGGAGCTGTAAGAGTAAATCATACCTGAGAACTCCTGAACTCTACCAAAAGATACTAGTGGTCTTCCTCCATGTTTGTATGCCATCGTCTACGCCGGACCTCAACACACACACACACACACACACACACACACACACACACACACACACACACACACACTTTCCTGATATAATTAATATACATATTAATAATTAAGGTAGATAGACTTAAATTCATGCATGACATATAAACATGTACAAACTCAGGCTAAATGGTTTTCCATCACATTGGGGTTCAGTCAACAAACCCTTTGTAAAACTGGACGAGATTTGGTTTGTTTGCTGTCCATTACCTGAGTGTGGACTCTCTCTCGCTCTCTCCGCTCTGTCCTTCACAGAGGGCCTGTAGGTGGAGGTTACAGAGTGAAGCTGAGAGTGGGCTTTCAGACCAGCTCAGCTGACTCTGATTTCTCCTAATCAGTCAGCAGCTACTGTGGCCGGATTGAAGGCGCTGAGCGTGCTCGTGCTGTTTTATTAGGCAGATTAGGTTGAAAACTGTTGTTTAGTATTCCGG
Organism: Colossoma macropomum; assembly: GCF_904425465.1. Classification (NCBI taxonomy): domain Eukaryota; kingdom Metazoa; phylum Chordata; class Actinopteri; order Characiformes; family Serrasalmidae; genus Colossoma; species Colossoma macropomum. The sequence continues at coordinate 533,652 of NW_023494816.1, read as the reverse complement.
TTTAATATCAGAGAAACGTGCAGGAAATAACGGTGATGTCGACACAAAGCTCTGTAAAGCAGTGAAGACCTGTACGAAAGAGAGTGAACTACTCCACGCGTTTCAAAAACAGCGTGTAATAGCGCCTCCTGCTGGTTAATAACATGAAGAGCAGCTTATTTGTTTGGGCTTTGGGCTGAAACAGCTCCTCGACTGCTGTGAGCTCGTGTTAACTCAGACAGTAGTGCTGTTTCTAGTGATGTAAAATGGTGATGGTAGAAATCGCGAACCTTTCGATTCTTTTCGGACTGTCGAATGGTCGAAGCGGACATTTCATACGTCATCACAGCTCCATCCAATCAGAATGACTTGCGCCTCTGCTTTCTGCATCGAATAATACTGATACATGTGTTTTATTCTTGTGTATATTTGACAAAGCGTTAAAATTAACAATCAAAATAGTTTTATTGTCAATACTTTTTGGTATTTTTTTTATTTTTTTGCCGATACAAAAATCTGTATTCATTTATTCATGTATTTGAAGTCTGTATACTGCCATATGACACACATTAGCAAATATGGATTTCTCTTATACTGTATATATTTATCACATAGGGACACATATGTAACATACACGCCAACATACATGACACTGGCAATTTCAAATATGGGACGTACATTTCAGCCATATATCAACACATAAAACACAGATGTGTGACACAAACATATATAGAACAAAATAGGAGGGAAAACATTACTCATATATGAATGGCATACTTTATTCATATATTATATAAGGTTTTTAAGCATCTTCTTTGTCACTATATAATCAAACTAAAGATGTGCACATTGTAAGCAGTGCAATAAAGTCATTAAAACGTTAAATAAATTAAAATATTGTTCCCTGACACATTTAAATACATTAATATTTAAAAGCAAACAGATAATAGTAAAGTAACCATTATAACTGCACTGGGATGAATATATACAGCATATGACCACTATTTGATACATATATAGGTACCCAATATATATGCACATATAATTTTAAATATATATCTGCCTGACTTTTTTATAATATACAGTATGTCCATTTATGGTCATATGTCAGATTTCTGAATGGGTGACCTCAACCCAACCAAGGTTTTACTTCTTATACTCAAAATAATGCTGGGTTAAAAACAAACCATATTTGAGTCATATCCAAACCCCATGACCAGCACTGGGTCACTAACAGAACACTGGGTTAATCTGGCCCAAAAGATATGGTTACGTTGACCTAGCACTACTTATTCACACAAGCGAATGAAAAACTCCAGCAAACCTCCTTTACAACAAACCTGCAGTGAGAACGGCAGTGGCAGTAAACTTGATCTAGGTACTGTATTTGCTAACATCCATTGTAATATAATATCTAAGGATGCATAACCTTCCAAAACAATTTAAAGCGTTGAAACAAACATACCAGAACATATGATTTTTGACAATTTGTCATTGTTTAGCAATAATTTGATGATTTTACATTTATGTTATTTAGTAAAAGATCATACAAAATCAAAAAGTCAAAAAGACACAACTTAACCATATCTTTTGGGTCAGATTAACCCAATGTGTGTTCCGTTAGTGATCCAGCACTGGTCATGGGGTTTGGATATGACTCAAATGTGGTTTGTTTTTAACCCAGCATTCTATCAGTCATTACGATCATAACTGATCGTAATGACGGATAGAACACTAGACCAATACCTGCTTGGCGTTGGTCTAGTGTTCTATCAGTCATTACGATCAGTTATGATCCACAAGTTGATTTAAACCTAAAATATCCACTCTTAAAAAAGATGGTTCTTTAATACAGAAAATGGTTCTAAATAAGAACCATGAACCCACTGCATTTGCATTTTGCATCATGAAAGCGTTCTTCAGATTGATGGAAAAAGTGCTATAGATGGTTCCAAATTACCCTTTCATCATGCCAAGGGTTCTTTGAGTGTTCATGGTTCTACATAGAACCATTTTCCTTACTAAAAAAAAACCCTTTGAGAAGCATTGTTTTTTAAGAGTGTGGATTCTGAATGAACCTGACCGAATTGGAACAGTCCCGTTCCAGGGGCTATACGTTTGACACCCACAGTTTAAGCAAAGAAAGACATCCAGACGGATCAGGGTCAAAAGGAGGCTACTTTACTAGTGGATAGAAAACAAGAACTGTTCAGAAGTTACACTATAAGGCACACAGATTTAACAGCCCAACACAAAATCAAAACAGAAAGATATAAATACAGGTGGTATCTACCAGGTTTATTAAAACTGTTCACCTTTCATGTTCTAATGAACATGACTGACATCAGCGTTTACTTTCCACACTGCGCAGAACATGAGTACATAGACCGAGAGGAACTCACAAGGCTGAATCTCAAGTGGCTCCTACTCTACGTGTAGTGCACTATGTAGGTCATGAAAAGATGCCGTCTACTCATCAATAGTTCATTATATATCTATCAGAAATCCATTTACATTCAGTTATTCGATGACTCCCCAACATTTAGTGCACTATTTGGGTGCAGAAGTCAAGCATATGCAGTGCACTACATAGGAAGCATGGAGACATTTCAGACTGAGCCCATAGAGGAGATTAGCATTTCTGCTAAGCTAATGCACACAGGACACTACAGGGGGGAAAAAAGGCTTCTTCAAAGTAACAAACAATATCTAAAACCAAAATGTAGTTAAAAATAACCGTTCACACCAGGGCTGGGCAACGAGGAGGAGAAATCATGATAGCATGACAAACTGTTAGCGCCCCTTAACAAACACAATGTAGCAGGCTAGCTATTTGGCCAGGCAACAGGTTTCTGAAGAGGTCTACGTTTGTATATATATTTGTATGTATAAGTTCACTTAAAGTTCATCAAAGGCACGATTGTGTGTAAAATCAACAAATTTGTCTTCATGACTGCAGCTCGAACATCGCATGGCAGGTTTATGTAAGTATGCAATCTTCCTTCAAAAGTGCCACATTCATGCACTATTAGCAGAGATCTTGTAGAGAAGACAGTTACCACTCTATAATATCTTCCGGGTTTCTCAAACGCTAGAGGGCGCTCCCGAGCGAGTCCAAAATGAATGGGTTAAAATGGAGCATTTGAGCAAAATCATAGATTATAAATGCTAAAACATTTTTAATTTAAAGGAATACATTAATTCCTGAACACAGAACAGCATAAAATTTTAACACTTATATTTTTACGAGCTTTTAAACGCGATTTATTGGAGTTTAAAATGGCGCCTCATGGATGTTCATGACGTCTGTGAGCGCCAACAGCCAATGAGCTGCTTCGCTCGCCAACCAATTAGCACTCAGTAGCAGTAATGTTAGCGTCCTGCTGCCCAACAACCATGTGCTGTAGAAAAAACGAAACATACAGGTGAGTTTTCTTTGCTTTTTTTTAGTGAAATTCATCCTTTTACTTTCTAAAATTAAAGTTCTGGGTGAGTGAAACTATTTTAACTTTTTGTTTTAGCTGTTGAGCTCCATTTACTCCCATTCACTCAGACTCGCTTGTGGACGCCCTCTGGGGTTTTGCGATAATGTTTTTGATATAATAGGGGAAATAGGAAGTGGCCAGGCTCCTCATAAACCGTCTCCGCTATTAGGGCTAATGTTAAAAGAATAGGTTGACCAAGCATGCTAATGTGGCTAAAAATGAATGGAAGCTGCTAAGCACCAGTAAGCGTGATGCCATTGGTGGTTACTTTCTTTTATTCACTGTTAGAAACATTTCTTGACTGAACTATTCCTTTAATATATGACTTAAATTTGAACCAGACCCATCTGTGTTGGAGTAACACATTAGAATGCGAGTTCTTTAATACTTCAGGATGATGACTGTTTATAAATGAATATGAATCACAATGGAAATTAATGTTTATGCAGCTACAGGGAGGGAAAGTGGTTAGTTCGCGCCCTGCTGGTTGCGTTCAAAATGTAGGATAGCAATAAACTGGAGGTGCTACATATTACAGATTGTATGATATAATGTGCCAAATGGCCCCCACATTCAGTTGTATTTCACACTGTGTGAATGATCCAAATGAGTAGCTTAGTTATTAGTGTTTCCCACAAAACGGACTACAAACTCTGTCCGTCAGTCATTCCATCCTATGAAGTGGCACCATGGGGTTTGTGGTTTAATTGTATTTTTAATCTTTACAATTATATAACTTCATATTGTGTATGAGAGTTTTTAATATTGTGTTCGCAGCTACTGTGCTTGCATGGTTGCAAAATGGCTTTCTCAAAAGTGATTTTCAAACTGTAACCAAAAATATCCCTATTGCAAAATTAATAACAATTCAAAATGTTTTCAATGCAACCAGCAGATGGCGCAGTTCTACACTTTCCCTTCCCATTCAAACTCATATAGAATGCTTTCCATACTGCAATTACAGAACGTAGACGCTATATCACCCAGCCCTGCTTCTGCTTCACAGCACTAATAAATTAGTAAAAGATTACTTTTAAAAATTACATCTACAACTCACTGTTAGAATTTATTTAATATAAAAAGTTCCAATATTTATCTATTAAAAACAGATTCTCATTTTTTCTTCATATAAAAGCTTACAGGTTAACAGTCACTGCTGGGAAACATTTTGGTTTGTTGGAAATGAAGGCCATAGTGAGTTGGTAACTTTAAATAGGAGTGCAGTCCTGCTTTGAACGATCCACTTCATGTCTATCAACAGTGTGAACGATTGTATTCAAGGTTTCTACTTCAAATTCAAGATTTTTTGCCTGAAATGAAGGAGTGTGGTTCTTTGTAACAGTCTTCTTGTTTCTTTTTTTTAGTAAATTTTAGTGTTATATATTTACTCTTAGCACACTCTGAGGGTGCAAGTACAAAGAAAAAGAGATTGTAACCATTTATAACCCTTTCTGTCTTTAGGAACAGGAAATGGACCACTAAATCAGGATGGTTTTACGGGTCATGTAGTTTTGAGACGATGTGAATACAGTACTGTAGTGCATGAATAACTACAAGTGGATCGTACCAACGTGGATTGCACAGTGTAAGATCAGCTTTATCAGATAATAGAGAGTCCATAAGAGGAGACGAACGCAGCAAAAATAATTCTCACAACTCTGTAGTGAAGTGTGTGTGTGTGTGTGTGTGTGTGTGTGTGTGTGTGTATAGTGTTTCAAGACGTTCTTTCAGATGACCATCAGCTTCAGCGGTCTTCGGCCATCAGCAGCTGTAGAAGGGAAAGAAAATGAGTGTGCATGGCACATCAAAACAGTTAAAAACTTGTATAAAATGTAGAAATGTCCATAATTTATTAGCGGGCCAACAAAATTTTCACCTAAAAATTGTCAAAATCGCACTTTCCCTTTTTATTTTTAGCAGTAAGAAATGATAACGAAAACAATAAGTAGTAATTAAAACTGTTTTCTTCGCTCTCCTACGACAGTCAGCACAGATACATTCTCTAAAATATCAGCAGTGTGGAAGTACTGGACAGTTTCCATGAGAAAGAAACAGTTTATAATCTCTGTTCTTGAGAATCAAGTGGAGAGAGAACACCCAAGAACCTGTTCACTACAGGTTTAATACCACCTGAAAACATGACTCATATGCAGAACAGAGCAAAACAACAGAAGCAGGTCCCTGCAAGCATGCCAACGGCATCTGTATACTCTACACTTTCACGCTTAAAAATTATGGTTCTTCAAGGGTTCTTTAGTAAAGAAAACGGTTCTATATTGAACCATGAACACTCAAAGAACCCTCTGCATGATTAATGGGTTCTTTGCATGGTGAAAGGGTTCTTCAAATTGATGGAGAATGTGTTTAATATATATAAAGGGGTTCTATACAGCACCAAAAGGGTTCTTCTACTGTTACAGGCCTGGCATCGTAACAAGAGAAGAACCCTTTTTGATGCTGTATAGAACCATTTTCAAAAAGGTTCTATATTTCACCATCTTCAGCACATTCTCCATCAATATGAAGAACCATTTAGTGAGGCAAAGAACCATTCAATCATGCAAAGGGTTCTTCGAGTGTTCATAGTTCTAACTAGAACCATTTTTTGACTAAAGAACCCTTGAAGAAGCATCATTTTTAAGAGTGTATGATATGATGAAATGATGAAGGAATTCACATGCAAATGCGAATTAAAATGGAATTCACTGTCTCTGGGGATGTTGGATTCCATGGCACAGACCACAGCCCACATACTGTAATCATTTCAGTCAGCTTATTTTATGTAATCTTTTTTTTATTTATCATCAGCTATTTCTGTTTTTCGGCCCAGCATGTCATGCATTTAGTGAGAGTTTCGGTTTTGACCCAAGACTTTCATTTCAGTACATCACTATAATTTATATTGACCCTCTACTAAACGCATTATGAGAGCAATTTAAAAAAATACATATTCAATTTACTTTTCTTGCATAAAGTGGACCTGATTTTCAAATTCAAAAACATTTTTGAAATAATAATGTGTGATCTATGTTGCCTTGAGGCAACACTGTGCGACAATAGGAAGAAATTATACAGATCCGTGTTCCCTAAAGTGGCTTCTGACTGGCTAAATCCATTCCACTGTCACAAAATGTTGCTTCTAGGCAACAAATACATTTCTGCAAATTCTCATAACAAAAATTACGATTGTTTAAGAAGAGATTTAAAAGTGTTCGTTAAGAGATAGTATGACCATACACATGATTTTCTTTGACTTAAACTGTTCCCTTTATTGTTAACCATTGTTGTTAAATATGTATAATGTTACTGTAAAGTGAGGAAAATGGGTTTGTTGCCCTGAGGCAACATCGTGCAATAGAAGCTTAAATAAACTTCAAAGAATTGTAACGTAGCAAGAGTACATGGACTCATGGAAAAAGCAACCCTCGCCTTTGTTAGGTGCAAGTTGAGACAAACTGTTTACTCCTCAGTCCATATATATGGAAACTTAAGCTACAAAACTAAGCCTTTTAGTACGTTCACAAATATCCAACTATTCGTCTCCGCCCACTCACTCTGAAGTTCTAAGGAGTGTTTCAACCTGGACTGCTTTTTGAATGAGGGCAGGACAGCCAATCAGAACAGAGCTCATTTGCATACATCAGGCACAGTAACAAAAATACCCTGTTTAATTGTAAGAGATGAAGAGAGGAAAGAAAATGTGAACAAAAATAAAATGGGGAGCAGCCTCGCTAAAGAAAAGACAGCAGAGGTTTGTTGGACTGAGTATCGTACATCAGTAATATCATTCAGGGTGGGATAGGTGGAGGAGGACTGAAATAAAGGTTGTGTAGGTTGATCTGGGTACCTCTAAAGCAGCCCACATGACTTGGGTGGACGGAAGGGGTTGTCGCCAGATGGGACGCCCATCAGCAGCGGGTCTTTATGAGCATTCTGTAGGCAGAAGTTCTTCAGGTCTGTGGCTGCTTGAGACACCTGGCAAAGAAGACACTTAAGAGTCAACCAAAAATGATCACTTAAATGACTTCTTATTCACAATGACCCAGAAATAATGCCATCTGAACTCATTATGTTTCCAAATAGTTAAGTAAATCTGATGCTTTTGCACTTTTCCAGACTATTTTCAAATGATAATACTTCTAGACTTTAACAATCGACTGTTTTAGGTCCAATCCCATTTCACCCCTCGCCCCTACCACTTTATCCTTAGCCCTCCATTTTGCGCGTTCACATCTAGGGGTAGGGTGTCCTTTTGTTGAAACAGAGGGGTAGAGGCAAAGTGTTAGGGCTACATGGCCCTCCAAACGAAGGTTTTATTAGAGGCTCACTCCAAACAAAGTGTTATGAGGGGGGAAAAAAAAACAAAACAAAAAAAACAAAACAAACAAACAAAAAAAAACACAACACACACATGATGGCTGTAGAAGAGACCAAATAAACCCATAACTAAAGCCCAGCAGTGAGGAGCTGAACTTCACCCTCCTCTGCTGTCACTGCAGACTGGCAGGGTCACCTACAGAGCAGCGCTAGTAGCTGTTAATGAAGTAATGTTCTTTATTTGAGGGTCCTATTTTGTAGGGAAGATTTCAACCACTACCCCAAGTAACTCGGTTCAAAGGGGCAAAGTCACACTCAAAATCAAGGGGTAGAGGTGAAATTAAGAAATGGGATTGGGCCTTAGTCCTTCACATTTGGCTCCTGCTAAAGATGCACAAAATCAGATCAGTATTGGCAGATAAAAAAAAAACACAGACCTCGGACATATGTTGAGGTTTTACCAATATCTCTAATGAATCTTTCATGATGTATTAATTGTGCAGAACAGAACAGAACATGTCAGCATTTTAATTTATGTTACTGCTATTGTAATCCAATAGAAACCCAACAGAATTAAATAATACAAGACTAATCCAGGCCATCCTAGTCCTAGTTTTACAGTTTATAAATGCTTATGTATCTGCATTGGCAGATATGTACATGAAAAATATCAGAAATTCCCATATTGGTGCAGCCTAGTTCCTAATTCTTTTTTTGTGTTTAATGTCTTTCTGTGCTGGTTCAGCTCTTCACTTTGGAGTAAACCTCTCAATTTGGAGATTTAGCATTTTATTTTAAAACAAAAGGATCCAAAAAGAGTCTAACACACTTCAGTTCCTGTGCTGATAGATGCTGAGTGTACTAAGAAGTTCCACTGCAGTTCTAGATACTCAATAGACAAACAGATTCTGGACCTTATTTATTTTTTTTAAGCTACTTTCACTTCAGCTCGAATCAAGTCGTTATGTCATTGAAGTAACAATACAGTCGTGTGTAAAAATTTGGGCAGGCCTGGCCAAATGACACATTTTGTTCATTTTCTAAGTGAAGATTAAGTGAACACATCTTTTAATGCACAATTGCTTTTTTTTTTTTGCTGAATTTAACAAATTGGGGAAACATACAAAACACAAAACGTGGCCTGAGCCTCAGTTACAGCACATTTAACAAATCGTTTTATTTCATTTCTCCCCCTCAGTGTGTTAAGCTCTGTAAATAAACAGAAACTGAGCGTTAAAATTTGCAGAAAAACATCATATTTAAGTTTATTCCCTGTAGAATTAACTGTGTCAACTTATTTTCACAAAATCAACAAAATATATCATTTGACCAGGGGTGTTCAAACTTTTGCACACAACTGCATCATTATTTTGTCCTCAGATTAATTAATAAGCACAAATAACATATAAAGTGGCTGTATATGAAGGGTCTCGGTGCAAAAAGTATTACACAAACACTATCAAGACATTTCTGGTGTGGTGTTTTACATAAACAAGCAAAATAAATGCTATATTTTGAATAATAACTCCTTTATTAGAAGGAAAAAACGTCTTTTATCCCAAAAGCTACAGATGAATACACTGCATTTTGGAATTAAACTCTTCACTTCGTATCTGAAGCTGTTAGTAACTCACACGTTTGTGTTTTTACAGTCTTTGGCCGTTTTTGCATGAGCAGGAAACAAAACAATAACCGGCCACTTGTTTATGAGTGAGTGAGAGAGTGAGAGAGAGAGTGACAGACAATAATAGAGTCGTTTAACACCTCTAACCCCTTCCCCCCCTCCAAAAAAAAATATGAATTATGTTATTAATAGGCTAAAACCTCACTTATCTACGACTACTTTACTTCACAGAGAGGGCTGAACAGCGAGCTAGCAGGCTAATCAGCTCCTCCGCCGTCTGTTGTTTAGTTAGCTACGCTAGTTAGCCAGATGCTACCACTTGTTTCCCACCGAAAACTCCGCTGAATAAACTTTTATCCGCCGGTTTAAAGTTAATTTTCCGCTCTTACGTGGATTCTCCGGATGCTGGCCTCCAGCCGGAGCTGTTTGACAGCTTTGTGAGCGACGGCCAGGTTGGTGCTGGCGTTGTTGTTGGACATTATGGAAAGTTTGAGGGAAGCCGAGGCGTCCAGAGGGAGACGGAAGTTTTAACAGGGAGCGTTTACTTTGGGCCGAATCTCAAATGGCTCCCTACACCCTATATAGTGCACTTCTTTGTTCATGAAACTAGTTCTTCTACACCCGAATAGTGCACTAGATGGTAGACAGGGAGCCGTACAGCTTATGGGCGAATATAAATGGCTCTCTGTTAGACATTTAATGTGCTATTTGGGTGTAGAAGCTGTTGTTTCGCGACCTACATAGTGCACTACGTAGGGAGTAGGGAGCCATTTGAGACTCAGCCAGACGCACATCCTGTTGCCAGAAACTCGCAGGCCTTTTTTTCTTTAATCCTTTATTTATTTATTTTTTTATTAACTTTCATATTATTATAGACAGCTGCATTTAAGGTGAGGCATGTATAGATCACAGAATCACAAATCCAGTATAAAATAATAATAATAAAAAAATAAAATATGAAAGAAAGGTAACAGTTTGTTTTAAGGTCTGCAGAACACAAATGAGTTTACATCACAGTACATACATTTGGAGCCAGCTATTCATTCAGCCTAATCAGAAACGGTAGAACTCATTCATATCACAGTAGCTACATTTAGAGTGTTTTCAATATCAACCGATGTTTATTTTGAGGCCACATTGTTTAGCATTTTTATGTTATTTGAACAGAAGGTCTTTCCTGACTATAAAAATTGTAAATTAAAATAAACAGACATGCTTCTATTATAAAATGCAAATACTTATACGTGTCATGGGCCTTAACAGTAACACTTCTCTCTTTTTTTTTAAAGTGGAACAGTTTCAAGACATCTAAATTAATGGTGATATGCCTGAAGGGACTCACATCAGTTCTTAAAAAAATTGATATGTATTTCCTTTTTTTTGCTTTTATTTTGCTTGCAAAATATAAAAAAAAGTAAAATAAAAAGAAAATGTTAAAAAAATAGAAAGATATTTAAGATGGATAGATAGAGAGAGAGTTGTAGAAAGATAGATGGATAGATACAGTGGTGCTTTAAAGTTTGTGAACACTTTAGAATTTTCTAGATTTCTGCATAAATTCGACCCAAAACTTCATCGGATTCTCACAGAAGTCCTAATAGTAGGTAAAGAGAACCAAATTAAACAAATGGGACAAAAATATTAGACTTGGTCATTTATTTATTGAGGAATACGATCGAGTGTTGCGTATCTGTGAGTGGCAAAAGTATGTGAACCTTTAGGATTAGCAGATAATTTGAAGGTGAAAGTAGAGTCGGTTTTCAATCAATGGGATGGCAATCAGGTGTGAATGTCCACCCTGTTTTATTTAAAGAACACAGATCTATCACAGTCTGATCTTCACAACATGTTTGTGGAAGGGTATCATGGAATGAACAAAGGAGATTTCCGAGTACCTCAGAAGAAGAGCTGTTGATGCTCGTCAGGCTGGAAAAGGTTACAAAACCATCTCTAAAGAGTTTGGACTCCACCAATCACAGTCAGACAGATTGTGTACAAATGTAGGAAATCTAAGACCACTGTTACCCTCTCCAGGAGTGGTCGACCAACAAAAATCACACCAAGAGCAAGGCGTGTAATAGTCATTGGGGTCATAAAGGAACCCAGGGTAACTTCTAAGCAACTAAAGGTCTGTCTCACAGTGGCTAATGTGTATGTTTATGAGTCCACCATCAGGAGACCACTGAACAACAATGGTGTGCATGGCAAGGAGAAATCCACTCCTCTCCAAAAAGAACATTTGCTAAAGATCACATGGACAAGCCAGAAGGCTTTTGGAACAATGTTTTGTGGACGGATGAGACCAAAATAGGTCTTTTTGGTTTAACTGAGGAGGGTCATGATTGGAGAAAGGAAAACACTGCATTCCAGCATAAAAACCTTATCCCATCTGTAAAACATGGTGGTGGTAGTATCATGGTTTGGGCCTGTTTTGCTGCATCTGGGCCAGGATGGCTTTCCATCATTGATGGAACAATGAACTCTGAATTATACCAGCAAATTCTGAAGGAAAATGTCAGGACATCTGTCCGTGAGCGGAAACTCAAGAGAACGTGGGTCATGCAGCAAGACAACGACTCTAAGCACACAAGTCATTCTACCAAAGAATGATTAAATAAGAATAAAGTTAAAGTCCTGACCTTAATCCTATAGAAATGTTGTGAAAGGACCTGAACGAGCAGTTCATGGGAGGAAACCCACCAACATAACAGAGTTAAAGCCGTTTTGTATGGAGGGCTAAAATTCCACGAAGCCGATGTGCCGGACTAAACAGTTACCAGAAACCTTTAGTTGCAGTTATTACCGCACAAGGGGGTCAAACCAGATACTGAAAACAAAGGTTCACATACTTTTGCCACTCACAGATCTGTAAAATTGGATCATTTTCCTCAGTAAATAAAAGACCAAGTCTAATATTTTTGTCTCATTTGTTTAATTTGGTTCTCCTTATCTACTATTAGGACCTGTTTGAAAATCTAATGAAGCTTTAGGTCAAATTTATGCAAAAATCTAGAAAATTCTAAAGGGTTCACAAACTTTCAAGCACCACTGTAGATAGATGGATCGATAGAGTTGCAGATAAATATATAGATAGTTATAGGGTTGTAGAAGGACAGATATATAGAGAGTTGTAGAGGAATAGAGTGCTTTGCTTTGCAAGCACTGTAAATATTTTAGTTTATTTAGTTATAAAAAGGTCTGCAGACCCCGTGTTGGACGTGTGACTCAGTTATGTGAATATTCCCCCGAAGGCTCAGCTATTTTGCCTTCTTACAACACAAACCCACACAGAGAACTACTGTGGCAGCAGCTGCAACCTGTAACACGGTGATTAGATTATATGCCTCTTCTAACTCTGCAACACATTTTATGTTTTCATTCTGCTCATCTCTCAATTTGACTGCCATCTCCTTCAGCTTATCTTGCTTACTCTTCTTTTCTTCTATGGTGCTTTGCTGGACTTTCTGGTACACCTGTTTTGAGTGAATGTAGCCCATATTTTCATGTAATATTAGATTTATCTTTTTCAATAACTCTTTAACTTGAGTTTGGTTACTTCTGTCATGGTTGTTGAAGACGTGATATCTACCTTCGCAGGTGTCTACAAGATTCTGAAGCTAATAACTGTTACTGATAAACTTCTCAATGGGTTTTCCGTTCAGCAGATCTCCACCAGTGAAGAGTATCATGGTGAACTTCAAAGCTTCTTCTCCAAAGTTCTCCTGAATCCACTTCACGGCATTCATCTCCTCCTCTGTGAATCTCCCCAGTCTGATCACCAGCAGGAACACATGAGGACCAGGAACGATCATGGAAATACATTCAGGGGCACTGTGGGCTGTTTGTTCTGATATTAGCAATGTGTCCATCACCCCAGGGGTGTCAATCAGGGTGATGTTCCATCCACCCACAACTTTGTTCTTAGTCTCACAGTGTATAGTCACAGATGCTGGAGACGCTTCGACTTTGAAAGCTTCTTCACTCAGGATGGTGTTTCCTGACGCACTCTTCCCAGCTCCTGTCTTACCCACCAGCATCAGTCTCAGCTCATGATGGTTCAACTCATAGCCTTGAAAATACAAGTCAATAGGTAGATTGTCTCTGTAAGTGATTTAAATACAGGGTTTGAATTTCAATAACTGTAAAAATTTTGTAATGTGTAGTTTGATCTGAGTTTACCTTTGACGGCAAAGCGCAGCATAACAAACACTGCAGTCACTGCCACCATAGAGGCCATCCAAATGAATGTGCCACTTTTTTTCTACCAGAAACAGACAAAGACTCTCTTGAGTGAGATAAATAGTGAAGGGACACATGTAGAATTGTAGACATCACAATCAACATACTGGTTTTATTCATAAAGTGATTACAGCACTGACTAACGATGCTGGACACTAAACAAAAAACCTCCACAAAACGTTTCTGATTTTGTAGACTTTTACGATGTACCTCTCGAGTCAGTCTTTTGTTCTCATCTTTCAAGAACGCAATTTCTTCTTCCATCTTTCTCCTCTTCTGTTCCTCATCTTGCATGATCTCTTCTTCCATACCGTTTGGGTCTTCTGGAGAAGCGTTACTCTTCTTGTCCTTTGTGACGGTCAGCTGGATCTGCTGCGAAACCTCATCTGTGTTGTCTGTTTCTTTGCTCTCTGACTCCTTTTTCACTGGGGGCCTGAAGGTTACAGACATATCGAGGGCAAACATGAAGATAAACCAGTAGATCAGGAGGAAGTGCATGACCCCAGAGTTTGAGAGTTACTATAGAAACAGATGCAATTTCCAAATTTTGTAAAGAAAAAAAATCTAGTGGAAAATATTTTTGCAAAAAAAAAAAAGAGAATTTTTATGAATAGTGATGTAAATGTAATGTAATTTTGAATGAGATCTGGCTGCTTGTCTAGCCATGTTTGTGAAGCTGAAAGTCAATGGATTGGCATGAATATGTTGATGAAAGCTTTGAGCTTTCTGAAATATAGCCAAAAACTACACATCCTTCCAGTTTTTTTACACAATGCTGCTCCCATAAGGTAAGCTAATTGCTAAATAATTTTCAGCGCCAGGATTCGGAGCAGGATTCTGAATTTGCTTTCATTCAGGGAGAGATGTGGCAGAAACACAAAGGAGTTCGAACGCTACCAGTATCGTTAATATGTTCACACACACTCTTCAGGCGTCCTGTAATGAAAGTGGTTTTATGGGCTTTACATACCTCTTGTAGCCTAAACCAGAGGTCGGCAACAAGCAGCTCCAGAGCCACATGCGGCTCTTATACTGTCCTGTTGCGGCTCCACAGCAGAATTAGATTTAGATTGATTTTTAGGTAAAAATAAAATAATCCTCCTTTACAGTAAAATAAAGCTCTGCTGATCATTCAACACAGTTTAACAGTAAATGGTCTTAAACGCAGGAGTTAATGTAGAACTGCTGATTCACCATTTAACCCTCAAGGTCGGTGCGCAGACTGCTGGTCACCATAGCAACAACAACAATCTCTCCTAGCAAGTAGCTAACGAAAAGACAAAGAGAAAGATTTAAGATGAACATCGATAATTTAGAGATGAACTGACAGACTTATTTGCATTTATGGGCACTCCATCTGGTTTCAGCTTTGTAAAAGAATCAAATGCTGAGAGACATTTGACAAGAAACTATTCTATATTTGCAGAAAAGTTTCCTGCTGGAGATGTGAGAAAAGCGCCTATAGCTGAGCTAAAGCTTAAAGCAGAGCAGAGTAAGTCTGCGTTTTCTTAGTTTTTCATTTCATTTTTTAAATCCTATACTAGTACATTAGCACATACTGAGACATATTTACATCCAAGATGGAAAAATAGACATAATGGACATGGTTTGATTTTTGTTGAAAGGACAAAATGACTCTTTATAATATTTGGGTTGACGACCTCTGACCTAAACAGAGCCAATGGAAACTGACAATGGATTTTTTCTGCAACAGTTTAATTTGTCAACAGAAATAATACAATATTTGAATCAATGAATAAACTACAATCTTGAAAAGACAATTTAGTTCTTTAGTACAGACAGTGGTTCTGTATTGAACCATGAACATTCAAAAGAACCATTTGCATGCTTAAATTGTTCTTTGGATGGTGAAAATTTTCTTCAGATTGATGGAGAATGTGTTGTATACGGTTCTATATAGAACCTTTTTGAAAATGGTTCTATGTAGTACCAAAAAGATGTTCTGCTGTTGTGTACGATGCCAAGCTTGTAACAACAGAAGAACCGTTTTGGTGCTATATAGAACCTTTTTCAAAAACCATATACAACACATTCTCCCAACGATGTTGAGACCTAGATGAGACAGAGGTCACTAATTTAACCCTTGTGTGGCGTTGATGTTGTTACTCAGTGGTCTGGTGGACCCACTGCATGTGTTAAATCAATACAGCCATAACAATTTATGTAAAAAACACCAGATGTTTAAAATATCACAAGTGTCCAGCGTAGGGGTCTCCTTTAGCAGCTGTAGCCAGTCAGCAGCCTGTCCATGTTGTCCACCCTCACACACACACATGTACAAACACACAGACACACACACACTAACAGCAGGCCATGTAGGAGGAGAACAGAGTGAAGGACACAGCACCTCCACACCTTTACTCCTCACAGGTTCACCCAACACCACATGTGTAATATAAACGTGTGGGGGGTGAACAGAGTAAAACACTGATAATGGGTTATTTTATATGTTCTTCACAGAAAATGAGCAACGGCCAAGAATCTGAGGTTAAAATAATAATAAATCACATAATTTTTTCCTTTGGTAAACACTGAATATGGGTCCCACAGACCGCAACATCACACAAGGGTTAATTTCGAGACCAGACTCAAATATTACAACACTAATGATGTCATAATCTTTATTAATCACAGAGCTAACACGACTAAAAACAGGTGTGGCCTGCGGGGCAAAGTTGGTCCATGTGGCCTGCCAGAAAGTGACCCCAGCCCCACTCCTTCATCCAATGAAAGAACAAACATAATTTTGTACTATATATTACTATATAATATATACATTATAGATTTTTATTGCCCAAAGCATAGTCTTACTATTATGTAGTGTTAATCTTACAAAATATATAAAAATAAATGATTTATTAATTTATTTATTTATTATAATTTTATTTGATTTGATTTTATATTTTGGGCTATGGTGTTAAAAGAAGGGGGGGTTTATTCAAGAGAAAAAAGGAGGGAAGGTAGGATGTGTCTATGGCACAAACTGGCTGATGTTTAGCCAGAGATGTTGGGCCTGTGTGAGGGACTAAAAGTAGGCTGCTTTATCCTAGCCATATTAGTTGCATTGCAACTCGTTTATTTTGTTTTTATTCAGTAATTTCTTTCACTTTTCACGTGTTTTTGTGCAAAATAAAATATCATGTGTGCCAAGTCGAACTTTGGAGTTGATGTGGGTAAAAATGCATTTATTAAGTTAACATGTTATTGAGCTGTATTATGCTTATGATCTGAATTCAGATACTGAGGACAAGCAAATTAGCTCATTTCATAAAAGAGTACGACTGATATGCTGCATGCAACGTATGTAAAGCCCGCATGGTGCACAAGTCTGTCCCAAATGCACGTGTTCAAACCAAGCACCCGCAAGTTCTCTTGCCCTATAGTTCTGCATGTTGTTGATGTCACTAAAGTGTGGGCTTTGAAGAGAACCACAGGGCTTAGGGTGCCATTTGGGACTGGACTATTGTTGAAACAAGGTAATTTTCTCACTGTCCTTACAGCAAATCAGCACAGTTTCTTAGACTTTGTCATGATTACTTGCGGGAGCCCCCGGTGCACGCACACATAAAACCCATGGGATGATCCAGAATGGATTCTGTGTGACACAGTTCTTCTTCTAACAACACCCATCCTGAGGACTTATCACTCGGTTTCTGCCCAGGATTACCAGACTCAGAATGTCCTGCCTCACTGTTGACATTGTCCCTGTAGATTGTAATAATAAAGTAAAAGAAATATGTAATACTTTAAGTTTAGCCAGAATAACACTATCATCTTAACTTCATACCATCTAAAATGTTTTATAATTTCTATCAGTAAACTGATTTCCTTGTTTATGTATTTCATTATTTATTATCATTACTCCTCGTGTGCTGGAGATCATGTGGCATGGATGTTTGAAAATGTATGAAATCTTTTTGAGTCTTCCACATGCAACAGAATTGAAACTGTATAAAACACGCTAAATAATACAAAATAAGGCTGGGAAACTTACTGTCTGCAGTTACACTTCTCTACGTTTTTCTCTCAAATTCATACGACTTGCAGAACTCGTCTCTCCCTCAGTGTGTGTGCACGTGCTGTGGTACCCCGAGTTCATGAAAGACACTGGAGGCATACGCAACAATGAAACTGAAACAAAACCAAAGCTGGCCACTTTTCAGTGGCCTCAAAACAAGACATTTCAGTCCTTTTCTCCAAACTAAGCTTTTCTCATCTTCAGTCTTATCTTCTTCTGCTGCTGCTGCTTGTCCCTCTTCTCTCCCTCTGTTGCCTCTCCACGTTTATAAAAAGACCAAACCTCTATGCACCCTTTCTGCAGCTTTCGGCGAGGATTGCAGCTGTGGCCTTTTACCCAAAACTGAGAGATGCAGGCAAAGACCAATGAGAGCCGGGGGTTCTTTACAGCTTTCTGATTAACATGGTGGAGAGAAAGGTATTCAGATGTGAGTAGTGATTTAACTTATGATTGCAATCTGAATTCAGATACTGAAGACAAGCTTTACTTTAGTAACTCAAAAAAAAAAAGTATGACTGATGTGCCGCATGCGACACACAGGAAGCAACATGAAATGCGAACGTGAAACATGAATGGTTTCTATGGGTTCTTTCAGCAGGGTAATCCTGCTCTTACTTTAGCGTCCTCCCTAAACATTAAATGTCATCAGATTGGCAACTGGTAGCTGCTATAATAGTTTGTGTGCACAGTTTTAGCTTTTATTTTCACACTCACTGCTCACTCCTGTAAAGTGTAAATATCATAATCATTCAGAAAGTCTAAATAAGGATAATTTATCTACTTCAGACTTTAAACTGAATCATTCACGTACTTAAACGGTTTTGTGTGTTTTTACTGAACAAATCAAGACAAACCATTGTTACAGAAATCTTCCATCTGAATCTTTGATGACCCCCACCCAATTCACAAGTAGCCCAAATAAATAAGGGGTGCAGTCTAGTGGTTCTCAAAGACTAGCTGCAACATAGTTGTAATATTTCCACAGTGAAAAAAATCAGTTAAAGCTTTGTAGTAAAAGTCATAGTAAAACTTTGTCTTACTTTTCTGCGAAATCAGGTGGGGAAGACAGGGATCTGTTAGGTGGGTCTTGTGTGAACATGTCGTTGAACCTGAACCTATTTGTAAAATAAACCACAACAAAAATGTCATGCTCTGATATTTCTATTCTCTGAATACTGTACATTCTGTGAATTTTCTGGGACATTTTTTGTCCCGTTTAAGGTGGTGTTTTTCCTGTTTTTCTCCTGTTTGTAGTGTTATCCACAGCAAAGTCTGTGTGTGAAGTGACTACATGCTTGAGTAATGCATATGTAACAGTAATAATGTAGGCTATCCAAAACGAATGAGTCTTCACTCACAGTCAGGGTTGGGTAGTAAAGGAATGCATGTAACAATGTTACGTTGGGATACAAAACAGGTAAATGTATTCTGTTGAAGTTCCAGAAATAAAGACAGTATCATCAGATTACAGGATTACATTCAAGCCACATGTGAACAATCACCTTTTATCAAAATTCACCCATTCTGAATGATAAATATATTCAGTTTCAGCATTCCACGCTAATCAACATGTATGAGTTTTAAATGACAAAAATGGGAGCTGATTGTTTTAGTCAGCTTTAATGATGAACTGTCCATTTGAACATTTTTTGCACCCATGGTTTGAAAACTCGTCCTCCGTTCCTTGTTGTTCTTAGTTAACATTAATGTTGGCTCAGTTCAGCACGTCGGCAAAAGTCAAATTTGTATGTAATGAAACTGTAGAATCTTATGTGACAAAAACCAAGAAAAAAATGCTGACTTCCAGTTTGCTGCTGTGAAACCAGACATTGTGTAAAATCAGGGTAAACACCTGATTCAATGTCTTGAAAACACTGCAGATTAGTGTGGAATGCTGAATACTATGAAAGCATAGCTTTGCAAACTACCAGTTACTCTACACTGGAAGTAGCTGAACTACATCAAAGCTACCCTAGAAAGAAGTCTTCTATGGTTAACTAATGCCAGCCTTACAGCAAACGAGTTTTCAAGCGATTTCACTGTTGCAGACAAATTTTCTGTGTCGAAGTAAAGTCACGAGTCACGTCGCGCTCGTGTCATGGTCAGGCGGTCAGGATGGCTGTCTTAAGTCAGTCTTTTTCTTGTCTTGATGCTGCAACAAATTCAACCGTGTTTAATATTATCGCAAGTTTTAAGTCTTGGCTAATAGTGACATGCCAGGGACTTTAAGAATGGCTTTAGTGAAGAAGCATCAATGTTTTTTTTTTCATTTTTTTGCTTTCTGTTACAGTGGTTTCTGAATTGCTGCATGTTTTGCTGATGTGTAAATCTTCATGTTAAATAAAAAAGTAACTGCACATTTTACAGGTTAATTAAAATCATTCTGGGTGATGATCTGCCAGAATATACAGTTCTACAGTGAACCAGGCTGAGCCGCCGATCTTTACATGCCCAGCCAGCGTATCTTCCCATCTGTACCACTACAGAGTGGAGAAGGAAAAGTGTTTATGTGCTTGTAAATTTCCACCAGGTGCATGATGGGAATTAAACTCAAAAATCTAGTTGCAGTCTTGCAAATAGAGACCCTGCAAGATATATATAATATAAAAATATATATAATGTTACTACTTGAATCACTATGCAATATGCAGTTAAACTACCAGCTACTGCACAAGTTAGTTAAACCTCTAGTTAAATTAGATGAAGTTCTAATCAAGTCAATTCCAAATTTATTTATATAGCGCGTTTTACAACAGACGTTATCACAAAGCAGCTTAACAGAAAAAATCCAGGTCCAAGCCTCTGTGAGTGTCGCCAATGACGACAGTGGCAAGAAAAAAACTCGCTAAGAAGAAGAAAAAGAAACCTTGAGAGGAAACAAGACTCAAAAGGGGAAACCCACCCCCCTCTGGTCGACACCGGCTGGCAACCAGTAACAGCAGAGAATGAGATTTAACGATCAGTATAAGACACAGAGAAGGGGAAAACAGGAGAAGCAATGACTATGATAAAAAAAAATGCAGCAGCATCATCAGGAGGGTCAGTGGTGGGCAGGTGAGGTTTGCAGTGTTGTACAGAAGAAGTTCCCTGGTCAAACTGGTCCACCAGTTCACTACTCCCCAACACTGATAGATACACTGTGTAAGACCTGTTATATTTGTTGTAGGTCCACAGCAGTCTGAGCTCCTCAGTCCAGCAGCCCACCCTGCCGCCCGGTTCCTTATTTCATTTTCTGGAAGTTAACAACACTAATTCTGTCAGTTATAGTGAACCTGATTTACTGTCACAGCTGCCTGAAATGAAACCGAAAGTTCCTAACTTCTGGTTTTTTATGTGGAGGTTGGAACCTGCTGTTCTGACACTGCATCATCGAACAGTCTGATGAATGTATGTAAATGGCTCCATCAGAAGACATAACAGTCCACAGATGGTGACTAAGGGGCCGTCTAAAAAGTGCAAAGTGCGCACGTCTTTCTTAAGTTTAATTTTCCACGTGTTTAGATAAAAAGATAAGGAATTCACATCAATTCACACGTGATAAAGACAGTAGCTTCCTTTAAGCCGACTACACATCCCAGTTAAAAGAAGCCAGTCTCTTTACCACGAGTGATTTGATACGATTTTGCCTTGTTTTAGCTGAAATACGTGGGGATTTTGTGGACGCTCCCTTAATCATTAAAGCCTCAGTGACCTGCCTTTCGGAAACATTAGTGTGCAGTGAAATTTAATGATGGACATTTTTTGAAACACTAGTTCTCTGTCTTGCAGTAAGTTTGATCACTATTTTGGACGTTTAGTTCATTGGAAATTGAGCAGAGAAAGTCAGATTTCCAACAGATGTCAATATAAACCAATTTTGTGTGGTCAAACGCCATTGAAAAGAAGCTGGAAGTGGTATGTAAGTTAATACAGGCCTATGCTATTTCCGTTCAATCTACAACTTCTCACCATTCTAGACCACCAGGAAGTCAGCTGTCTCCCTGTGGCCGACTGAAAATGGGCTAAATGCTCTAAAATAAAACCATAGCCTATGCTTTATCTCCCCCTTCTCATGAAAAGGTAAAAATTATGATTTATTCACCTGATTATTGAAAGAAGACACAGAAGAACAATGTGTGCAGTGTGTCTGCTGGCTCCTCTTCGGCTCTTGAACTTTCCCTTGTGCTCTTCTGCTCAGCACCCCCCCCCCTTTTTTTTGCTGCTTTCTCTTTTCCTTTACTTTTGTTCATCTAGTGAGTGCATTTGATCTACACACAGCACACAAGCATAAATTGGCTACAGCAATGGTTTGAAGATCTGTTAATCTGTTGGTCGACTCCAGTTGCCTGTGCTATGATTGTGATTGGCTGATTTCCTCCCTAGGCTCTTATTCTCCAGGGTATATTTTGGTTTGTCCATCTGAATTTACATGACCAAATCGTAAGGCAAATTATTCAGTATTCAGTGCATGAAATAAATGTAAATTATTATTTATTTATTTTTTTGTAAAAGCTCCCCTCAAATGAACAGAACATGTGTTTTATGATCACACATATTGCTGTATGCTTACAATTTACTGCTGAAAGCCAAAAATCTCAGACGCTCTTTGTATTATTTTATAAAAATAGTTTTTACAGAGCAGATCACTGAAGAGACGCCATCTGTTTATAGTTTATAGCCCAGATTTGTGGAAAAATGGGTCGACTTTCAGTAGAAAAAAAAGAGTTCAGCTTCTTTTATTATAAGGGTTTAAAGTTACATCACCCATCTATTTGACTGGAAAGAAGACAGTTACAGCTCTCATATGACCCCCACCTTCTGAATGTAGCTTATGAAATATGAAAGTTGTGAAGAATATGACGAAGTGCGTTTTGGAACCACCAGTGGTTCCAAGGAGTTCAAGAGGCTACTGAACCAATCAGATTCTCTTCTCACAGTCTCAGCGTGCTTACGTTCACTTTCACTTTCACTCTTCCAATGTTAAACACTTAGATCCTGAAACACAGACAGTGCACATAAAAAAGGTTCATTTAACAAATAAAAACAGTACTATAATGATTTTACAGAGCCATAAAACACACCAGGTGAATTTTTCTACAGTTTAGACCTATAGTTAGATCTGAAGATGCAGCTATTCTTTAAATTCTTTAAATTAAAGTAAATGAATCGAATTTTAATGTTTTGTGCATTGATGTAGAATCTTAAGAGAAATCCCTCTAATGCATCGAAGGGAAATTGATAAGCTAATCAGTTCTTTTTTTGCTGGACTTGTCTTGGATTAGCACCGAAGTAATGCACAAATGATGGTTCCTTTGTTGCTTCAGATTTCTGAAACATTTTTTTTGTGCCTCAGAAACACTGGAGAAGACAAAGTACAACTGCTATAGATGATGGATGTGGGCTGCTACGCAAGCCAGACAACTGGGCCGTAGCATTGCTCGAAGCCTCTTTCTGGGGAATGTGCTGAAAGTGGTATGCAAGGAGGTTGAGGTGCATCAAGAGCTGAGGCTTCCATGCTAAGCTACAGGCTAACCCTATCTACCTGGCTCTAGCACCTCTTATTTTCTCTAATGTCTGTTCTTTCGACAATGAACAGGACCAAACTGCAGCTTACCTCTCTGGGAAATCTGGAATTGCTGCGTTTTTGTTTTTACAAAAGTGTTGCTCAATGACAGCATTCTAGGTACAGTAGTTCAGTTAGTCTGAATAGGCTAACACACACTGCACCAAAAGGGTAGCAGCTCTTTTAAGACCCACATTTTAACACAATGAATGGTGCAGGAGCACTATAGTAGTATCAAGTCACTGCTTGGCATTGGTGGAGTTTTGCTAACGTAAAGAAAGTGCTGAATGAACTCTGCAGGGCTAACAAAAACCTACAGGCTGCCAGTGGCGCCCCTCCAAATTTTTCATAGGGGTGGCAAAATGGGGCCACTGAAAATCTTAGCGTGGCAAACCAAAAGCCATAACTGCATTTCAGGAATTCCATTATGCTGTTGTAGTATATAGTTGAAAATAATGTCAATATGAGAATTAAGGAAGGCTGTCAAAATTGGCCCAAAATGACATTCAGTTATTCTTTCTAAACTTTCATAGGTTCAAACTATTTGAAAAACTACTGTTGTGCATTATGTCCATAAGGGGCAAACCAATACAACAAGAGTGTTGCAACAGATTCAGTTCCACCTCAGATTCACGTTCCTCTTCATGAATCAAGCCCCCAGGAGCCGCATTCACTGAGAAGATATCAGCACCAAATAACACTGCAACTATGGAAAGGAAAAAAGGTTCAAGGAAGGTGTAAATCTTCACTTTTGCTGCCCATCAGATTGTTAAATTGAGGCATATGACTTTTTTGCCCATTTAGTTTTCCATTGTTTCAGTGCTCTGTGTCTGTGTCAGGGGGAGTGTGAATTTGAGGAACTGAATCAAATGCATTTGGGTGCATATTTTCGAGATGTGCCCTCAGATTGCTAGTGCTGGAATGATAGGATAACTGCAGCTGACATAGCTTGTATAAACCTTTATTACAAGGTTCCACAATTTTGCTGTCTCCTGAACTTTTTAGTAGTCATCGTCTGGATGGCAGCATATGTTGCCAAAACATGTATATATCATGCGGCATTAATGGTGCCTTCACAGATGTGCACGTCACCCATGCCATGTGCACTAATGCACGTCTGTACCATCATGAATACTGGCTTTTTCAACTGTGCACTGATAACAAGCTGAGTGGTCTTTAGCTTGGAGGACACAGTGTCCATGACACTTTTCCACTTCACCTCAGTCCATTTTAAATGAGCTTGGGCCCTGAGAAGGAGGCAGTGTTTTTGAATCCTAGTTATATTTGGTTTCTTTTTGTGTTTTTGAATTTTCAGAAGTGTTTCTGAGCTCATGCAGTGATTTCCTCTACAGAATCATGTCTGTTTTTAATGCAGTGCCGCCTGAGGGCCCAAAGATCACAGACAGCAAATACTGGTTTTTGGCCTTGTCCCTTACATACAGAGATTTCTCCAGATTCTCTGAATCTTTTAGTGTTATTATGTACTGCAGATGATGAAAAGCAAAAGTTCTTGAGAAATGTTATTCTTAATAACGTTTCACCATTTGATTGTGCAGTCTTTGACAGAGTGGTAAACCCCTCCTCATCTTTACTTCTGAAAGACTCCTTTTTAAACACAATCATGTTACTGACCTGTTGCCAATCAATTTTAGCATTACACAACTGTACCAGCCTTTTATTTTTTTTTGTTGCCCCCTTCCCAACTTTTTTGGAACTTGTGTTGGCATCAAATTGGACATGTATTTTTCAAAAAACAATTGATATGTTGTCTTTGTACTATTTTCAGTAAAATATAGGGTTTAAATGATTTGCGCACTATTGCATTTTGTTTTTATTTACATTGTGCACAGCCTCCCAACTTTTTTTGGAAATGGGTGGTTTTACATTTGTGATTGTTATGAAGTTTTCATTAGTTATCCACCACTTTGTCATAATCATTAACATCACTGGGAACAGTAAACATGAATGAACGGAAAATACTGTCCAGTTCTTTCCAGAGTAAGCCAGTTAACTTGAACCTTACCCTCTTCCTTGTTGGTCACAATTTGAAAATGCAAAAAGCAGTGGATTTACAGCAGCCATAGAGCAGGTTTGCTGAAGTCAGGTCTTCAGAGCATGAAATTTCAGTTCTTCTACCTTCAATAGTTCTTTCTTGGGTGCATTGCACTTCTGGATACACTGATGGATTAATTCCTGCACTGTAGTGGGGTTAGGCTGTGTAAAAACACACCTCTTGTCACTGATTTCAATGAGAATGATGCGTTGGCAGACTGTAGGCACCAATGTATTATAAAAATTACAGTCCATTTTCTGTTAAAAAAGTTAACAAGAGTTGAATTTGATGTTGTGCTCTCTGATGCATCTATACATCATCCACTAGGATACTTCCGATACGACTTCAGTCAGTCACATGAATTGTGAACAAAAGCAAGGAAAAATTAATCACTCTTGTCGGCTCATATCAA
Organism: Colossoma macropomum; assembly: GCF_904425465.1. Taxonomy (NCBI): domain Eukaryota; kingdom Metazoa; phylum Chordata; class Actinopteri; order Characiformes; family Serrasalmidae; genus Colossoma; species Colossoma macropomum. Next base: position 507,962 of record NW_023494816.1, on the reverse strand, counting down.
GAGCTGTACAGTGCAGATATAACAGGATAGTGACTGGTTTGATTAAAACACATGCGGTTATTTTGCTTCATTTTATGAAAAAGAGCAGCAGCGTGCTTTTTGCTTTTGAGCTTTTATGCTTGAATAATTTTTCCGCTCTCCCATTCCCTGCGCAGAAACACACAGAGCAAACAAACTAGCACTGGATATCAAAATGTCTTGATATGTGGCCTCATTCTCTATTTACTCAATCACAAGCTACAGTGTACAATCGTTTATATTTGCTGTCACAGCAAAAGTTGGAACAACCCTGGTTAAGTCAAATGTTTTGTGGATTTTCTAAGTGAAAGTAAGTTAACACATCCTCTAAAGACAAACTAAATATGACATTTTTCTGCACAAATTAGAGCAGAATTTCTGTTCATCTGCTGAGTTTAACAAATTGGAAAATACAACAAAAATACAAAATACGCATAACCTTTGCACAGGCCACATTTTTTATTTATTTAATTTTTTAACACAACATATTAAATTCAGCATTCAGTAACTGTGTATTAAAATGTGCAGAAGTGTGCTCTCCGCAGAGGGTGTGTGAACACACAATGCTTATCACCACAATGTATAATTGAGACACATCTGTTTTCACATTATAACCAGAAACGGGTGTAATATACACACTGTGGAAGTGGATATGGTGCATATTTCTACATGTTAATTTTAATAATTTGTGTTTTAATACATATATACAAAGAGAAAATATTCGTCTCTGAAAACATGACGAACATGTTGATTTGTTCTATGCAAATTTATTCGTTGGACATCTTGAAAACTGCAATCCCCCCCCCCCACTGCCCCTAACAATTGAGTGAGGTACTTTAAGTACTTAATATATCATATTATATTATAATGAGTATTAAGTACTTTCCTTTTTGAAAAAGATTTAGCTTTTTTTTTGGATTGGATGGGCTACTTTCCATTGGACAGGAATTGGATAGGCTTCTTTCCATTTCCAAATATTCATTTAATCCTAAGCATAGGTTTTCAGGCTTCTACTCCAGAATGGAAATCCTACTCCTGAGCTGGACTACTCCTTTTGTAAAACATTGTTTTAGAACAAGTGCGGATAGCACACTGGTTATTCATCCATTAGTTTATTTGCAGTAATAGCTGGTTTAATTCAAAGTGTTTGGAGAAACAGTTACTTGCAGGTATCTACAAGTGGCCTTGTTGTCAAAAAACAAAAAAGAATATGTTGAGATGCTCCAATAATGAATAAATCTACATTTTAATACTTAAATTATCTCTTTGCCATTTTTATTCCAGAAATCAAAACAATAAATAACAGAAGGACTATTAAATAAAGTCCAGCCGTTTGCCATCTGTTTGACTCCTCTAAGTCTCTCTTAAGCCTTATGTTCTCATATTGCTCATCTCTAAGCTTAGAAGCCATCTCATTCATCTTTTTGTGCTGGACAGTCTGGAGCACCTCTTTTGTGTGACTGTAGCCCTGATTCTCAAACAGTATTTGACGGATTTTCTCAAATAGCTCAGTGACTTGAGTTTGGTCATTTTTGTCATAGTTGTTAAAGACATGATATCTCCCTCCGCAGGTGTCCACAAGTTTCTGAAGCTCAACACTGTTACTGATAAAATTCTCCACTGGTTTCCTCTCTAGCAGATCTCCACCGGTGAAGAGTATCATGGTGAACCTCAGAGCTGCTCCTCCGAAGCTATCCTGAATCCACTTCACGGCGTTCATCTCCTCTACTGTGAATCTCCCCAGTCTGATCACCAGCAGGAACACATCAGGACCAGGATTGATCATGGAAATACATTCAGGTGCATTGTGGGCTGTTTCGTCTGATGCTAGCCATGTGTCCATCACCCCAGGGGTGTCAATCAAGGTGATGTTCCATCCACCCACAACTTTGTTCCTTCTCTCACAGTGTGCAGTCACAGATGCTGGAGACGCCTCAACTCTGAAAGTGTCTTCACCCAGGATGGTGTTTCCTGACGCACTCTTCCCAGCTCCAGTCTTACCCACCAGCATCAGTCTCAGCTTAGGATGGTTCACCTCAGATCCTTAACAAAATAGATAATGCAAGTTGAGCTTTGGTAGCATCTCTGATGTCACAAATTTGATTTAAACATAGGGTGTAATATTTGATAACTAGTATTTGCATATTTTCTAATATGTGCATACCTTTCAAAGCGAAATACCAGATATTAAACGCTGCAAATACACCCAGCAAAGAGGTCATCCAAAGGAAAATATTGAAGTTTTTCTACCAGGAGAGGTAAAAGCATGTTTAGGTAACATTTTGATTAATAAAAAACATCACATTTATATTACACAACTCAATAACTTAAAACTAACCGGTTTGGTTAGCATTGAGGTCCACACATTTACTGAAAAATAAACCTTAAGCTGATAATATACTTCAAACTAAAGGTCTACACTCCCACAGGGTTCCTGTTGGACCTGCGGGACCCACCACAATATCATGCTGACACGGGACAAATTTTCAGTGTTGGACGTAGGAGCGGGCGGATAACCAAACCACTGCGGGCGGGAGCGGGACAAAGTGGGCATAAAGGGAAATTAATAATAAAATAAGTAACTAAGTAACTAATTACTTCCATATGTAGTAATTGGCAATGTAATTTAAATACTTTCCACAGAAGTAACTAGTAACTGTAGCTAATTACTCATTTAATGAATTTAATTAAATGCACAACACTGTAAATGACCTGGTCATTAGGACCTCACAGTCAGTGGGAGGTCTCAGAATGAAAGACCCAATGTTTAGGACCAATCACAGTCAGCTGGGAGGTCTCAAGGTGTTGTTTTTGTTTGAAGTATACTGCCAACCATAGGGATGTAATAAGACCAAGATTTAAAGGTGTTAATAACATATAACAAGATGGTCTGCAATCTAACAAAGTTTCCCACAAGAATTGATCCCTTGCTAAGCCCTCCCAATTTAATCCTCATTTAAAGTACTTTGTTTTTACGATATGCCTCCTCTCGCAATCTGGTAATCTCTTCTTTCAGCTGGTCCATATCTTCTTCCATCTTTCTCCTCTTCTGTTCCTCTTCTTGTCTGAGCTCTCGTATAACTCTTTCTGTCTTCCTCTTCTCCTCCTCCCGGACTTTCTGCTGGATCTCCTGTAGATACTCATTTGTGATGCCTGGTTGTGTTTGTGTGTGCCTTTGGCTGGTTCTCTGATTTTCCATGGAGGCTCTAGAGGTTGCAGACATAATAAATGCAAAATGAAGATAAAACCAAGTCCAAAAAAAAGAAAAAAGTTCATGCTACCAGAGTTTTGGACAGTTACCACGGAAATAGGAACAATTTCTAAATTTCGTATGAAAAATATACAAATTTTTGGTAAAAGTAATTTCAGTTACTTGTGATTGAGCAAGGTTCAAGCATTTGCTGAATAACTAATGTAATTGTGAATAATATCAAGCTGTTTGACCAGCCATGTTTCTGGAGATGGCGGTCAGTAGACTGACATGAATAAAACAAAGGCTCCAATTTTTAGAATGAGATCTCAAACAGGGCTTTGGGCTTAACAGAAGCTTTTGTTATGCCCGCTGATTCTAAATGTGTAGGGTAATCATTGCTGATTAGTTTCCAGCTGCTGGACACTGGCTATTTTACCTGAAACTGCACAGATCTGACCACCTTTAATGACGTATAACCTACTCTGTGTATGATTCGTGAAATTAACAGATTTGACCACAAATGACGAATCAGCTTCAGTGCATTAAATCAAGTGCCACCACCAGCACCTCATTTACATGTCATTTGCATGAAGATGCTCTAAGTTGTGCTTTGGTGGGTAGCCAATAAAACGACTACATTCAGTGGCTCATGAGCCAAATGCCTGTATAGTAAGTGCACTGCTCCCCCTACTGACCAAACTTAACATAAATGTGAAAAAAAAATTTAAGACAGTAGAATGATGTGATTGTGTAGTGTGATTATTTCATAAAATAACACACTGAAACACTGTATCATTACAGTGTGTGAGAGGCTCCGATCTCTGTTGTGTATTGTTTATTTTATGGGCGGAGTCAGTAGTATAAAACAAAAGCACAGTGTACAATCCTTGTACTGGATTGCCATGTGCACAAATTATTAGTATCATTTGAATTTTCTATTTGTATTCTTATGATTGGTACGACAGATGATTTCAATCATTTCATTTTGGTTAGTAAACTGCAAATAAAGAATTTGTTTTTAGGCTGTTAAACTATTACGCATGTAGACTCACTCCTACCAGATATGGGTTTAATCGTACAGATATGCCAAAGATGAAACTGTTAAATAACTAAACTGAAATTTGCTTGTGCTGAGTTTATGATCAGATTCGACCAGGGCCAGTGTGAAATGTTACAAAAAAGGAGCTAGAACTCTACCAGTACCATTAGTCGGTTTAGACAGCCTGTAGTGAACGTGTTTCTTATAGACATGAAATAATCAGAGATGTGTTTATTGGCCTAAACAGAGCTGATAGAAATGTCTAGCATTTTCAGCATAATTTTTTTGTGCCCATTTAATTACATACCAAATTTATTCATTATTGGATGGAAACATGGCTGGTGAGATAAAAAGACTTTAAAAAGAAGGTTTTAATATGTTACTCCAGACGGTTCAACACATTATACAGTGTTATATGATGTGATCTGGATTAAGGACCTGGTTAAAGGCCCATTAAAAGCAAAATTGTACTGGTACACTGTAAAGAATTTCTGTAATTTCTACAATAATGCGCCATATTCAAGCCAGCATAATACTTCAGATGTGTTTTTACAGTTGTATACAACAACAGTGTTGAATTATGGGGAAACATTTACAGCACAGGCAGATTCTACTGTATTAAACACCTTACTGTGTGGCTTCTGTAATATTACTTCTTTTACTTTTATCAGACATAAAACACATGAATCAACATCATAAATGCTTAATATAAATGTGCCAGATTTATCCAGATGTCTAATTACCATCTGCAGTGCCTGTACTAACATAAAATAAAGTATGGGATACTCAAGTGAATTCATGGACTTACTTATGTAATGTGTCATTACATAGCAGTATTTAATGTAAAAACATTCACTTCGTAAGTATAATTTCTCTTTGTAAGCATCTGATTACCAATGCTACAATAATGCTAATTTGAGCTAGCTATCCAGTCTTTACGGGATTTACAGTGTCATGTTAGCAGCATGGTAACGGTGGTGTATATTCACTTTTCCACACTGAGTTTGCTAACTTAAATACTGACTTTCGGAGCTTGTAAGACATGCATGGAATATTTACTTTGCATATTGCTGTTTTTCAGTGGATCCTTTAGCAAATATTTCAACTCACAGCCAAAGGCAGAGTCGTATTAGAGGAGCCTCTTAGAATGTTAGCTTTCTGTTTGTATTTTTGAAAAACTGAAATGAAACAACTGCTTTATTGTAATTGATTTATCTCACTTCTACACACTGTTTAAATTCAAATCTTGCAACCTTGGGAAAGCAGATATAACTATTACAACTCAAAATGAAGAATAGGATTCTGGATTTCCAGATATACAGTATAGATAGAGTAGTAGAGTTCTGTCTTACCCACTGTTAGAGAAATCGTGAAAGTGTTGTAAGGATGCATCGTCTGATGACTGCTTGAGGTCGCCATGTTTCATAGACTTAACATTGGCACCACCCCTGGAGGTTGAAGTAACAAACAAAATAATTATGTCATATGATTACAATGTATTTTTAAACAATCTTACATTTGTATTTATTGTAACATAATAAAATAAAAGCAGTAGCTGTAATATTAGTACCAAAATATATGGTATAATAACACCGGTCAGGATAACAGTGTTGACAACAGTAACACTGTTGTGTTATAATACTTTATCTGCAATAATCTGTCAATACACTACTGTGCAAAAGTATTAGGCAAATTGTTTATTTATGTCAGCAGTAACTGTGCTAAAATAAAAAGTTATTATACATTCAAGTTATTACATGAAATGGTTATAAATATGCTGCCTGATTTCTGAAACATTATTTTAAGATAATTTTGAGATAAAGTTTTGGCTTTAAACGTGGCAGATGGATACACGCAGGGCATTACAAGGCAAAATAGTCCCCAAAGAAAATGTATTTGTTCAGATTTTCCACTATTTTCCTATCACCGACATTACACATAAAGACACATGTAGGTTCAGTGTTGGTTTGGATAGTATACACCGATCAGGCATAACATTATGACCTTGTTTCTACATTCATTGTCATGGTCATAATGTTATGCCTAATCAGTGTATAACGGCTATATTTGAGCTGTAGACATTAGTGACATTTGTATTATTGATTTCTTGTAAAAAGTCTGCAAGTTTCTCTACAGTGAAATATTTCACATCAAATCATGCTGAATGCTTTTGTTTACATTTCAACCACTGAACTCTTTTGCAGTGTAGACAGTTTTCTGCAAGTCTACAATATTTATTCATACAGGTTCATTATTAATAAATTTAAAAAAAACTTGTCTGAAATGTATAAGAAATTACTCGAGCAATAAAGTGGTACTTTATCAAAGGAAATATGTAACAAAAGGCGTCTGAATTTATATTTTTCCAGAAATTCCATCAAAGTCTGCAGGGACATAAAGTCATCTGTTTATAACAGACTGGGCTTCTCATAACTGTAGTAGTCCTACACATGCTGGAGGTGAAATACATTACAGAGCAACAATAGTTGCTACAGTAGTTTGAGTGCATTTAAACTACAGAATAAAAGCATTTTACATTCCTTTATCTTCACATTCACATCACACTCGATCATATTTTACACGTACTACTCATTACTGTAAACTCTGAATTTCATATTTACATATTGAGCTATCCTCAACTTTAAACTGAATCAGTTATTCAGTTCACTCACTTTTGTGTGCTTTCAAATTAAACAAATGCACACAGACCTTTACTATAGATTAAAAACTATTTTTTACTTCTTTCAGCTATCAATCTTCCATCACATCTTTGATGACCCCCAGCCAATCCACAAGTAGCCCCAATAAATACGGGATGCAGTGAAAGCAGCAGCTGGTCGAACACAAAGACTGGTGTATTTTATGTAATATTCTTACCATAAGTAAGATTGGAAAAATAAAAATCAGCTGTAGTAAAGTTTGTCTTACCTTTTTGGTGAGCTGAGGTCATCTGTTAGCATATTATCTTTCAAACTAAGTGGGAAATCTTTGGATTCCTCATTTGAGGGCAATGGATTGCCAGGCTGCTGTTCTTCAGACATATTGTTGAAACTGAACCTGTTTTTAAAATAAACCACAAACAAACAACATACTCCCATATTTCTATTCTCTGTATCTATTCTATGCATTTTATGGTACATTTCTACAAACACATTTCCAAAAAAGTTGGGACGCTGTGCAAAATGTAAATAAAAACAAAATTCAATGATGTGCAAATCATTTACACCCTATATTTCATTGAAAATAGTATAAAGACAACATATCCAGTGCCCATGTTTTTTGAAAAATATTTGCCCATTTTGAATTTGATGCCAGCAACATATTCAAAATAGTTGGGATGGGGGGCAACAAAAGGCTGGTAAAGTTGTGTAATGCTAAAAAAACTCCTGGTGGTTGATTGACAACAGGTCAGTAACATGATTGGGTATAAAAAGAGCATCTCAGAGAGGCTGAGTCTTTCAGAAGTAAAGATGAGGAGGGGTTCACCACTCTGTGAAAGACTGCACAATCAAATAGTGCAACAATTTAAGAATAACATTTCTCAATGTAAAATAGCAAAGAACTTTTGCTTTTCATCATCTACGGTACATAATAACATTAAAAGATTCAGAGAATCTGGAGAAATCTCTGTATGTAAGGGACAAGACCAAAAACCAGTATTTGCTGGCCGTGATCTTTGGGCCCTCAGGCGGCACCGCATTAAAAACAGACATGATTCTGTAGAGGAAATCACTGCATGGGCTCGGAAACACTTCTGAAAACCTAGAACTCCAATAAAACATTATCAAAGCCATTCTGCTTTATCTACAGCAAGGATCACTTCTTCATTTCTCACACGTTTCTTCATTCAGATCACTGAATTACGAATGTGTTCCATGTTAAATTGTCAAAGAAAGCTGCAGCTCCTAATGTTGGCCACAGTGGTGTTGAATATGCGTTCATTTCATTTCAGGACGCCGGTTCGTTCACATTAATGACAGATTTGAATCCCTTACCTAAACCAGTGTGAACCACTGTCAGAGATCGGATTTGAGCAAGAAAGGATTTAAGCAAGGAGGCTTGTAATGTGAAGGTAGCCTAAGACAAGTGTGAGGCTGTCATAAGATTAAAAAACATTTAAGAACATGATGTTTATAAGAATACCACATGTTCTCACAATTATTCTCAGAAAAAAATATTTAAGAAAAGAAAATAAGAGAATTCTGAAGAAGTTATTTGAATAATACAAATTCTCATAACTTCTTTCTTAAGAATGAAGTAAAGAAAACAAAAACACATCTATAAACACCCCTTTGTGAATCCGGCCCCTGGACACGTGCGTGCATACATGTTCTCGCGCTCTGCTGCCAGCGGCACAAGATGGAGACTTTCATCTCGGTCAGCTGTGAATGAGCGCGTGTTCAACACCACTGCGACCAACGTTGGGAGCTGCTGACCTTCACTGACAGTTTAATGACAAACTCGACCAAACTGATGATTGTGGTGGAAAGTGGTGGATCTACGTCTCCTGCTCTCTGGGGGTGAGACCGGTGGTCCCCATAAATGGCTAAATACACACACACACATGAATTACTTTCGAGTTAGCATTTCTAGCACAACGCAAACCTGCAGTTAAGACGATGCAGCCACACAGCCTCCTCGCATGGGCTAAAATGACACGAAAATACTGCAGTATTTTTATCCTCTCATGAAATTGTATTAGTAATATATATTTACCTGACTGTTTACAGGAGACGAGACGTGTTTTGCCTCTTTAGCGTTCCTTTCCGCTGTTTGTTCTCCTCCTGAACTTCGTTCGTCTGTCAGTCCACTGAATATATTCGAACTACACACATCAAACTAGCAGCTCACTCTGTATTTTGAAGATCAGTTAATCTGGCGACTGTATCGTGGATGTGATTTGACTGACTTCCCAGCCAACCGTTCAGATTTCTTCTCGCGGTCTTAGAGCGTTTTCTTTCACTTTCACTTTCCCTTAACACAGCGCTAGACTTGCGCACACTCAAACTCACATGAACGCATGACCTTTGCTACTGATTTTCAGAGCAGCAAAACACAATTTTACAGCAACAAATTATTCATGCTGGAACTGATGAGGCAAAAATAATTTCAATTCCACTGCATGCAAAACACTTCAACATAAACAAATAGGAAAAAAGATGCATGTACACATTTTAGACCTGAACATATGATCCAATGTAGAGATAACACATCGAACATAAGCTTAGAGGGTATCATTCTGAAATACACTGTTTCAGGTATAAACATATTTTTTCCTTCAAAGTACCTGAACAAACAAGTTCTGGTTATTACAGAAGACTGCTTATCTTATCCCCACCTTTATCAGCTTGCACTGGAGATTTTAGGCACCCCAGCCTCCTGAGTCCCATGTGAGCGGGTATTTTCAAAGACTGGAGAAATTGTAAATAAAAAAAGAAACCAACTTAGTCCCAGCACAGTGGAAAAAATCTTATTTATGAACCAAAACTGAATAATACATGTTCGTGTCCACAATCATGACCACGCACCATTAAATAAAATGAGCCCTGCCCACCGCAAAAGCACTTTCACTGCCCTGTCCACAAGCACTACTTTCACATTCATGAGCACAAAATTCTGTCACATGTTAAATACAACATACATCAAGCCCACATGAGCCTTGTCTATGGAAAAATAGGTAATGGACTTTGGGCTGTGATAAATATAAGTAGGTTATTAAAAGCCCTGCTCGGGAGTTGGTCAAAAAAATGTAGAACTTTATAATTGCAGATAAATTAACTGAATATTTACATAACAATAAGTACCAACCAGGAATAGTGTGAATGTAATAATAATTACAACAGAATAGTTTTTTCCAATGTGCCTTATCAAGATGTGTTCTGGGTGTATTTTAAGTTTATTCTGAAAACATTACTGTTTAATGCATTGTAATAGATTACATTCCATTATTCATCACTACTTTTTCTAAGCATTCTGCTCAACTCTGGATATTTGTACCCAACCCAGCAATAAGATGTTGAAGACATGCACAAGAAACGATTCAGTTTTATCAGTTGTTTTTATTGAAATGACAAATGTTATGTTTTAAATGCACTGGAACACAGTTTTAAAATCTCTATAATAATAATAATAAAAAAAAGATCCCTTTTCCACCAGATACACGAAGCACTTTGTGGTTTTGGCCACCAGATGCCACTAATGTGCACTGTGTCATGAAGCTTCGAGAAAGCCATCACTACAAACAACTGTTCTGTTGTGCTCACGTTATTAAAGAGCGCCCCCAACTGTTAGCATCACTGCCAGCTCAGCTACTCAACATTTTACCAGTCTGGGTAAGCTTCTTCTCTTATTAGTGAGTACAACATTCCTATAACGAAAGAAAGAAATTCACACTCGAATTTAAATTACAACAAAAATGTAACAATGTAATAGCATTTCAGTTCATTCTTGATGCTTAAATATAAGTAATTTTGGAAAATAAGGGCAGCTGAATTTGGAAAACTGGATTAAAATCAGAAGACATTCAAATCAGAACACTTTTGCAGTGCTTAATGATTCTTGTTTTTTCTTCAGTGCAGAGGTGATCGACAAAGCACAAATTATAATATTGCGATACTTCAAGAAACATTTCAGACATTTGATCAGCTGGAACACAAAAACGTTTCACTGCATGATTCTGTTTAAATAAGTTGATTTGCAAGTGGTCCTGACTCTATTTCAGATGAACTGGTGTCCTTCTGATGACTAGACCATCTACATGCTGACCTCAGACACAAGAACACAACCGATGCCATCAATATGATTGCTGAAATAAGATAGTTTGCATCATAGAATCCATAGCTTTCCTCATAATTTTGTTTATTTGCCCCTATGTTTACGTTGGAATCACTCTGAGCTCTTTTAGCACTGTTCCCCTTTGTTGCCACTGTAGTATCTTCACTCTTCCCTTCTCCGAAATTCCTGTTGCTTTTAATTTAATGTTGTTGACATAATAGGCACTATTCATGTACAGCATTTTCTCAATCTTCCCCAGCAGAACTTTCACTTGTCTGTTGTTTCTGTCTTTGTTATTAAAGATGTGATACCTTCCACCACATGCTCTAATTATCTCCTTAAGGACAGGACTTTGATCTAACAACTCAAATATAGATTTCTCACCTAAATAGTCTCCTCCTGTAAACAAAACAAGTGTGTGGTTCAGTGCCCGTTCCCCAAATATCTCCTTTATGTTCTTTACAGTTTCTCGTTCGTCCTCTGCGATTCTACCCAGCCTGATCACCAGCAGTAACGCATGAGTGACCATCTCAGAGACATCACATTTGGTGATCTGATCAGTTGCTTTTAGATTATCCATAGCTGGCATGTCAGTAATTATGAGTCTTTTTCCTGCCACCACTGCACTTTCTGTCTGGCACTGCTTAGTTACTGGCAAAACAGAGAACCTCTCTTCAAATGCTTCTCTGCCCAAGATGGTGTTTCCTGCCGCACTCTTTCCCGCACCAGTTTTACCCACTAGTGAGAGTCTCATCTCAAGTTCAGCTTCAGGCTTTATAGACAAAATGTGCAATTAAAATGAATTCAGCAATGTTAGAATCACATACATTAAAGTTGAGAGCACTAAAATTTTATACAGGTGCTGTAAAATCAATTGTAAATATATATATATCTCAATAGCACTAAAGATTTCTACATTTGGATTTGGATCATTAACCAAAAGTGGCAACATAAACAACCCCAAGTGTTTCGTTAAGCTTTTATTTTCTGGCAGAGTTCAACCTTTGAACCATGGTAGCGAGTGTTAATAACTAACACAAGTAGGAATGTGGTCTATCATTTTTGAATCTGAAATGGTAGTTGCCCACTTGCTAAATGTAACAATATATATTTCTTGGCAATATTTTTAAATTAATACAACAAAGTAAAACCAAAAAAGGAGAAAAATTGACACACCTACCTAGTTTGAATATGGGCATCAAAACCACTGCACATGCACCAAGTACAAGGACATGGAAAACAACAGCCCACAGGATGAAAACATACTCTGCCTCTAAGAATAGAAATGGTCATTTTTAAAATGTAAAATTGTTTTATATCAGAAATCTGTCTCACTGTTGTACCCCTTCCAGACTGTCTTGCTATATGGATATATTTGTTGGTAACAACTATATAGTACATAAATTACTGATTTGCTGCATACCTGCACACAAAGATCTCCAGAGTGGGGTTACATACTGCTGTTTAAATTATTAAGCTCCACCATCGATTTTATGAGATAATTGGAAATATATGATACCTACATTTTCTGCTAATCTTTATTAGACTACGTCAACACGTTCACAAGAGTCTGGAGGTCAAGAATTGTTAAAAAAATTATATTTGTAAACATTATGGGTGCCACATACCAATTAAGTTATTTTGGGTTTAGCTTAAGTAACATAAATGCAAACAGATTGAGATTGCTTTGGCCAATTGTCATGAAACTTAAGAGTCATATACCTTGCATAATTTTGAGGAGGCCCACCAAGTTTGACACCATTCAATAAGGGTGCTATAACAAACAAAAATTGCTTGTCTGATTTAGCTGAAGCCTCGCATGCTGCTTCTTTGATCCTCTTTATAACTGAGGTTTTAAGGACAACTTCATTGTTGGACACGTTTCGCAGCCATTGGACAATACGCTTTCACATTGAAATCAAGTACAAGTCTTTAAAAAAACTTTAAAGTTTTCCTGCAATTGTTCAAAGTTTGAAAAATTAGCTTTTCAAACTAATCTGTGGATTTTAATCAAGTTGTCTCGAAATGTGGAATTATTAACAGAATCTTGTCTTTAACTCACAGAGTGCCTTCAAGACATCAATCAAACTGTTTGGCCTGGCTGTTTCTGACTTAAAGGGCTATAAATCCAAAACTTCTGCTCAGACTGTGGTACAATTTGGAAAAAATGAACACAACTGTCATCTGAGGAAGCAGGCAAAATTTAATTTAAATTAGTCACAATATGCCCCTACAGTGCTCAATCTAGTACTGATTTCTAAAATGTCGTTATTTCTCTCTATAAGTAAAATAATGGAATGATAATGGTTTAAAATTACACATCTCATTAAGACCTAACACTTTGCAGGAAATCCTGTGATTTGATTTGAACCCATCTTGGTCACAGATTCAGGTGTTTTTGTATTTTTCTGATCAATACAGCTTCAGTAGTAACTGCAAACTGTGAATGTCAAACATACACACAGTCTTAAGCTTTACTATATTTTTCTTGTGGCACAAAAACATTTTTGAATGTTTTGTATTCTACTGAGCCTGACAATTTTGCAAATACAAGTCTTTTTGGCAAAAGTGTTCCGGCAAAAGCTTAAAAAGTGACTATTCTCAGGATTTTTATTGCATCCATCTCAAACAACCAAAAACAACTGGCGAAGTCTCAATATCAATAATTATTTTTAAAAAATTAACTTTCAGCACTGCCACATATGGTTGTAAGGTATGAATCAGTCTGGACTGGTTTGTTCTTACACAAGAGGTTAAAGAAACAGCAGTGATGCTCTGATTTTGACCAAATTTAATACCCAGGTACACAATAATCAGCTGAGGTGGCCTTCAAAATTTGGCTTAAAGTGGTCACAGCTGGCCCTTGCAATGCTCAATCTAAAGCCAACAACCTAAAATGTCATCATATCTCTCTAAGATTAAAGTAAGAAAACAATAATGTGTTCAAACATCACACCTCATAAAGACTTCAACCTTTGCGGATATAGGTATGCCTCTAAATTACACAGGAAGTCAGGTTTAAATACATGATCAATGAATTATAAAATATTGCCATATTTTATACAGTCACTAGAGTGAGATCCAACAGTAATTGCAAATGGTGTACTTCAAAACACAGACGCAATCATATGTCTTGCTGTGTTTGTGGAAAAAAGTCATGCTTTCCACCAAGTCTGAGAACTTTGCAAATACAAGTCTTTGTATTACAGTGGTTACAGTTCTTCTGCAACTGTTAAGTTTAAAAATTGATGTTTTCTTACTACTCCTTGAGTTTTTATCCAGTTATCCAAAAATTGCTCTTTAAAAAAATCTGTGGAGTTTGAAGGTAAATAATTATATAAAACATCATGACGTTTAGGCACAGTGTGCTGCGAGACATGAACAAAAACAACAAACCTGGCTTATTCTGATTTTAAGGGTTACAGATGTAACAGGGTTAAATTCATTGTCTGATTATAGCCAAATTTGAACCATATGTACAGAATCACAAACTGAGGGTGCACTCTGAATAGATTTTTGCTTACACGACTCAATCATCACAATAATTGAAAGTTGGGCACTAGTTCCTAACGTGGTGCTCGATTCCTTATTACTCCCTAACAATAAATTGTTTTAAAAAGTGCAGTGCTGCCATGGGCCTCTTGAGAGTCACCATGAAAACTCTCCCATCCAATAAGAAGGTGCTGGGTTTGAATCTTGCCCGAGCTGTCCTTACCATAGCAAAGGTCAACTTGAAGCAATTGGAAGCTTGTATCTCTAGTATTTTTGTGTTCTGTTCTAATGTACTTTGTTTAGTAGTTCTTTTTGGTGTCTTAGTTTCCTTGTTTAGTTCTTCCTTTGTTTCTTGTTTTTTCTTGTTGCTTTCATTATGGAAAACAGTAAAACTCTCAGCTCGCACTTGCATCCTGCTAATTTATCTCCCACGTCATTAGAGATATAAGTGAACTTACCTTTAGATATAAGTGAACTTTTCTGTCTCCTCTGTCTTTTGGCTTTATTTGTCTGGGATTTAGTTGTTAGGCTGGCCCTAGACAGAGACAGTAGGAATACACAAACTCCTGACTCCAGTAAAAATATAAAAAAACAATTTAAAGTTAAAATGACAAATTCTTACAATCACTAATATAAGTTTTAAAATAAAAGTAGACACCTAAAATTGTATTTCTAATGAACTTTGTAAAATGTGGTATATAAAATGTGGATAGGGAACGTATTGTGACAATTGCCTTCGACAGCATTGAATGGCATAGTGCTGTTTGAATTATCACTCACATTCCTGCATTTCAAATCCTTGTCACTAGGGCTGTTTTCAAAATATTGATATGGCAATATAGCTGTTAGCATTTTGTTTACATGTGTGTAGAGCTGTACACAGATGTATTCTGTCACTGTATTGTTTTGTGATGCCTGTATTGTGACATGTATCAAACCCTAAAGCGGCTAACATGCGACCCAGCCATACTTGTCACTCTGCAGAGAAGTTCTCTAATCACTTCTCTCACAACTGTACTCACTTCTCTAGCAACGTAACATGTGCTTACTGTACATCTCCATCCGATAATACAGTGTTATTGTAAAATGCTAGGCCATTTTGTTAAAATGTAGTGAGTTAAAGTCTTAAGTGAAAGAAAAATGCAAATAACTTGAAACCAGGGCTCCAATAAGTTCAAAAACAAAAAACAGAAATGTATGGCATTTTTCTAGGAACAAAACCAAAACTTTTCTAATATGTGTCAAAACTAAAATCAAAATGCAATGTTTACATTTTTATTTCTTTATTTCAATAGGCTGCATATCTGACAAAATTAAAATGAAAATGTAAAATGGATAAATCAACAGCAAGACTATTGAAAAAAACTATTGTGTATCTCGATTTAAATGTCAGTATGACATTTTCACAGTTCTTTCTGAGGCCGTTTGGTCTGAAGGTGTTTGGTCTGATGTTTAGTTTTACCAGATCTGAGTCATGACGATGGTTTTTCTCGAGACTCGAAGTCGTTTAGCTTGAGGAATGATGCGTTCTGACTCGGAGGTCTGAGGATGTCCTAAAATGTACCCCGTAGCCCTGCTTAGTGCTAATTAACATATATTTGCGTGTTGGACAATTTGAAAATGAAAAAGCAAAGTGGCAAATGAAAAGTAAATCTCCAGCAGATGGCGCCGATGATCATTTGCATTTGCCTTTTCATTCTGACACCTAAAGCGCGTCCGCGCCGAAAACGGAATCACAAACGGTCACTTTGCTGTTGATTTATCAGTTTTGCTTTTTCATTTTGTCAGATCTGCAGCCGATTGCTATGAAAAAGAAGTAAGAATGTAAACACAGTATTTTGGTTTTAGTTTTGACTCGTATTCTGCATTTCATGAAGAAAAGCCAAAGAGAAGCTTGGATTTTCTTTTCTCTATTAGCTTTTTCATTTTAGATTTGACCATGAAAAACCAGAATAATGGCTAAAATGAAATGACAAACAGCTGTTTTACATTTATTTTTATTTTTGTCACAAATGGCTCGTGCCATGAAATTGCAAATGTAGGTATTTCATTTCGTTTTCAATTTTGGCAGGATATTTGCGCAGATGATTGGAAAAAGAAATGGCAAAAAGAGGTTTGCATTTTCATTTTATTGTTTTAATTTTAATTTCTTCTTTGGCTGGATTTATCTCCCATATTTTGACTGCCATCTAACAATTCAAAGGTAAACTGAGCTTACTATAAACACTTTTTCTCAATATTACACTAAACTATGCGTTAGACCCGATAATGTCCTCACAACCTGCGGGAAATAATTATGGGCTGTCAGCTATATTTAAACAATATGCTAACCTGGCTTGTGAGACCAGAACACAGACCACACACACAGACAGTGCCCCCTCCTGATTTCATCTATTTTTGCATATTTGAAGCACTTAACTTTTTTAGCCCTTCAAACAAAATTTAATATAATATAGACGAGGAGCCGCCATGCAACAAAATCAAAACACAGTGAAATAAACCATAAGAATCACTAAAGTAATGGATGCCGTAGTGACCTTGCAGCACAAAATCCATGCTGTTGAAATCAGCTTCACTACAGCAGCTGTTTGCATGCTATTCTATGCTCTTAAGCCTTGTGCTAATATCTTTGGGCATGGCCCAATTTCAGGTTTGGGGGTGGCAAACAACCCAGTGCCGCCAATAATTACCACCTGTGCTAGAATGACGCCCCATGGGGGAGTGTGCCATCTATAAAAATAACTGACATGGCAGGTTTGGACAGGAGCGACAACAGTAAAACCTTCATCACCCCACCTCCATATGTAAAAGTAGTCCCTTCTGGATAGTGCTAAAGACAAATGACTAAACACAAAAGGTAGATAAGTGGTAATTTTTCCAAGGCACACCAAAATTCCTCCAATAGCAGAGTGACTCATTCACAGAAGAACCCAGACGAGCATCTAAGGAATGGCAGACCTTGGCATAATTGATAGAAATGTGAATTCAGTTCTCTACCATTCAGAGGTGTACTTGTGCTTCTCATCCCAAAGAAACAAAATGAAGGTTCTGGAGGATCCTAGTCAAGGTCCTGGCATGAACTCAATTGAGATGCTATGGCAGGACCTTTCATGCTCAAAACCCCTGAAAATGTGGCTGAATTAATGCAATTCTGCAAAAATTTTAATTCACAAGGACTGAACTAACCTAACCCCCCCCACCAACACCCCTCTTTTGATGCACTACTTGCACTATCTGGAACATTGCTGCTAATGCTGTGGCAAATGAAAAGTAAATCTCCAGCAGATGGCGCCGATGATCATTTGCATTTGCCTTTTCATTCTGACACCTAAAGCGCGTCCGCGCTGAAAACGGAATCACAAACGGTCACTTTGCTGTTGATTTATCAGTTTTGCTTTTTCATTTTGTCAGATCTGCAGCCGATTGCTATGAAAAAGAAGTAAGAATGTAAACACAGTATTTTGGTTTTAGTTTTGACTCGTATTCTGCATTTCATGAAGAAAAGCCAAAGAGAAGCTTGGATTTTCTCTTCTCTATTAGCTTTTTCATTTTAGATTTGACCATGAAAAACCAGAATAATGGCTAAAATGAAATGACAAACAGCTGTTTTTCATTTATTTAATTTCTAACTGTCAGCTAGAAAAGCTGTGGGTTTTTATTATATCTTATGTCCAACACTCAGTTTTAAATTTGGTAAAATGTAGAATGTTTCTAAACATGTTTTATGCTATGCTCTACCACCCTGAATTCACAAAAAATTGGGACAGCATGTAATAATTACACACCAACATAGAAGTCGGAAGGGCAACATGCAGTGTGATGTTTCTTTACCTCTGAGTAAAGGAAGCAGATTTGTCACTGAATGTGCCTGGTGTTTCCATCGACCTCATAGATATGCAACTGGATACTGGTGAGTCTGGTCGGCTGTTTGGTCTCAGCCAAATTAAAAAAAAATGTCCTTAATGTTACTAACCTACAAAACATCATAAAAATACACAGATAGATACATATGACATCAAAAAATAAATAATAATTAATTACCCCTCCCTTTCGATACTGCTATCACGGTCCACCTCAAAGGCCTTTTCAGACTCTTCAGAACTCATCCTGATGCCGGGCTTCTATTAGAAAAGAGTTCAGGAATAGTTTTCAGTGATTAACTCATTTAAGTACCAGATGCCATTATAGTACTAGCAAATGTGCTGTGATCAAGGCCATATTAATAAATAGGCTTTAGGGCCTGCAGTTCAGGGCCCTGGCGTGATAGCGTGAATGGAATAATGGGTATAGCAACATATATGGAAATTTGTCTTTTTATATTATTTGCAGTTTCACTGTGAGTTTGTACAATCTTACTGCCTGGAATCACTGCTGCATTTCTAGATGCACCAATAATTTAACTAAACAGCCTTACGACTCGATCAAGTTTGAAAATGTTCAACTTCAGCTGAAAACCTCTGCTTGTCATGTGACACTTTTAACGAGGTAACTGACCAAAAAAGCTGAGAGCAAACGTGGGCTGTACAGCAGGACATATGTGCTCACATTTGTTATTAAAATGCCACTCAGCTCCAAGACAAACATTTATCCGCTGGCATGACGTTTGCTTAAAAACCCTGAGAAATAGATTCACCAGAGTAGCTTGTTGATTACTGTAATGTAGAAATACGACGCTGTGTCTCTGTGCTGGTTGTTGTTCAGGGCACTTGCTAATGTTGCTAATGTTTACATGGGAACATTTAAACCTGCTAAAGCGCAAAACAAGACAGACACCACAGGTAAACTAAGGGCATTTACACACTTATCCTGAGTGCTGGAGTGCGAACCCAGAACCGATTCTGGGCTTGTTTGGGAGATGGGCTCGTTATCACTGCTCATTATCGCTTTCACACACAAGAATTCCATCCGAACCGTGGATCAACTGTGCAATTCCATGTGTCACCTTCTGTGTGCAAGTTTGCACAAAGGTAGGCACGAGCTTCAAACACTCAAGAGGTGAAGAACAGCTTTTTACAGAGCCCTGCTGGTGACATCCTGTATAAATAAAGATAATGTGTGGCCACGACTTAGTAAGGCAGGAGAACTAGATGATTAAGTTGTGGCCACAACCTAGTAAGGTGTGGGAACAAGATACTAATGCGTGGCCATGACTTAGTCTTAACCACAGCTTAATAATGCCTGATCTCATTCCCACACCTTACTAAGTCTTGGCCATGACTTCTTGATCTTGTTCCCACGCCTTATTAAGTTGTTGCCACGTATTAGGATCTTGTTCCCACACGTTAATAGGCCGTGGCCACGCATTATTTTTATTTATACCGGACGTCACCAGCAGGGCTCTGTAGCTTTTTAACTCCGCGGTCCACAACAATCCTTTCCCCGCCATCACAGAACTTGAAGAAAAAAGATAAACACTTAATGATGGGCAGCTTTTGAAAGGCGAAGTAACATGATAAGTTGAAGCAGTAACATTACAATATTAACCATATATGCAACCCACACACGGCAACGGGTGCGGACAGCTTCCACATGCGCGGTGGGCCTCACTAGTTCGCTGGAAGTCAACCCCAGACCAGGAGGACCAGAGATCAGTTCTCTGGACCGCTCCTGGGCTCCAAACCAGCTTTCACACTTGACCAGACATACCAGAGCCAGTGAACCTGGGTCCGGAAAAAAGCTCTACTGTGAAAACACCCTAAGATCAGCAATACAAAGAAGTTGGCTGAAATGTGGCAGCAGCATGATGTATTAACATGGACTAAATGTGTTGGACGTAATGCAGAACACATCTACATTCTCAGAAAAATACAAAATTAGCGATATATCCACCAGGTTATTGAGAGAAGATCAAAAGCCCAAAAAGGCATAACTTTAAACTTTTAATGGTCTTAACAACAAATCATTGAACAAATAGAAACGGTAACTTAATATGGTAGAGATTTTCCCTTCGATTTCTTTAAGTCTGAAATCTTATCTGTTTAGTCACCATGACAACTTCAGTTAAGACTGAATTTAGGACAGAAGCTGTTTCAGAACAGCAGTTCTTAAATTCATAATCTTATCCATAAACTCCAGATAAGAAAACAGCATCACAAAACATCCTAATTAGACACAATTTAGTTTTGTTTTAACCTTTTTACAGATTTGGCCATGAACTTGAATAAGAGCCAATGTGATCTTAAAGATTGTTTACATTTTTTTTTTGTAATACTAATAGATAATACATTGTGAAGTCAGTGTACTTATGGATGTAATGAATATTGGAGTACTTCTAACAGCCCATTCCAGACAACACAAAAAACATTTTCAGGAGTTTGTCCATCTTTTGAATAGAATGCTATACAATTGTATGCAAATGTTTGAACACTTACAATCAAATGACATGTTCTGTTAATTTTCTAAGTGAAAATAAGTTACCACATTCTCTACAGTTGACTCAATTGTATAATTTAGCATTAAAATACTAAGAAAAGTGCTTAAAACATGCTATAACCATGTGCGCCTGTGGCCCGACCCAAGGCCCGAGCCTTGCACGCCAACGAAAGCTGCAAGTGACATTGGGAAGAGGATATCAGCCATGAGAGAGGGCAGGAGAACGATGACAGCCACGAGAGGCATGAAGATGGCGCCCTCCCGTCCTCTGTCGCAGCTGTCGTCAGTGCCCGCGGGTTGGGCGACTGGCACAACATGCCATGGAAAAAATCAAGAATTTACAGTGGTTAACAATAAATGAAACTAGGCCCAATATAGAACTTTGTGGAACCCATTTCATCGCTGTCCAAAAAACAAACAAAACAAAAAAAAATTTATCTCCAAAATAGTAACTTTACAGGAAAGGCAAAAATATTCTTAACTTTTGATGTACATTAAAGTACAAAGACTTTATTCCAAACAACTTTAAAGCATTTCTATTGGTCGATTCATCGTGTGTCTGTTCTTATAATCTTATAAAAGGTAGCTGTCGTGCTCAAATAATGCAAAAAAATAAAAAAACAAAAAAAGGAGATTTTATTTTTTGAACAGTGACGGTATGAACAATGGATACATTTTAGATTTAAGCGTACAAATACCTGTGTTGAAGGAGGAAGCTTCTTCTGTGTTGTTTGTTCTTTTCTTAGTACCAGTGACAAATAAATTACCTTCAGTCTCTGTGAACACAAGACCTTTGGACTCATTAGATTGTTCTTGATTTTGATTGGGAGATCCACGTGTCACAAAGGGAGAAGCTTAACTTTCCTTCTGACACTGTTTTGTTTTGTACTGGCTGTTCAATAAAAGCTTGAAGATCAGAAACCATCAAATATAGAAATGATATGTGTGTTTGTACTTAAGGCAGCAGTCTGTGTATTCATTACTGAACATGCAGTAAGAATTCCAATGGCTACTTAAAGAGATATTCCGGCCAAAAACTAAATGTTATGTAGTGTTCTGTTGCTCAACGTTGCATCCCTCAGCCTCACTGGTCTGTTTCATCCATTGATATTCACTCACTACAGTACCCAGCATCATTTAAATAAGTCATACAACCACTAGGAACCCCCCCCAATAACTGCACCAAATTAGGTTATTGTGCTAAAAACAAAGTGAAGTGATGGCAGGACGAATGCAGTGATGTAGCACATCTTTAAAACATTTAATACTGCAAAACCACAACACACGAGAAACATCAGAGCATGAAAACAACTGTTTACAATCTTCTTCTCATCTTCTCCAGGCAAATCCATAGAAGAAAATGTTGAAGTTAGATTTCCATAGTTCTGTGATGCTCAATGCTTATTTGACATAAAATAAACACTCAAAATATGTTGAGTGGATTGCAATCAGTGCTCGATCAATACAGTAAATATGCTCAATTATAAAGACATTATTTACAGTACAGTAATAACATGAAAAGCTTATTGAATGAGAGAACCTGAATTTCACCAACATTCATTGGTTCATTTAGTAATAACAGTTAAAGCTGTATTAAACATTAAACTGAAAGGTTACAGTGTATCCATGAAATATGCTCTGCTATACCTAAACATTAAAAATTATATATTTACATTCAAATACAATATAGTACCTACACACAGTCACTGAAACGCCACCAAAGTATCTCACATTTGTAGGAGTAAGAACGGTTCAGCGTTGTTAAATTCATATGAAATGCCAGAAATCACAAAGAACAACTAGGAAATTAAACAGGGTTGGATCTGCTAACATCAATGCATCTGTCTCTGATGGGGATTACTAGAATTTAATCTAGAATGGCTAAAATGTTCAAGTCAAATGTCGCTACCTTAACGCTAACATACTACTGGAATCCCGTAGGAGCGCTAGCAGAATTTAGGATTATTATAGAGGTGGGTTTTTTATTGGGTTTACCAACTTTTGACATTTTAACTGAAGGCCTAGCAGAAATAGTCACAGTTCACCACTGCATATACAGTGGAGTCGAAAAGTCTGACACCACTTTTAAAAACTGGGATGTTTTTCATTTAATCCTGGAAATAATTCCTTTCTAAATTTTAGAAAGGAATGCAAAATAGAAGCATTTTCACTGGTGTCTCATTAGTGACTTTTGGACCCCACTGTACATAATATAAAGTTCCACCCACCTTCAAGACACATCATCAGAAGGTGATTTTCCTAGTTTTAACCCTGTAAAATCTCATTTTTTGGACTATTGTGGCACCACTCTAAAAGAGCAAGTAGGTGTGTTTACAACAGATGTGGCAACGTTTAAATTTTTCATTTTGACCAGTGTCTTTTTAATACTTAAATACTTCTTTGTGTAACTGTTTCAGTCAGAATATATTATCTCCTTCAAGTTTCTCTTAACAGTCGATTTTAAAATAAAATTAAAATTAAATGAAAACCCTGCCTAACTGATGTAATATACATATAAATTAGGTTTAATAAAATATATGGTGTAAAGAAAATTCAAAGAAAGTCGCTCTTCCAAAATATATTAGCATTTTCAACTGCAATGAATTGGTTTGACACGTTAAAAAATAGCAGTTTGGTAGCAAGGTGAAGCTTCTTGAATTCCTGAGGTGCCCAAGTCGAGTCCTGATGACCTACTGTCCAGGAGGGTTTAGTTCCATCTAGGGCTGGGCAATATGACAATATATATCTTTATTGTGATAAATTATGTCACAGCACAATATACTATGCTTTTCTCAACGTATCATGCATATAGTCAGTATTGTAGAACACTGATCAACTGCTTGTTTCATTATACAGAGGGTAAAATTAATCCCCTTTAACTGGATTTAGTGTGACACAGCATCCACAATACTGAATGAAGAGCCTTGCATTTGCAGTTTTTGATGGTATTTTTTAAATGTAGCACTACTGGTTCTTTTTTCTCAGTTCCAACTGATCAAATGCCTGAAAAAAAAATGTATGGTGAAAATTTCTTGAAGTATAATACTGCGATATATACTGCAATGTTATATTTTTGCCATGTCACCCACCTCTGGTTCCATCACAACAACTCTATGGCTCAGATTCTTCTGAAGGCTTTGATTAACTGGATCAGGTATGTTAAATCAGTTTTGGAACTGAACCGTCCAGAGCACTGAACTGTAGATCACTGAATTGGGCACACATATCCTGTCCTACTTAAACGTTTCCTAGAACCCTGTGGCCAAGAACCACAGAAAAGAAGAAGCTGCCCTCTTAAAAATAATGATGCACAAAGGGTTCGTTTGGAGTGACGCCACAGAAGAACCACTTTGGTTCCCACTGGTGAATGACTTGCTATTAAGCATCCTCACCCCCTTTGGGGACTATTTGCCTTACAGCGCCCTGCATGTATCTCTCCACCATGAATAGATTTGATAAAAATATATTCTTTGCAAAAGCTTAATCTCAAAACTACCGTAAAACAATGTCTCAGACATCAGGCAGTGTATTCGTAACCATTTCACCGTAAAAGCTTTCTGTGAGGGAACTACAGGCATTAAACTCTTCAGACGTCTGGTTCCTTTCACCATCACTGTGAACAATTCTCACTCAGTAAGTTTCCCTAGAACAAAGTATTTCACACCAAACAACTGTGATTGACTGATGCATTAAGTTGTGCAGAAATTCTGAAAAAATCGCTGGATTTTTTATTGCAATCTGAAAAACATTCTTTCTAAATTATCCCTTCATTTCACATTTTCTTAGTTTGTCTTATTTCCTTCATCTCATCAGTCATGTAGATATCCTCAAATTCATCTGTTTCTTCTGGCTCTGTTTGAGTAGAACACGAATTCTGTTTTGAAACTTTTGTCTTTGAGGCATATACGTTCCTCACCAACACTACAAGAGAACTTAGAAGAACTCTTACGCCATCCACTGCTAAGAAAACTACACCCAATATGAAGACAACATAAAATGTTTCTGTATGTTCTGGTACGTTCTTTACATCGTGTTCATGTTCCACAGGGGGTGCCTCTACTTTATAAACACCATTTCTGTACATAATTGCTTCTATCTTCAACAGCAGCTCTTCAACCTGCCTGATGTCTGAACGGTCTTTGTTATTGAAGACATGATAGCCACCTCCGCAGACCCTGAGGATCTCCTTTAGAATAGGAGGACTGTGAGCCAGTAACTCTGTGAAGGATTTCCCACCTAAAAGGTCTCCACCTGTGAAGAGCACCAGTGCATGTTTCAGAGCTCCAGAACCAAAGTTCTCAGCAATGTGTCTGATATTTTCTTTCTCTTCCACTGTTATCCTGCCCAGCCTGATCACTACCAGGAATGCATGAATGGTAGAATCGTTAGCAAAACAGTTCACAAACGATTCGTCTGAAAGACCTGGTGTGTCAGTGATTTTGACCTTCCTTCCCAAGATCACAGCACTGCGAGTCTCACAGCCTTTCGTCACCGGGAGAAAGGAGTAATCCTCTTCAAACGCCGGCCTCCCCAGGATGGTGTTTCCTGATGCACTCTTTCCCGCTCCAGACCTCCCCAACAACATGAGGCTGAGCTCTCCTGCTGTTTTTACTTCTGGAGAGAGAAAGAGAGACAGAAAACAAACTTATTGTGAAGGTGTCTCCCAGCACCAACTGTCTCCAGCTCCACCCTGGCTCTGTCCACTAAATGAGTCCCTAACTAACAGCAATGTGTAATCATTAGTGGATGCAGCCATGGTGGAGCCGGAGATGGTGAGAGCAGGTTTAAATAAACATACGACAGATATAAACTATATCGTACACATTTTGCACTGTAGGTATAAATAAATAAAAAAAAATTTAAAAAGTGACCCATGTATAAAAATGTTATGCAATGTTCACACTCACCTTGCATTTTAGAGGAACTCATAAAATATGTTACAGCTGCAGCGACACAGAGGAGACCAATCAGCAGAGACAGGATCCAAAATAACCAAGTGGACCCTGAAAAACCATTTTTACCAGTGGAAAGAAAAAGATGTGGCTCATTACAATTACAGTACATATGTATAAGATTGCTAATTAATATTTTATGTAGCCTTATTTATAGACTACAAATATTCCTATTATCACTGTCACTGTGGGGATTTACAGTGAAAGAGACAAGTATGCCTCGAGTTCTCTGCTCTGTTTGAGTTCTGCTGACTTACGATTTCCTCTTTGTGGACCGTCCTCATGCACAGGTTTAGCTGCGTCCTGTTCTGAAGCTGCAGTGAGGTTCTGCAAAGTTACAAAAGGAGAGCTGTGTAAACAAGCATTGCAATCAATTTAGCACATAATTCACAAAGGTGAACAAACTGAATTCACTGTCTAACCCAGTGTTTTGTAGTCCTGGTCCTGGAGAACCATTAGTGCCCTGCAGACTTTACTGATTTACCTGCTCAGTCCAACTAATCAGCTCCTTAATAAGCCCCTCCTGAGCTGCAGTGTGTGATAGAGTGTGTCAGAATAGGAAAACAGTAAAATGTGCGGGGATGCACACTTTAATTCAAGTCAAGTCAAAGTTTATTTATATAGCACTTTTTTACAACAGGCGTTGTCACAAAGCAACTTTATAGAAAAATCCGGTTCCGAGCACCCATGAATGTTGCCATTGGCAACAGTGGCAAGGACAAACTCCCTAAGTGCAAGAGGAACAAACACTGAGAGGAACCAAGACTCAACACTGCAAGTGAAATGATCATAAATACATCAATAACAATAATAGTCAATATATGTAATATTCTCCATTTGAGATGGTTGTGCACTTATTATAAGATTATCTATCTTATTTCTAGACAGTTTCACTTGTTTTAGGTAATTTTATTAACTAAAATTATCTCACTATACTGGCAGATAATTTTGCTTGTTTCAAGCACATTTCTTAAAACAAGCAAAATTATTTGCCAACATAGTGAGATCGTTTTAATAAAATTACTCGGAATTAGTAAAGAATGTCTAATAATAAGGTAATCATAAATTAAGCTTACAAAAAATCTCACCAGGAGAAATATTAGATTTTATATTTAAGATTACTTTACTTGACAAGATACCAGGTTTTGCAGTGAAAAGAGGAACCCATCCTCCTCTTTTCGACACCAGATAGCAAACAAGAGCAAAATGAACAGAAAGTAAGGTTTTAACATTCATATAATATGTTAAAAAAATCCTCAAACTACACAACTTAAACACTAGATTCATAGTAATTCCTCAATAATTACAGTATATACCAAATTAATAAAAGTTGCTAAACAATTTATAGTAGTTACCAGGAAATTTATAGTAGTTGCCAAACTACTCAAAGTAGTACAATTCAAAAGTCACTGAATAATTCATAGTTGATACCAAATTAATTCTAGTTGCTGAAAAAATCAGAGTAGTTACTGAATACATCAGTTCAATAACAATTAATGAACAATTAATGAATAATTCAACGGGTTGTGAGTCACTGATCTACAAGCTTGAATTTCAGTTCCTCAACACATGAATGAGCTGAACTAAAACTGAATTGAATGAACTGAACTCTGGCAGGTTCTGCTCCACCTGCCTGTTCTGACTCACCTGTGGACTGACCTGTCGCATGCAGCAGGGAGTGACGATGCCGCCGCAGCAGCTACATGGCTGGGCGTGCATGCGATTGTGAGTTCTAGCACTGCACGTCTCGCCACAAACACACGCATGTCTGGAGCGGGATTTACAGAAGAGTCTCTTCTGAAGACTGGCCGAGTGAACTCTGAACAGAAACAACAGAATAGAGTGAGGAGACAGTGAGATGAATTACCTTCATTACACAAATACAGTCAAGGTTAAAAAGGCAAGCTAAGAGACAAAACTGTGTTGATCATTCCAATTTTGCTCAAAATATCATAAGAGTCTAAAATCATGAACCCAGTATTTTGAATCAGATTCAGTGGTGGGATGAGTAAATTGCTCAGCGCTAATTAATACATGTTATACATGTATTAACTAGCGATGGTAATTCAGTGCAACGCTTTTCAGATTGGGGTGAGTGTCCCAAAAACATACTGCATTGACATGAATCTGTCGGGTCCAGTACCAAACCCCAATAAAAGGAAAGCTGCTGCTTTTAATCTGCTGCCAGAGTAGTCAAACCAAAACCAACCCAAAACCTAAACCTAACCCTAACCTTAACCTCAACCCAAAACCTAATCCTAACCTTCACGCTAGCCCAATGGTGGTGACCTCAGCCCAGCTTGCTGAGGATGTTGAGATGGTCAGTATTAAACCTGTTACAAGTTCAGTTCCTCTCAGGTTAAACATCTACAGATCTGAACGTAAACACTCCAAATAAAGTTTAAAACAGCTGAATTCAGCAGATTATAAACAAATTTTATTTATTTACCATTGATGTGTTGTTGATGTTACTGAAAGTCTGTTGAGTGTCTATTTCATCTAAAAACGACCACTCGAAATGAAGTGTCACCCAGGCCTTTTCTGAGTGAGTGTGTAACATTTAGAGTGCAGTTCAGAACAGCAAGCGCTTAATATTGATCTGTTTATTCAGAGTAAAA
Organism: Colossoma macropomum; assembly: GCF_904425465.1. NCBI lineage: Eukaryota > Metazoa > Chordata > Actinopteri > Characiformes > Serrasalmidae > Colossoma > Colossoma macropomum. Next base: position 479,504 of record NW_023494816.1, on the reverse strand, counting down.
ATAAAACAGATGTGTGAATTATACACTTATTCATGTGTTTTCCAGCTCAAACAGGCAGTTTCCAACAAAAACACATTTTTGTTAGATCATGTTCTTTACAAATAAAATAACTGCAACAAGCACATCCATAAAGCAGCTTATTAAATGAAAAACCGGACCATTTAAACACTACACTATACTAACACTACTAATCTTTTCAAGCCAGCAATGGTTTTGATATGATGAAGATACTATACCGCTGATCTGTGGAATAATGTCCGTCACTGAAATTACTGCTGAAACGGGCCGGAGGGTCCATTGACTGATCGCTCTTCATGGAGGTGCAGCTCGGAACAGGTGAGAGTCTCTGGCTCGACTGCTCTGAACTGAAAGTTCATTTTAAAACACTGTTCAGACTCTTCATCACACATTTACACACCCTCACACACTGATTTACAGTAACACACTCACACTGATTACAGTAACACACTGAATTACAGTAACACACTCACACACTGAATTACAGTAACACACACTGAATTACAGTAACACACTCACCACACTGTTGTGTCGCTCAAAGAATGTCTTTTGTCATATTTGGCTGAAATGCTGTCGTCACTGCTGGAGACGCCCTCAGAACTCATCATCACTTATGATGGAACACCTGAAGAGATGAAAGTGTTCATAGAGGAAGGTATAAAGAAGGTGGTGCTTTCTTTTACAGTTCCTTAAGTTCTAGCTATTTGCTGGGTAAATGTGTGGTACAAACTGAAAATCTTAGCCAATTATTTGGGATAAGTTCCAAAGCAGTGTAGCTAAATTGCACTGACAGGTTCTAAGGTTAGCTATTAAGTGGGTAACTATGTTTTACGAACTCTATAGTAAAATGCAATTACTTAAAAAGGTCCTTGTTGACTCTGTACTATGTCTGTTGTGGGGCGTGTCCTGGGATTTTTGAACATAGTTCTTGTGTTCTTTGCGTTTGCTTGTCAATAAAATATTGATCACAAAAAAAGTTTGCAGTTAGCTGTATGACATAAGATTTTACAAAAATAAAGCACAAAGGGTCTAACGCAGTATGTACTTGTCTATTACCTATCAGTGAAACTGAATCTGGACTTTAAAAGAGAGCTGTGACTCTTAGATTGTTTCTTTACACATTTTTTTAAGTTTACTGAAAAATAATTTTACAGTGTCCTTACACACTGATAGGTGGTGGTTCTGTTGCAGATCAGAGAAAATTAAACTTCTAAAAGTTTGGCTGTGGAGCGGAAGCTTGTATTCCTGTCTTTGTGGGGTATTTTCATAACTGTTTGAATTACTGTAGCCAAAAAAACTGATGTGCTACACCAACCCAGCCCTAATCTGAGGTTCTGGACTAAAATAAATTTTTAAAATTCATGTTAGACATGAGGAAAAGCACTTGTACACAATTAAACTATTTTACCATCATCAACATTACATATAAAAACTCAAAAGACTCGTATAGGTTCACTGGTGGTTTGGATTGTAAATAAAGTGGCTGTATCTGTGTTGTAGACATTGTGACCCCTGGTTTCTATCACAACCAGTGTAAAGACATCTGAGCCTGTAAGTTTCTCAACAATGAACCATTTCACACCAAAGCACTCTGAATGGCTCTGTTTACATCTCAACTACTGAATTATGTGGGAAATTTGAATAGTCTTAGCTTAGAAGACAAAAACAAATCTTCAGGTCATTTCAGTTCTATTAAAAGCTGCAGTTATAAGACTAAAAAGGAGTCAAATGTTCTAATAATGACAAAATGTTCAGGTTGTGTGTGATCCTGGAGACATCTGGTCCCCACAAAGAGCTAAATATACACCAGCACACACACGAATAACGATCGAGTTAGCATTACTGACACAACGCAAACATCAACTCGGCTCGAGTGTGATAAAATTTGTACGTTTTTTCCCCTTTAATGGTTAAGTTTGTGGTTCTTAATGTTTAATTAAATCTAAATACGATACAAGTTCAGTAGTTTGTTAGCAGTAAGGAAGCTGGCAGCATGGCCTGCTGCCGTGAGCTAATGGCGTCGAAAACAGTACCAAACATGTCCTCCTTCAGACGACCATGCAGAGCTGAGAGACATATTCACCTGATTATTTACAGAAAACCAAACTGCGCGATGTGTTTTTGCTGTTTCGACTCTTCAGTTCTTCTTTCCGCTGTTTTTTCTCTCCCTGAACTGTGTTTCTCCAGCAGCCCGCTGAATGTGCTCGATCTGCACACAGTAAAGTCGCTACAGCTCTGATTTGTAGATCAGACAATCTGGCTACGCCGCCACACGCCACCCACGCGACTCCATGCCAACCAATCAGATTCATTTCTCACAGTATCCCTGCGAATACTTTCACTTTCACTTCGCAGAGCGCCACACTTATTTCTCCGTGCTTTACTGGAATAATTATACATATATACATGTACAGCAGATAAAGCGAGTAACAGAAAAACAAACTGTGTGATTTGAAAAATAAAAACAGGAAAAAATAAATTACTTTTATAATGAACCTATAAAATCATATCAAAAGTATTCCGCCCCCTTAAAAGTCATCAGATATTTAAATATTCTATGTAAGATTTTTTTATTGAGTGATTGAGTGAGTTATTTGTTAGGTACATGAGCTGTTTTGCATCTAAAAAAAGGAAAACAGTATGGTCATCCCCTAAACCTCACCCATTACTTATCCCTCTCCTGACAAAGACTTGTTTCCAAACTTTTTGATCCAGGCTGATAGGAAGCAACTGATGACTTTTATTTTAGAGAGCCAGGACAAATTATTTAACATTGGTGCATGTATGGTTTAAACAGGTGCAGAATGCATTCAGAATTATTAGTCATTTCTGTGTTTTTCTTTTGTTTTACACTGATTTTCTGTTTAAAAATCTCTGGCAAGCTTTGGCAATACAAATGTAGCCTACTTGTCATGCCAATAAAGCACCTTGAATTTAATTGAATTAATTAATTAGTTTATCTAATCTGCACTATGAAATAGGTGTGAAAAAATTAGTAAAAGCAATGAGAAAATTTTAAATGATTTGCCTTTGCTAGGCCAAGTTTCATTAAATACGTTTTAATAATCAAGAAAAATTGCACAAAAAAGCAATATTAACATTTATTGACTTAATGCCACAAAAAACACAAGGAGCATTTTACAGTTACTCATTTCATTTTATGTTCATAGAATCAAATTGATGATAAAAAACAGACATATTCATCACCATTCCACAACTCAAAATGATCAAACTTTAAAAGCAAAAAGGTAAGAATTCAATGCATAATATTGAAACTTTAAAAATAAGAAAGCACTCAAATAATTTCTCTTCAATGCCATCACAACTTAAAATGTTCAAATTCTGTGATACATTGATACTATTTTTTTCAGACTGAGTACAAGTATGAGTACACGATTTTGAGCACTTGCTGATACCCTAACAGTTAACAGTTCAGTTCAATCATCAAAATCTAGCTGATTTTAAAAGACTGGCATTAGCTAGCTATGTTACAGCAACTTAGCTAACTTGTACCACACAGCATGATTGGACAGCTAAATGGCTTGGAGGAGAACACTAACTGCCAGTTCTGTTATGTTAGCTAACAGGTGCCTGCACTGGCTAGCAACATAATGAGAGATGGAGAGGGAGGACCACACAACCCCCACAGAGAGAGCTTCTTATGATCCCAGTGACAGATGGCTGTGGCATCACTGGGTATCGAACTTGTGATCTCCTGATGATAGGGCCAATAAAGGTTGCACCACTTGGGACCCTAATAATGTATGTTTTCATTAGCCGGTTCAGCCCAAATGCTTTCTCCCTACTCTGTAATGTGCTCCACTGCATTTATTTCCCAAAAATAAATAGCAGCATGCTGGTTAGTGAGCTGGTTGTCTAGAACAGAAAGAAACATTCAGACACCGGATGATGCAATTCAGTACATGCTTGGGTGGAAAGCAGCTTTTGAGTGGCCTAAAAAAACTTAAGTCCTATAAAGTCATATAAAATCTAAAACATGGTCACCCCCTGATCATTGACAAGAACTGATCAAAAGCTGTTTAGAGTATTTAAGACAATGCGGATATAAAGACGCTGTTTCTATTGCTTACCTGCTAAACTTATCACCTTCAAATAATCTCAGCAACCCAGGCTGCCAGATTGGGCAGCATCCCTCGGAATAGCATTCAATGCTTCTTGATAGGAATAACAAAATATTTTTTCACTGATTCCTTGAAGTAAAACAAATATCTTAGCCTTCCTTATTCTTATAGAATATTCAAATATTAATCAAACTATTCAATAGGATATTAAAAAATAAAAATGTTCAATACTTGCAGCCCAAGGCCTAATAGCGTATTTTCAGCAAAATTATGCTTTTGTTGTATATGAATGGATATGCCTTGTTAGTGCCTATGTTTCCAGAAAATCAACATCTAGTTTATTTTAATTGTTTGATTGTACAGATAACACCATCAATGAATAATAAAACATGAAACTAATTTGTTTATATGCAGCTTGTTGAATAAAGGTAATTGTGACAGAAGTAAATGGAAAGACCAGTAAGTAGAAAAAAATATTTGCAGCTGTTTATCTGTTACATGCAGTTTATTTAACTATGTTTTAACTTGATTTTTGTTGGACTGTTCTGCTGCTACTGCTCCAATTCCACAGAAAATCAACACAGTGAGGACCACTAGTGCGACCCATAACCAGAATTTTGTATTATGCGCTTTCTCTAATTCTGCTCTAAGTTTTTGATTCTCATATTGTTCATCTCTTAATTTAATGGCCATCTCATTCATCTTTCTTTGCTCCTCTGCTTTCAACTCTCTTACCCTTTGCTTCCATTTCATTTCCTCTTTCTTTCTGATCTCTTCCTCCCTAGTCTCAATGTTCCTGATTTCCTCCTCTTTCATCTTTCTTTCTATCAATTTTCTCTTCAGTTCCTCCTCTTGTCTGATTTCAGTCACTCTGCTGTTACATTTTATCATTTCCTCCTCTTTCAACTCTCTTGCCATCTGTTCTCTCTTTAATTCCTCTTCCTGTTTGATCATTCTTTCCATCATGCCTCTCTTTACCCCCTCCTCCACTTTAATGTCTTTTTCTAAACTCATTCGCCTCCTCTCCTCTTCTTTATTGGTGTTTTGCTGGACCTTCTGGTACACCTCTTTTGTGAAAATGTAGCCCATATTTTCATATAACATTAGATTTATCTTTTCAAGTAACTCTTTAACTTGACTTTGGTTATTTTTGTCATTGTTGTTGAAAATGTGATATCTACCTTCACAGGTGTCTACAAGATTCTGAAGTTCATAACTGTTGCTGATAAATTTCTCAATGGGTTTTCCATCCAGCAGATCTCCACCAGTGAAGAGTATTATGGTGAACTTCACAGCTTCTTCTCCAAAGTTCTCCTGAATCCACTTCACAGCGTTCCTCTCCTCCTCTGTGAATCTCCCCAGTCTGACCACCAGCAGGAACACATGAGGACCAGGAACGATCATGGAGATACATTCAGGTGCACTGTGGGCTGTTTGTTCTGATGTGAGCCATGTGTCCATCACCCCAGGAGTGTCAATCACAGTGATATTCTGTCTATCCACAACTTTATTCCTTCTCTCACAGCGTGCAGTCACAGATGCTGGAGACGCCTCGACTCTGAAAGCTTCTTCACCCAGGATTGTGTTTCCTGACGCACTCTTCCCAGCTCCAGTCTTACCCACCAGCATCAGTCTCAGCTCAGGATAACTAATCTCATGTTCTGTAAAAAAGAGATTACCCTTTAGATTACATTAGTTTCCTTGTGACATAATAAATTAGGAATTCAGCAATAAATTACTTATTTATTTATTGTTTTTTAATATAAATTTTTAACATTTCTGAGTTGATTACCTTTGGAAATTAGGCACAAGCTGGTAACCAACATGAGAGCTACTGCCAACAAGCCCATCCAAATGGAAATAGAGCTACAAGGAACAAGTTTCTACAAGGACAAGTAAAGAGACATACACATGAAAGCTCTCAACATTTCCCTCCACTATACAGTCAAGCACAACTTAGAAGTACATACTTCAATTCAAGTTGGTACACTATGTGAAATGCTAATAAAAACAGAAAGCAGCGTTACATCACATTTCCTTTAACCAACACTTAAAATAGTTTCGAAAGTGGAGATCAATGCTATTTTTTGTTAAGCAAGTCTTCGGCTGCGCAACCATACAGGGCCTTTATTGTAGTATATTGTGCTTCGTAATGCATTATGTTTTCAATGGGGACTGCAGACCAGTCTACCTGCACTCTCTGATCACACAGCCATGCTGCTGTAAGACAAACATGAATGTGCCTTGGAATTGTCATGTTGAAATAAGCATGAACATCCCTGAAAAAACTGCTTAGTATGCAGCATATATTGCTCCAAAATGTGTATGTATCTTTAAATATTAATGGTGCATTCACAGATGTGCAAGTAACCAACTAATATCCCCCAATACTATCAAAGACCCTGGCTTTTGAACTTTATACTGGTAACAATCTGGATGTTTTTTTATTTCTCTGGTCCAAAGAACACAATGTCCATTATTTCCGTATACAATTTAAAAGGTGGACTCATCAGATCACAGTACATGGTTCCACTATGTGTAAGCCCATTTCAGATGAGCTTGAGTCCAGAGAAGTCAGCAACATTTCTCAACATTATTCATATATGGCTTTGAATGTGAATAGTACAGTCTTAACTTACATTTGTGGATGCAGAGATTAAGTGTTTATTGGCAACAACTTGTCAAAGTATGTCATATGGTGATATCCATCACAAAAGCATGCTGGTTTTTAATGCAGTGCTACCTGAGGTATAGAACGTCATTTAGTTTCTTTTTATGCAGAGATTACTCCAGATTCCCTGAGTCTCAACCTTCTTTGCTCATAAAGGACAAAGCATTTCCCATATGCTCCTTTCATACTGTAATGCAACAGAATGACGCAGACGCTTGCAGATAAAAAGGGAATGAGAAGCTTTACTGGTGAAAACAGAATCCACAATCGTAGTCAGGTCACAGGCAATGGTCAGATCCAGAAAAGACAAAATACACAAAAACACAAACATAACCAGGCAAAAGTACCCAAAAGGGGTCAGGCAAAAGGCAGGTCAAAACACACAGCAAAAAGGTCAGAATATGAACAGACAATCAGAAAATAAACGCTCAGTAGCTCTGTGAGAAGAAGCAATACCTTGCAATGAGACTAACTACAAGCCCGGGGTATAAGCTAAACTAATCAGAGTAAGATAGGTGAAAACAATCAGTACTCTGGGGAACTGGAGCGCTGGTTGGAGTGCGAGAGTGAGGCTGGCATCACGTGATCTCCCAGGAGATTCTGGGAGATGGAGTCCAAGGAAAGTTCAGAGCCTACGGGAGTCGTGACACATACCCATGCATGATCACAACATAACTTGTTTTCTGAACTCTTAACAATTTCTGTTCCTAAATTCCTTAGTCTTAAATGTTCCTAGTCTTAAATTGTCCCTGTCCCAACTTTGGAATGTGTTGCAGATATCAGTTTCAGTATGAGTGTGTTTTTACAAAAAAAAAATAAAGTCGATAAGATAAAAAAGCATTACACTGCTGCGATTCTCCCTGTAAAGACTGGAATATTTATTCAAAAGTCAGAGCTGTTGGGTCAGATTTGGCAGGAGTCTTTCAAACCACATCAGACATCTTTATTTATTGATAGCATGTGCACAAGCTCAAAAAGAAGGCTCGATATGGGCTGGTTATGTGAGCAATGTTCGTGGGGCTTTGCTCACAGTGCTGACCTGTACAGAGCTGAAAGTTATTAAAAGGAAGAAGAGTGATATCACTCTGAATATGGAGACATCGTAAAGGCAGACAATTAATATGTGATATGGTAGGACATTGACAAGATAGCAGAATTTTGTAATTGTGAAGTTTTTTTAAACTGTATAGGTAACGTTATCTGGCTAAATCGATTCTATTAGCAGACTACTTTGCTAATAGTATCTCTTTTTGCTTCAGAGTTAATATGATTACCCTTAATAACCATTGCAGCTATAACAGCTTCAACGCTTCTGGGAAGGTTTTCCACAAGGAAGTGTTTTTATGGGAATTTTTGACCATTCTTCCAGAAGCGCATTTATGAGGTCAGACACTGATGTTGGAAGAGAAAGTTTCCGCTCTAATTCATCCCAAAGGTGTTCTGTCGGGTTGAGGTCAGGACTCTGTGCAGGCCAGTGAAGTTCTTCCGCACCAAACTTGCTCATCCATGTCTTTATGGACCTTACTTTGTGCACTGGTGCGCAGTCATGTTGGAACAGGAAGGGGCTGTCCCCACAAAGTTGGGAGCATGAAATTGTCCAAAATGTCTTGGTCTGTTGAAGCATTAAGAGTTCCTTTCACTGAAACTAAGGGGCCGAGCCCAACTCCTGAAAAACCCCATACCATGATCCCCTCTCCACCAAACCTTACACTTGGCACAATGCAGTCAGACAAGTACTGTTCTCTTGCCAACCGCCAAACCCATTGCCTAAACACCCTGTCCGGATTGACAGACACTTTGCATTGTGTTTGGTGATGTAAGGCTTGGATGCAGCGGCCATGGAAACCCATTCCATGAAGCTCTCTATGCACTGTTCTTGAGCTAATCTGAAGGCCACATGAAGTTTGGAGGTCTGTAGCGATTGACTCTGCACACTATGCATCTCAGCATCTGCTGACCCCGCTCTGTCATTTTACGTGGTCTACCACTTCGTGGCTGAGTTGCTGTCTTTCCCACTTGCTTCCACTTTGTTATAATACCACTGACAGTTGACTGCGGAATATTTAGTAGTGAGGAAATTTGACGATTTGACTTACTGCACAGGTGGCATCATATCATAGTACCACGTTGGAATTCACTGAGCTCCTGAGAGCGACCCATTCTCTCATAAATGTTTGTAGAAGCAGTCTGCACGCGTAGGTGCTTGGTTTTATACACCTGTGGCCATGGAAGTGATTGGAACACCTGAATTCAATGATTTGGATGGGTGAGTGAACACTTTTGGCAATATAGTGTATTTCCACCAAACGGGCCACCAATCCCCAAATTGGTAAACCCCAAATTTACCAAAGTTACAAAGCACAGCTTTAAAAATATTGTCTTTGTACTGCTTTCGTTTGAATATAGGTCAAATGGATTAACAAATCATAGGTTTTTCTTAAAATTTACATTTCACATACTGTCCTAACTTTTCTGAAATAGAAGGTTTTTTTGTGGAGCATTCTACTCAATTTGCTCAATCTCAATCTGCTGATCACAGAGTAAAACTGATCCCACAGAAAAAAAAGTAAAAGTGAATTAAAAATTAAGTATACAGACTATAGACAAGGATTATGCCATGATCTGTTATCATCTTCTTCTTAACCTGCTTGATCCAGCTGGGGTCATGGCTGCAATAAAGAAAGCAAAGAAGCCCAGATGACACTGTCCCCCGCAACATCCTCTAGCTCATTCTGGGGCTTCCTAGTTGCTCCCGGGCCAATTTTGAGATATAATCCCTCCAGCGGTCCGGGGACAACCTGGGAGTATTGAACAAGGCCCTGAGATCCTTAAACTCCTCCACCTGGGGCAGGTCCTCTTTCCCTACATGGAGAGGACATTCCATCCTTTTTTGAGAGATGACTATGGACCCAGAGTTGGAGGTGCTGATCCCACATGCCAACTGTTTCACACTCAGCTGTAAGCCAGACCAGTGCAAGAACATCAGAACATCTGCAAAAAGCAGAAGTGCCACGTTCTTGTGTCTGCACATAATGATCTTGGGTATGCCTTAACACCCTGTCCATGAATACCACGAACAGGAGTGGAGACAAGACATAACACCCACACTGAGCAAGTGTGACTTAATGCTGTGTATGCAGACACAGCTCTCACTCTGGATGTACAGAGACAAAATGGCCTGGGGTCATGGCCCCGGCACCCCACACTTCTAGAGGACCTCCCACAGAATATCTCAGGGAACGTGGCCGTAAGTCTCAACAATTCATGCTAGGGTGAAAAGCTGGTCCATTGTTCCACAGCTGGAACAGAACTTGCATTGTTCCTCCTCAACCCGAAGTTAAGCTATTGGTTGGAGACTCCTTTCCAACACCTTGGCATAAACTTTCCCAGAGAGGGTGAGCAGTGTGATACTCTGGTAATTGGCACACAATCTCTGATCCCCTTTCTTAAAAATAGGGACCACCACCCTAGTCTGCCAGTCCAAGGGTACTGTTCCCGAGGTCCATGCACTATTGCAGAGACATGTCAGCCATGACAGCCCCACAACATCCAGAGCCTTAAGCGTTTCCAGGTGAATCTAATCCACCCTCACTGCCTTGCCAATGAGGATATTGCCAACTACCTCCATGACCTCCACCAGGGAAAAATAGAGTCTGACACCCCAGAAGCCACTGGCCATCTCTCAAGTTTAGGAGTTCCAATGACCAACAATATTTGAAGTCAGTTTGAAGTTTGAAGTCAAAGCTTCTCCACCTTTGCTAAATACAGCTTAAGCAAAGCCACTCCATCTGCTCCGGAGGCCTGGCTCCAAGGGTAGGTCCTGGTAACCCTCTCCTGGGCAGGGTACATGATATATTGTGTCCATTGTTCACAGTGGATTTTGGATTGTGTTAGTCTGGGTCTTCACTCCAGACCTCTTAATTATGGTCTATTTGAAGGCACTGCATTAATAGCAATAGTAAAAAGCTACATACATACAAATATTTACATTTTTTTGTATTTTTTTATTTTATTATGTTTTAATGTGTTTATGTGATTTCTTTTAAAGTTGAAACATTTAGATTTCTGATGAATTTATCAAATCTTAATTTTTAAATAAAAAAATATTCAAAATATGCTGTCCCACATTTTCATGTCACTACCGAAACATAAACATAATGCTGGAGGAGCCTTAATTTAGCCAAACCCCTGCATGTTCCTCATGGCCACATGGTGAGAAGTTTGTTTCCATTGTTTTGAAATAAATGTGCCCCAAAATCTGAAATGATTAAGAACTGTCACTTCTGAAATACATATTTTCTGCAGTTACATAAACTTTTTTTTACATGTGCACAACAGTTCAAAGCTGTGTTTGCCAGTCATCTACTGGCTAGCGTTTTTGAGTTCTGCTTAAAACGAGCTGAAATATTTGGTAAAGTGTGGTCATTAAGGGCAGGGATGCAGTCTCAATTCCTGCTCTAATATGCAGGGGTGTGGCTAACATAAGTCTTCACGTGTGGATTTAAAACTCCTTGTAAATCAGATATATAACATATAATATATAGTGCTTCAAATGCATTCATAAATGAATGTTTTAATTAATTAAATATGTAAAAAATGATATGTGATAAAAGATACAATGTATCTTTTAAATTCACATCACAAAAATGTTGATTTCAGTAGCTCAAAGAGGTAAAAGATATCTACACAAGATTATGCTCACCTCCAGATTATCAGTTTGACTCTCCTGGTGATTTGTTTTTTCACTAGCTTTTTTATCTTGCATGCCTTCCACAAGGTTCCTACAAATGAATCCAGACAAATAGTCAATGTAAACACAAAGACCAAATCCAAAGAACATAAGAATATAGAGCTGCAGATGAGGAATTCTTAGCTCATACTTAGCTAGAACGGAAGATTTTCATCATTTATCTCATTTTTTTAGATCACATGGCTTGCCTCAATAAAAAACTACTTTCACAGAATGAAAGTAGTTTTTCTGTCACAGAATGACAGAAAAACTACTTTCACAAAATGATCATTGTTTTCTTCTGAGTTACAGCTGTTTCAACTGATAAAACACAGCACTGTACAAAGGTTATAGGCACGCTGTGTTTATTCAGTCAGAAAAAAAGATTAGAATTAGAATTACAAATAACATTAATACAATAAGAAGTAATTTTATATATGTCGATGTGTTCATTTAACCATTTCCAAAACTCTTTGTGTAGCAGCCCAGAATTATTTGTAGCTATCATTTGGTTTGGCTTATCAATGATTCATTATGTTAAACCAGGTGTGCTGGTGATGTATTTACAAAAGCATCTTACCCCAATGTAGATTCACATGAATCATTAACAACTGTTGAACGGTCAACTTCAGGGTCTGTCCCCAAGAAACCACTGAAACAAATCAACACTGAATAAAACTGAAGAAAAAATCTTATACAAACACACACAAAGATTAAAATGAAAGATTTATCTTACCTGAGTTCACAATTTATGTTGTTAGCTGTCTTAGGGTCCTCAGACTTCATGTCAGAATTCCACTTCATGCCAGACTAGAAAGTCACCAAAAAGCAAACAAGAATTTTAATTCCTTATGTTTTACGTGCTCTGGGAAGTACATTTCTGCAAGGATCAAACAGGAGTAATGCAAAATATATAGTACAGGACAGGAATGAGATACAGCAGATGCTCTTATTCAGAAGAACTTACCAAAGTGCTCTGTGGTCCATTTTTAAAACATATCCCTAGCTAGTGCAAACAGGCTAGAGCCTACAGAAGCCATTGAGCTAAGACACTTCTATAAACACAGGGTTGATAACTAGATACAAAGATACACAATACCTAAAAACAAACACCACACACACACATTCACACTTAGGGCCAATTTAGCATCTCCAATTTGCCTGACATCATGTCTTTAGACTGCGGGAGGTAACCTGAGCACCCAGAGTAAACCCATGCTGACACAGGGAGAGCATAGAAAGGACTCCACACAGAAAGGACCCTGGTTGCCCAGCTGCAAAATCAGACATTTCAGAAGTCCTTGGATGACTTGGATGAAAAAATACAGAACATTTTTACCTACATACCTACAGTCTTTTTGGAGAAGACCACCTGACACTTGGCCCACAGACAATTTGACTTTAGGACCCTGTATTTTATATGTTATTTCAAATAAAGTCTAATAGACCAGACAGCTTAACTGGGCAGATCTACGACAGCATTTTAGGGCCACTGTTAATAAAAATAAAAGTAGTAGACTTTGAGAAAAAATCATAATATTTCAAGAAAAAAGTCATAATAGTTAGAGAAAAAAAGTCATATGGTATGACATTTTGAAAATAAAGCAATATTTTGACAATATTTCAATATTTTAGAATATTACAACATTATTCTTGTAACGCTGAACAAGCACAGAAAGATGCTCGCGGATCTTAAAAACACCAGTTGGTTTAATGAGAAAAACAAGTTAGGGCAAATCCAAAAACAATGTCCAAAAACAGGCAAAAGTCACAAACCAGAAAATACAAAGACACAGGCAACCAGAGCAGACAGGGCAAATCCAAAAACAGTATCCAAAAACAGGCAAAATCAAAAACCAGAAAATGCAAAAACACAGGCAACCAGAGCAATAAGGGCAAATCCAAAAGAGAAACAATCGAGAAAACGAGAAATCAGTAACCAGAAGTGTGGCAATACCTCACAAAGAGGAGAACAAACCAGGATCCTTTTAAAATCTAAGACAAACAGATAAAGGTGTGTTGAATCAGTACTCAGGTGATTGAGAGCAAGGCAGAGGCCTGTGATTGGTGGAAGGGGTGATGTTATGATGATTGGGATTCTGGGAAATGGAGTCCTGGAGTGTGTTAGGCAAGGGAGGAGAACCCAGAAGTGTGACAATTATCTATGTCTACTATTTTTATTTTATGAACAGTGGCCTTAAAACGCTGTTGTACAGATCAGAATGTTTTCATTTAATAATAAAAATGGATGTATATTGTTTGCTTTATATTTAGTTGACCTTAGGTAGTGATTCCGAATAGATTTTAGAGAAGAAGGGAATAATCTACTATCAAAGTTATAATGCTGAATAGGACAATTGTTATAATAATATTTCACAATATTTTCAGTCTGTATATTATTTAATGTTTAGTTTTATAAAATCTGTTAGAAATATAATATTCATCTATATATTATGTATAATGAATGATAAGGAACCTTTTCAGTGGGTTCAGTGTTTTTTCTCTTTTTTTTATTTTTAAATTCTGAAGAATCTTGTCTCAGTCTTAGTCTTGTCTTGGTCTTACCACTCCTGTTATTGTTGTTTTTTTTTTTACATAGTAGTAGTATAAATATGTGGACAATCTTATGTTTAAAATAATATACATTTTAGAGTTCTATTGAATTGAGGACTCTTTTATGATAGCTTTTGTGTTTCTGTTGAGTGCCTGTGAGGTTTTTGCAAGTGCTGGTAAGGAAGAGCATTTAATTCTCAGTGGATTAGTTTGATAATTATGTTCATATTTAATCGTGCTTCGTTGTATCTCCTGATGTACGATGAGTGAATCAGATTCATGGCAGACCCCTGGACCATTAATTTGAGACTTTTGATTCAGATTCAAGGTTTTATTCAGACTACAGCACTAATGTAGAGACATAGTTAGCTGACTCGCTAACTAATCTGAGCTAAGTAGGTACGGTCTTCTTGTATGATGTCCATTTTACCGTATTTCAGAATTATAAGCACATGTTAGTGCTTTATTAAACATAAAGCTGCTGCTTATGTTATGTTATGAGTGCATGCTAGCTAGCTAGTTAATTTAGTTAACAGGAGCTTAGCTAATAGACAGTAAAACTTTGTGCCCCAGATATGAAATGGAAAGATGTGTAATTAATGTACTAGCAGAACATACTGTGATCAGTTACAGCTCTCAGACTTTCTCGTCCAGTAGTAATGACAGATTTTGATATCATTTTGTTTGGGTGTATTATTTTTAGTGAAATAGCTAGCTAACTCAGGAATGTTTTCACATTTGGACTGTTCACAAATAAAAAAGGACTCAATAAAAACTTATTTACTCTTACATCTTTCAATTAAATAACTTTATGTTTTGTACTACAGTACATCATTACTTTATGGGTTTTATTTGTAATGTATTTCACTTTATAATACTGTTCATGACCATTATTAACTCCTAGTTCACTAATAATGAGTTGCCATCTGTTACACTTTATAATACTGTTCCTGATCATCATTAACTCCTAGTTCATTAATAATGAGTTACCATGTGTTTCACTTTATAATGTTTTCTCCTGATCATCACTAGCTCCTAATAAAGAACAGCAACACATCATTCATTACCTAACAGACAGTAATTATATAATCACTTGGTAATATTTAGAACCATGTGAAG
The DNA here is from genome assembly GCF_904425465.1 of Colossoma macropomum. Classification (NCBI taxonomy): domain Eukaryota; kingdom Metazoa; phylum Chordata; class Actinopteri; order Characiformes; family Serrasalmidae; genus Colossoma; species Colossoma macropomum. The sequence continues at coordinate 464,332 of NW_023494816.1, read as the reverse complement.
TTGAAGGCAGGACACATAAAGAGTCAGATATTTCCATGAGCCCTCTCTTCAACTGACCCTGCCCTCAAGAGGAGAAGAAGAACTACTGTTTAGAAGAAATACTGGCACATGTGCTCCAGCAGAAAAGATTGTTTTTTTCTAAAGATGAGAGGTAAGCAGACTAGTCTACTGAATACTGTAGTATTTTAGCAGTTGTCTCATTTGTAGGCTGATCTGCAAATTGGTTCACATTGCCAAGATGTGCATTAGCGTTTTAAGGTTTCTGATCAAAACAAACACATGAAGGACACCAGTCAGTACAGTGTGATGATATAATCCATTATATTGTAGAGAGTGCACACTGTGTAGTGTATTTCACTACTTTTAGAAGTGTTGGAATACACTACATCCATTAGTAGCTCAGGAACCTTGTAAGACTCAGCTTTTGAGCAATTAATGTTGAATTGATATGTAATTTATGAGTACTTATTCTAAGAAACCATAGTTACTAAGTAATTCTCTACGAGACTTAATAGTTATTGATTAGTTAATAGTGAATTACCCTAATCATTAGTTCACTATTACCTACTCAGTAGTTATCTAGTAGTACTTGGTAGTTAAGAGTAGTTACTTAAGCATTAATATGGAACTACTCATTCGTTCCTGCTTCGTTCCTAATTAGTTACTTATTAACTATGAAACAATATTGTGTGTAATTAAGTGTTACCAAAACTTCATTCAAAATCTGCTGTCCCACATTTTCATGTCACTACCAAAACACAAACACAACATTGGTGGAGTCGTATTTTAGCCACACCCCTGCATTTTAGAGCAGGAAGTGAGACTGCATCCCTGAGCATTTAGATCCCTTTGTTTTGAAGTAAATATGCCCCAAAGTCTGAAAATCAGTGTGGAGCATTAAAAACTGTCATTACCGAGACATGTATTTTCTGCAGTTATGTAAACTTTTTTGTGTTTTAATAAAAATATGATTTTATGTGTGTACAACTGTTCAAAGCTATGTTTGCTAGTCATGTTCTAGCTAGCGTTTTTGAATTCTGCTTAAAATGAGCTAAAATTGTCAGTGACAAATGTCACTACTGAAACATTTGGTAAAGTGTGGCCATAAGGGACAGGAATGCAGTCTCACTTCCTGTTCTAAAATGCAGGGGTGTGGGTGTGGCTAAAATAAGGCTCTGCCAGTGGACTTAAATGTAAATTAGATTATTTTGGTAGTGATGGAATGTTCAGTTGTTATAATAAAATAAACATAATCAAGGCATGGGGTCACAAAAGGAAAGGACTTTAGTCTAAAGTCCAAGTCAGTTAAAAGTCCAAAAAGTGTTTTTAACTGTTTTTAACCAGTTCAATAGAATGATCCATATACCACAAATAAACAGGAAAAAAGAATACCTTTCATTATATTAGCTTTATTTGTTATTATATATTGCTTCAAAATGTATTTATAAATTAATGTTTTAATTACTTAATGTGTTACTAAAATAGTAAAAAATTCTATGTGTATGGCATCATTAATAACATTCATTATGAACTTTTCTCCCTAAACTTTTTATTTAGAATTCAAATCACAAAAATGTTGATTTCAGTAGCTCAAAGATTAAGAAAAAAAAATATGCTCACCTCCAGATTATCAGTTTGACTCTCCTGCTCATTTGTTTTTTCACTAGCTTTTTTATCTTGCATGCCTTCCAGGGGGTTCCTACAAATGAATCAGAGAAATAATCAAGACAGACGCAAAGACCACATCTAAAGAAAATTAAAAAATAAGATGCCGATGAGGGGTTCTGAACTCATAATTAGCCTTATTGCCTTAATAAAAAAAATATTTTCACAGAATGATGAGGAATTAACTGTTTCTTTCCTGAGTTACAGCTGTTTCAATCGATAAAATACAGTACTGTGCAAAAGTTATAGGCACGCTGTGTAAGTGTTTATTTGGTCGGAAAAAATTATATTAGAATAATTACAAATAACATTAATACAACACGTAGTGATTTCATGTATGTCAATTTGCTTAATTTAACCATTTCCAACTCTCCTTGTAGCAGCCCAGAATTATTTGTAATCTGGTTTGCCTAATCAATACTTCATAATGTTAAACCAGGTGTGCTAGTAATGTAATTTAACAAATTGGGACCAAACTTTTTGAAAATAACACAAGAAATGACCTAATTTTGTTGAAAAAATTAGACGTTCTTGTTTATTTTCATCTTTTCTAAAGACATACTGTTTTTACAGGCAAAAACACACTTATTTCTCCGATTAATGTCTTTAAATAATGTACTAAGGCACCTAAGACCTTTGCACATTATTCTATGTTTAATTTTTTTAATTTATGAAAACATTTTATTTACAAAAGCATCTTACCCTGATGTAGATTCACAGGAATCATTAACAACTGTTGAACTGTCAACTTCAGGGTCTGTCCCCAAGATACCACTGAAACAAATCAACACTGAATAAAACTGAAGAAAAAATCTTATATAAATATATACACATACAAAGATTAAAATGAAAGATTTATCTTACCTGAGCTCACAATTTATGTTGTTAGATGTCTTAGGGCCCTCAGACATCATGTCAGACTAGAAAGTCACCAAAAACGTCAATGAGCGCAATAATCAGCAAACAAGAATTTTAATTCCTTATGTTTTACGTATTCTGGGAAGTACATTTCTGCAAGGATCAAACAGGGGTAATGCAAAATATACAGTACAGGATAAGAATAATATAAAGCAGATGCTCTTATACAGAACAGCTTACCAAAGCTGGTGCAAACAGGCTAGAGCCTACAGAAGCCATTGAGCTAAGACACTTCTATAAACACAGGGTTGATAACTAGATACAAAGATACACAATGCCTAAAAACAAATACCACACACACACACTCACACTTAGGGCCAATTTAGCATCTCCAGTTTGCCTGACATCATGTCTTTAGACTGTGGGAGGCAACCTGAGCACCCGGAGTAAACCCACACAGACACAGGGAGAGCATGCAAACCCCACACAGAAAGGACCCTAGTTGCCCAGCTGGGGAATCAGAAATTTCATGAGTCCTATTTCAAGACATTTTATAACCACAAGATTAGTATTTATTTAAATGCTATACAAAGCAATCACATCAGATCAGAGATCTGCTGTTTTGACACCCAAAAAAAGGTTTGTTCCACCACCTGGGTGCCAGGACAGAGAAGTCTTGATGCTTGTCTTCTATTAGTCTTGAAAAATAGTGGCTCAAGCTGAACCATACTTGAAGCTTAAATGGGCTGGGCCATTTTTTCTTGCTTCTGAATGATCAAGGTGGTCTTGACTGAGATGACAGGATTGCTGTGAGGACCCGTAGTTCCAGGGATGTAGAGCTGCTCATTCTTGCCTTGATTTCGTTTCATGTGGTGAGCTGCCATCCATGAAGATGGCACGCATTCCGAGATACAAGTAGTAACCCGAGTGCCATCAGCATAGCAGTGGTAGAAGAAGCCACATTATGTCATGAAGAAAATGAGTATAAAGTGAAAAAAGAAGAAGACCAAGCACTGAGACTTGTGGGAAATCTAGTGAGATAAGTGTACAGGATGTACAGTTTGGGGTATAAAAGAGTATAAAATTATAACTATGTAGAATCTTCCCTTTAAGACACAGCTCTACTGTTCTCATCTGCAGACCAAAGTATCATCAGAACATAGTCAGATATCCTGCAGTGCATGATCTTCCTAACACACTTAACAATTAAATATGTTCATGTAAGTGTGTATTATATTAATTAAAAACAGAGCCAGAATATAAGTTATCCAAGAGTTACACAAAATGATGCTTACCTTGCACTCCTCACTTTGCCTGTTTGATATGTGGGCTGTGTTGTTGGTTTGTTCACTGGGTTACACACATATGAGTAAGAAAAATATTAGGACTTTTGAGCAAGGTTAGGATAGTTCATTCCAAAATATATTACATATTACATAAAAGTAGTTAATTTATTTCAAAACTAGAATATTGCTGTATTGGCTGCATAGCCTATTTGTTATTATTTTTTATGGTACAAAATTATCAAAAAAATGGCAGTGTACCAGTCTAAAACTCTTTGGAGCATTACAATGATGCGTGAACAGACTCCATCATTCTTGGAGGGAAGGTGTAGGTGTAAAAGATGTTAATCTCTTTAAAGAAATCATGAACTGCTTGACAAAACTGTTGACTTATAAGGGATGTAATAGTTAAGAAATGATGACAGCCATAATTCCTTTTACTTTGTATGTTTCACTGCACACATAATAAATATTTTACCATTTCTTTGGTGAAGCATTCTCGAGAAATTTTTAATAATTTTTCATAAGGTTTAGGTTTAGGTTTAGGTAACTGCTTACAAACGTCAGCATGTTTTTGATAATTATTAAGTTCAGGGTTTGTGAATTTTTTGATACCCATTCCATCAAGATAAAGCAAAAAAACATAGAACTAGTTTGCAAAAGTAGTTTTCACATATCATGCAAATATTGTGTGAAAAAGTACGCAGTCTAAATTGCAAATTAGATTGTCTTGAGCCAAGGAATCAGGAAAAAAGTGAAATTCTTTCTTTAAAATATTTGATTATGGAGTTACAAGGCAAAACGTGTTTTATTGCACGATAGCACCAATCAAGATCATTTTTGTTGCCTGGGTAGATGTACACACACTACACCTTCCCTCCAAGTATGATGACTTGTGGTCTCTTCTGCACATGTGTTTCAGTAGAAAAATGATAATAATAATAATAATAATAATAAGAAGAAGAAGAAGAAGAAAAAGAAAAAGAAGAAGAAGAAAAATTCTAGCAAATACCACATACTTGAACCCTAATAAAAATCAATTATGATCCCTTAATATGAAGATGATTAGCCTTTAAATGGTGTCTGTCCCTTTATGGACCCCTTGCATGATTAAAAAAATAAATCAATAAATGACTGCACTGGCCAGGAGTGTTCATCTGCTGCTTTACTTTAACCCCCAATTTAGACCTGCACTCTCAGCTCCCTGCGCCTCTGTTTAGGAACTGCAGCCACACTTTGGGTTCTCATTAGTGCGGGAGTAAATGGTGAACCTCTACTTATTAGAGGGGAAAAAACATTTCTAACAAATACACTATTTATAGTTATAGTACCATTTGTGGTTCTTTCAGTACTAAAAAATATTTGGTGCTGCAGGCTCCTGCATGCACAGGTTTACATCGTTACTGATTGTTTACATTGCCAACCTCCACCACATCACAGACTTCCTTCATTTCCTGATCACAAGTCATCACAGTTGTTACACACTGAACCAGGCGTGAACAAACTGCATGAAAATGATAAATATTCGAACGCGATTTTATTCCTCATCAAAACTATACAAACATTGGAGGCAATGCAATTTTTGTTTATTTCGCCATGTTTTTTGCTTTACGACAAAAATGGCCAAAATATCAAAAATATAAATATTGGCAGAATAAATATCAAATATTTTAAAAAAGGATCTTCAAAAATGTGACATTTTGCGGAGGCAAACAAGCAAAAGGAGAACAGATTCTCCACCTGATTCAGGAGCTAAAACTCTGAATAAGGTGGGGAACTACCGAATCAAAACATTTTACATTCCTTTATCTTTATCTACCTTTATCTTCATATTGACATCACACTAGATTGTATTTTACACTTACTACTGTAAACTCTGAATATCATTTTTACACTGACTAGTCACTTCATTAACTACACCTCCTTGTTTCTACGCTCATTGTCCATTTTATCCTGTGGGGGTCCTGACCATTGAGGAACAGGGTGAAAGGGGGTAATGAAAAATGCAGAGAAACAGGCTACTACAAAGTACAGACAGTTCTGTAACTGTAGAACTATAAGTGATAATAAATAGCAAGACAAATAGACAATGAGTGTAGATACAAGGAGGTGAACTTAATGAAGTGGTCAGTTGGTGTGTTTAGAAAGTTCATATAAGGACATTTGTGTGCATTCAAATTAAATAATTGAACACCTCGAGTATAGAAATGATAAATTCAAAGAAACTTAAAAAAAACAATTAAACTTCTTCTGACTCTTTGATGATCCCCAGCAAATCCACTAGTGGCCCAAATTAAAAAGAGATGCAGTAAAAACAATGTAAAGTGGATCTAGACTGGTTGTAATGAATTTATTATTTTCTCTATGAGTGAAATAGGAAAAATCAGTGGAAATAAAGTTTCTCTTACCTTTCTAGTGAGTTAATATCATTTGGAATATTTGGCATATTTATCCTCAAAGAGAGTGGGCTGTCCATGGATCTCTCATTTGGCTCCAGTGGATTGTCAGGGTTTGTGAACATTGTTAAATCTGAGCCTATAAATCACAAAAATAAAAATAAATTAATTAATATAAACTACAAACAACAATGTCATGTTATGATATTTCTGTTCTCTTAATATATTCTTGTGTTTTATTGATTGAGAGTGCACTGTCATTACAGTCAAAACATTTGACTGACTGAATACATGTTTTTCATAATCTTGAAGGCAATGGGGCCAAATTCACAAAATGCAGCCCCAGACTTACTGTGACGTTTAGAGCAAATAGCATGGCAATAACATGTTTGCTCTTTCATAAACGAGGATTACTGGTGTTTTACCACTCGTGTAATGTAAGGCACTGCCATATTTACATGTGAAGGTAGCAATTTATAACACAAAAATAATGCCTAAACCGCTCTGATGGTAATTTTCCCAATAATAAGCTAATAAATTATATTTTCTACAATGTTTCCAAGCATGTTTGGTCCCATTTACAACAAATCACACATACACTCACTGATTAACCAACATGTTTAAAAGACACACTGTGATTTGTTTGGACTGAAGATCATGGCAAACCTTCTAAGTGCTGTTGTAGGAGAACACTAAGAGATTTCCAGACTGCCACACATTTTTTGCTGTAAGAAATGCAAATTTAGGTTTTACAGAGAAATACATTATCAACAGATTTCTCTCATACTTTCAACTGACACTAACATTAAAACAGCCTCTGCATCCTGTGTCTAATTTGATGAGATCTCCTTCTGTGTGGAAAGTAGGTTTAGCTTGGAATCCAAATAAGTGAACAATGATTTGACATGTCAAAATTCCAATTACATGCCCCAATTGATTTTACTGCAAGCAGTTTTAGCTTTTAATCCTCCTGTTCAATTTACAGGATTATAATAAATTCAATGTGTGAAAATTCCATTTTTACTAGTGAAAATTCAGTTCTAACTGAATTTTTACTAGTCATTACTTAATATGTACTAGTTTAATGTTTAATGGAATTTTTTCTGGACCAGACCGGACAATAGAAATACTTTTTCAAACATATATCGAACTTTTCATTAGTACGCTACACAATTGTGTGCAAAAGTTTGAATACTCTCTCAAATGATGTGAAAATAAGTTAACACTTTCTCTACTGTTGATTGATTCTATATTTCTGCATTAAAGACTAAACACAAGCTATGGAAAAAATCAAGAATTTACAGTGGTTAACAATAAATGAAACTAGGCCTAATATAGAACCTTGTGGAACCCCTTTCTTGGGGATCTTTAATTAAGTTTACTAAATTATATATACAAGTTAAATAAAAAATCTTTTTCAGGAGACATAATGTTCAAGACCATGTCTTAAATTTTTTATCCTAAATTGTTAAGTGAAAAAATATTTTTAATGAAACTATTATCAGTGTGGTTCAAGTGAATTATCCAAGTCTGTTATTAAATAGAGAAACTGAAACTGTCTTTGAGAGAAAAAGAAAATCTTTAAAATTAGCAAATGTCACGCTAAATGTTTTTCAATTGTTTGTTGTATCAAATTTGTGTCATTTTATTAGTTTACGTAGAATAAACAGGTAGGGTGCTCACAATAAGTCAGCAAATCAGGAATCTGATAATTACAAGTGGATGACAAATGATACCTAGATTCTGACTAACTTTTCTCAAAAATGCACCAGATTTTTCAGGCAACATGTAACACAGCCTTCGCTGCCCCTCTGTACTGGATGTTTGGAGAGAAGTGCAATAAAACTTGGCACACATTAACATATCAACATCCCTTTTGCACATACAGTTTGGTTTTTATACTTAATGATAGATTACCATCACATAGAAAAAGATCATTCAAATTGTGCTCAAATAAAAATGGAAAAAATAGAGATATTTATTTTGTTTTGAGCAGCGATGAAGCACACAAATACCTGTGTTGAGGTGTTCCTGTTATGAATGACTCTCTGATCACAAGACCTTTGGACTCATTAGATTGTTCTTGATTTTGATTGGGAGATTCACATGCCAGTATTTGTCCATAAAGGGAAATGTTTAACTGTCCTTCTGACAGTCTTATGTTTTATGGTGTAGCCGTTCAAAACCCCTGGACAGAAATCATCAAATGCAGAAATTTTAATTTCCTTAATATATAACTCTGTACTGTGTGTCTACTGTTCTTAAGGCAACAGTCTGCTTATCAATTACTGAACATGCAAGAATCCCAATGACTCCTTAAAGGGGCATTCCAGCATTTAATGTTATTTGCTATGTTATGTAGTCTTCTGTTACTCAGTGTTGTTTCCCTCAGCCTCACTAGTTTGACAGAATTCACAGTTATTTGTTCTTTTTTTTGCATTTTGGTCCATTAATGTTCATTCACTACAATACCCAGCATGCATCACGCTAAATCCATCATACAACCACTGGGAAATCCCCCCTCACAGCAGTAAAGAAATGTACTGATCTAGAGGCTACTAAACATGGCTGGGATATTCAGCTACCACCCCATGTATTCACTCCAAAAGTACTCCCATCTTAAAGGTGCATCATCAGAAGGGGGTTTTCCAGTCTTTAAACTGGAAAATCACTCTCATGACTATTGTGGCTCCACTGTAGGGGGCATATTCAAACAGATGTTGCAATGGTTACATTTTTTATATTTTTATAATATTTAATTTTAAAAAGTGAACACTTCCTTGTGTCAGTGTTTTAATCAGAACATATTTTCTTTTTTAGGCTTCTCTGAACAGTTTAACATATTTTAGCACTTGGAAGAGCCCTGCCTGATTAATGTAATGCACAAGAAATAAGGTTTAATTAAGTTTAATGTATAAAGATGTTTCAAGCTTTTCAAAAATTTCATTATAGAGCATTATTTATTTTTTATTAATTTTTTATTTTCAGAAAGATGTTCTAATGTATAGTATGTTCCCCACAGCGAACCAATCAGATTCTCTTCTCACAGTCTCGCTGTGCTTACTTTCACTTTCAGTCTGCACAGCACCACACTGACAAGCGTATTGTTTATGCTTTATTGGAAGAATTTCACATTTATACATGCACAACAAAAGCAAAGCGAGTACCAAATTAGTTTTGGATGTACAGAAACCAATGCAACTGGAAAAAAGGGAAACTTTTAGAATAAACTTAAAGGAATAATGCCAAATTATGTATACAAAATGAGTCAAACAACTTCAGTGAATATTTTACTTTTCAAAGGTTTTAAAGGATCATACAACAATGTTGTGCCTGCGTACGCTATTATATTTCACTGGCATTAGTGCTGTAGTTAAGAGCATTAGAAGGGATTTGAAACTACTACTCAAACTGTAGCTGCACAGCGCTTCTACACCAATTCCGATATCAACCCCCGCCCCCGCCACAACTTCTCTGTCCCATAGTCCAGATTGGTCTACATTAACTTGCTAAAGCATGCATTAATAAACAATATGCACCTAAGTAGAACTATTTGGTGAATTGGCTTATTTAGTTCACTAACATACAAAATCATGTTTTTGTACTGTAGGCTAGTCAACTAAATAATAAGAAGCAAATTAGATAGGAAGAGGAGTGAAGGGTGTCTATGTAGCCTGGTCAGAAAAAGAAGAAATGAAAATAAAATCAAATATGAAAGAAAATTATTAAAAAGGGAAAACAGGAGAGACTAAATAAATACACTACAAGTTTAACCAGCTTATTTCAGTCCTATTGGTCCAATAGCAGTAACCAATCAGAAATCATTAGCGTCAAGCGTCAACCTTTGTCAAAATTGTGCTTACTAAATTTAAGATGTCAGACAGAGTGCCCTGTTACCAAATTAAAGCACTTTTTGAACTGTTCACTTCCTGTATTGATGAGCTTTTACTTGAAGTTTGGGACTTTCCATTCGTTTAACTGGCTAAGCTAAGTTAGCTGTCATGGAGCTGCAGAGTAGAGTGTTTTAATGCTGTGATTCAGAGAAATGTACACAGTTGGACTGTATAGCAGTGTCATTTATAACATCTCAGTGTGTAGCTAACAGACGAAGAGGGTAACACTTTACATTAAGGGTCGCTAATCAATCATTAAATATATAATAATCAACTATTAGTTTCCCATTATTCAGTTATTAGTTAACTCTTCATTAAGCATTAGCTATTACTTAGTAATTGATTAAGCACTTATCAATTAGTAATAAGTACACTGTTAGTTGATAAGTTAGTTTGTCGTTAGTTTGTGGCTTACTTACTCATTATCTGTGTGCTAATTGCTGCGTATTACATTGTTAATTAACTAATAAGTATTTTTCTTCATATAAAGAAGTAACGTGATAACTTACTAGCACTTATGTGTTAATCCCACTAATTACCTGTTAATTAACTTTCCATCACCTCCATATATTCAGTTGCTTCACTTTTCTCACTTTGGTTCATTAAAGATGCTTATGGTCACATCTGACCGTAAAATGAGTGCACACAAATTCATGGACGGTTTTGTTATTCATCACGTTCATCTTGGCATATCTGTACTCATATCTGGTAGGAGTGCATTTGGGCATAAATGCTGGATATGTGGCTAATTAACCAAAACTATTATCAACATAATCTGTAATAGCAAAACTAAGAACAACAATAGAAAATTTCAATAATACTAATTTGTGTGCATGACAGTCCAGTACAGAAGTGGATGTACTTACTTTACATGCACATTGATATAAACAAGTGCTGCAACTATTTCATGTTCCATTTAAAGACACATTACACTGTGCTTTTGTTTCATACTACTGACTCACAAACACAGCTTCAGTCATACACTGCAATAATACAGCGTTTATTTAGGGAATTAATTACACTAAACAATCACTCTATTATGTTAACAACACAGAGTATTTAGTTTTATTTCACATTTTATTTTTTCCAGTTGTTTTCATTTTAATACTATTAAGTTTGGTCAGCAGGGGAGGAGTGCACTCACTGCTGGACATCAAACTCCACCCACGAGCAGGGCCATTAGCTTTCATGCCAAACACTGCCGTTTTATTGGCTGGCTACTGAAATATCTGCATGAATTAGTGTGTGCTTCATGTAAATGATATGTAAATTAGGTCCTGGTCGGCTGGTTTCATGCACTGAAGCTGATTTATCATTTATGCTCAAATCTCCACTTGTTTCCACATCGTACAAAATTGTTATGAATCAGACGCAGAGCAGTTCAAACCTTATAAAAGACAAAAAAGGTGTTTTTTTTACGTAACTTTGATGATTAATGGCCATTAGATCTTTACATTTTGACCATTAATTACTTCTTAAATTCCACTTAATCAACCGTTCATTGCTTCTTAGATTCCTCTTACTTAACCATTAATTACTGCTTTTGTGTTGTCACTTTACTTGGAGGGACACAAAAGCAGTAATTATTGGTTAAGTAAGAGGAATTTAAGAAGTAATTAATGGTCAAAATGTAAAGATCTAATGGCCATGGGCCCTTTTCACGAAGAGTCGCGATTACGTCCGGATTAAGCATTAGCAGTGAATTATAATACTCAAATACTGAGCTACAACAGACATATGTTAGTTTTCGTGCACTATCATGACAAAACGTGAGAATAGGAAGTGAACAGAAGCCCTGATTTAACTGTAAACACAGCTAAAATGCTGTGTGTGGTGCAGCCCTGCTTACTGCTGATGCAGCTGCTCACATCAAGCAGTGTCTCTGTAGTTGAACAACATGCCAGCGATTTCTGTAATATTTTTGTTTTCAGAAGAAATAAAAGTTCTTCTATGTAGTATTAATTTGGTAGACGTTGTTTAGCTGTAGCTAGGTTAGCTAACAACGCTAGAAGCCATTTCTAACTGTAGCTGTATTCCCAAAATAAGGAAGCTAGTTAGCTTTCATTAGCTGCTGCCACCAGCCGGCTAACGTGGAGCAGGTTCTGTGACACATTTAGCTACAGGATGCAGAGACTTCTGACATAAACACAAACAAACACTTTTATATGTAAAGTCTACTTTACAGACCTTGTTTAAACTGTATTAGCTGACGGTAGGCTAGCAGGCTACAGTTGCTAATTGGCTAGCCTGCCTTTAGCAGTTTCAGGAGCTCCAGCTTCGAATGAGCATCAAACTTTAAAGCTAAGTTAGCTCTAACGCTGGCTATGTTAGCGATCTGCCAAACAGCATTATTCTTATAGTTTCATGGCATTTCTTGAAGCAGCACTTCAGAAAACATCCACCTTTCACTGCTCAGTCAAAAACGAGACTCCTAGCTGAAAAAACATCTGAAAAAGCTGCTTCAAGTTAGCCGGGCTAGCTTGGTTAGCAGTAGCTTCTAGCCAGTATAGCTAGCTTAATATAAACAAAGTCTATAACATTCATGCTACATATAAAAGTTCTTCTTTCTTTTGAAAACAGAATATTACCGAATCGCTGGCGTGTTGTACAAAGACACAGAGACGGCCTGATGTGAAGCAGCTGCAGCAGAACTGCGGTAAAAACAACATACAGCATCTCAGCTCTGTTTACAGTTAAATCAGAGCTTCCGTCCACTTCTTACTCTCACTGTCACAACCGAGCAGGAAAACTAAAATACAGCTGTTGTAGCTCAGAGTTTGAGCGGTACAGTTCACTACTAAACATTTTGTCATCGCGTCTGCAGGAAGTGAGTTTTACCCTGCTAATGCTTAAACTGGAAGTAATCACGAATCTTGTGAAAAGGGCCCATTAATAATCAAAGCTACGTAAAAAAGAACACTTTTTTTCCTTTAATAAGGTTTGAACTGCTCTGCGTCTGATTCATAACAACTTTGTACGATGTGGAAACAAGTGGAAATTTGAGCATAAATGATAAATCAGCTTCAGCGCTTGAAACCAGCCGACCAGGACCTAATTTACACATCATTTACATGAAGCACACACTAATTCATGCAGATGTTTCAGTAGCCAGCCAATAAAACGGCAGTGTTTGGCATGAAAGCTAATGGCCGTGCTCGTGGGTGGAGTTTGATGTCCAGCAGTGAGTGCACTCCTCCCCTGCTGACCAAACTTAATAGTATTAAAATGAAAACAACTGGAAAAAATAAAATGTGAAATAAAACAAAACACTCAGTGTTGTTAACATAGTAGAGTGATTGTTTAGTGTAATTAATTCCCTAAAATAAACGCTGTATTATTGTGTATGACCGAAGCTGTGTTTGTGAGTCAGTAGTATGAAACAAAAGCACAGTGTAATGTGTCTTTAAATGGAACATGAAATAGTTGCAGCACTTGTTTATATCCGTGTGCATGTAAAGTAAGTACATCCACTTTTGTCCTGGACTGTCATGCACACAAATTAGTATCATTGAAATTTTCTATTGTTGTTCTTATTTTTGCTATTACAGATTATGTTGATAATAGTTTTGGTTAATTAGCCACATATCCAGCATTTATGCCCAAATTTACATGCACTCCTACCAGATATGAGTACAGATACATACCCAGCTGTCACTGTGTCTTAAGATGTCTTGACAGTATTTATAAGATGTCTTCAGACATTTTCTTATGCCAAGACATCTCAAGAACGTCTTAAGACATATGAGTGAAGACAAGGTCTTTGTCTCGAGACATGAAAGTTAACGTCTTAAGACAAAGAAGTAATTACTGTCTGTTAGAAAATGAATGAGGTGTTAGGTACCAATGATGATCAGGAACAATATAAAGTGAAACACTTGGTAATTCATTATTAATAAACTAGGAGTTAATGAAAATCAGGTACAGTATTATAAACTGAACTACATTAGAAATAAAAACCCTAAAGAAATGATGTCCTGTAGTACAAAAAATATTGATAAAGAAATTTTGAAAAAAGTAAGAGTAAATAAGTTGTTTATTGAGTCATTTTTTATTTGTGAACAGTTCAAATGTGAAAACATCCCGAGTTAGCTAGCTATATCATTGAAAATAATACACCCAAACAAAATGAAATCAAAATCTGTCATTACTACTGAAGGAGAAAGTCTGAGAGCTGAGACTGATTACTGATACATTAATCACACATCTTTCTGTTTCATATCTGAGGCACAAAGTTTTACAGCCTATTAGCTTAGCTCATATTAGCTAAATTAACTACCTAGCTAGCATGCACTCATAACAGAACATCAGCAGCAGCTTTAGGGTTAATAAAGCACTAACATGTGCTTATAATTCTGAAGCAACACAGTAAAACAGACATTGTACAAGAAGACCATACCTACTTAGCTCAGATTAGTTAGCAAGTCAGCTAACTGTGTCTCTATATTATATACACACTTAAATGAGTGCATATTTAAAGTACTTGGATGAAAAATACAGAACGTTTCTTACCTACATTTTTTCTACCAGGCCTTTTTGGAGAAGACCTCTTGACACTTGGCCCACAAACAATTTCACTTTAGGATCCTGTATCTTATATTTTATTTCAAATAAAGTAGAATTGATCGTTCCATGATAGCTTAACTGGGCAGATCAGAATGTTTTCATTTAATAATAAATGAAATAATCAATTGGTTTTAGGCCACATCATAGTACAGAAACAGCACTAGTAAAAATTGTAAATGATCTATTATTATTTTCTGACCAAGATCATGTGTCCTTGTTAGTCCTCCTTGATCTGAGTGCAGCATTTGACACAATAGACCACGCTATCTTACTTGACAGACTAGAAAACCTTGTAGGGGTAACAGGAATAGCTCTTTCCTGGTTCCGGTCCTACCTCACTGATCGGTATCAGTTTGTTAATATAAACGGTGAATCATCTGTTCTCACAAAAGTAAAATATGGTGTTCCACAAGGCTCTGTTTTAGGACCTGTATTATTCACATTATATATGCTACCACTAGGCACCATTATCAGTAAACACGGCATAAACTTCCACTGCTATGCCGATGACACTCAGTTATATTTAGCAAGCGACCCAGATAATAGAATTAAACTTAGCAAGATTGAAGACTGTATAAAAGACATAAAGGACTGGATGTCGAGTAACTTTCTCCTTCTAAACTCAGATAAAACAGAGGTTCTGCTTCTTGGTCCAAAAGCAGCTAGAAACAAACTGTCTAATTTTACACTTAAACTTAATAATTTCTCAGTTGCATCAAGCTCATCTGTAAAAAACCTTGGTGTCATTATAGACCCTGATCTGTCCTTTGACGCACATATAACTAATATTACTAGAACAGCCTTCCTGCATCTCCGCAATATTGCTAAATAGAGAAATGCATTATCTCTACAGGATGCAGAAAAGTTAGTTCATGCATTTATTACTTCAAGGCTACATTACTGTAATGCCCTGCTGGCTGGATGTCCCAGCAAAAGTGTTAACAAGCTTCAGTTGGTCCAGAACGCTGCAGCCAGAGTCCTCACAAGAACCAGAAAGTTCGACCATATCAGCCCAGTTTTATCAGCCTTACACTGGTTGCCAGTAAAATTTCGGATTGATTATAAAATTCTCTTGCTGACTTATAAAGCACTAAATGGACTCACCCCGCTGTACCTGAGTGACTCTTACTATGAACCATCACGCCTACTTAGATCACAAGGTGCTGGCTTACTATTAGTACCCAGAATTAATAAAGTTACATCAGGAGGGAGAGCTTTCTCATACAAAGCCCCCCAGCTTTGGAATAGTCTTCCTGTTAATGTTTGGGACTCAGACACAGCCTCAGTGTTTAAGTCTAAGCTAAAAACTTACTTGTATAGTCAAGCCTTTGGTAATTAGTTTTCCCTGTCAGTTCTATACCTGCCAGAGTCTCCGCTAACACTGTAATTTGTGATCGGTCACCCATTACAGAACTGACTCTGTGTGTTTTCCTCTCTGTGTGTTTTCCTTTCTTTTCTTCGCCGAGTTACACAGCTGCCCATCCTGTGCGTTCTGATGCTGCTGCCTTTTCTGCCTCGATCGGGTGCCACTGCTTGCCAGCCCTCTGGACCGGCTTACCAACATTGAGCCTCCTGCTGTACAACGCCGTGCAAACCTCACCCTCACAACCTGACCCCACTGATACTACTGCTGTTGCTACATGAACTATTCAAAATTATTCACTCGAACCAATCAATCATTCAAACTAATTCAAATTAATCAATCACCCATTGTAGAACTGACTGTGTGTTTTTCCTCTCTTTCCTTTGCCGAGTTGAACAGCTGCCCATCCTGCTGCTGATGCTGCTGCCTCTGCTGCCTTGATTGGGTGCCACTGCTCACCGTGCAAACCTCACCCCCACAACCTGACCCCACTGATGCTGCTGCTGCTGCCGCTGCTGCAGTATGAACTGAACTATTCAAATTAATCATTTGCTCCTCCTTTTACCCTGTTTTGTACTATAATACTTTATACTAACAATGTTTACTATCCGGTGTCGACCAGAGGAGGATGGGTTCCCCTTCTGAGTCCTGGTTCCTCTCAAGGTTTCTTCCTGCTTCTCTTAGGGAGTTTTTCCTTGCCACTGTCGCCACTGGCTTGCTCATGGGGGCTCGGACCAGCATTTCTTTTTGTAATGCTCATTTCCTTGTAAAGCTGCTTTGTGACAACACCGGTTGTAAAAAGTGCTATATAAATAAACTTTACTTACTTACTTACTTACTAAAAATGGATGTATGTTGTTTGGTTTATGTTTAGTTGACCTTAGGTAGTGATTCTGAATAGATTTTAGAGAAGAAGGGACAGGGAATAATCTACCATCAAAGTTACAATGGAGAACTGGACAAACATTATAAAATAATAATATATATACATATACATCATCTAAACCGCTTAACCTTCAGGGTCGCAGTGGAGTGCTGGAGCCTATCCCAGCTGTCAGTGGGCGGAAGGCAGGAAACACCCTGGACAGGTTGCCAGTCCATCGCAGGGCTAAAATAATAATATTTTACAATAGTTTCAGTCTATATATTATTTAATGGTTAGTTTTACAAAATATGTTATGAATATATTATTCATTTGTTTATGATGTATAATGAATGATAAGGAACCTTTTTAGTGGTTTTAGTGGTTTTTCTCTTCTTTCTTTTTTTTGAATTCTGAAAAATCTTGTCTCTCTTGTCTTTTTTTGTAGGAGTATAAATATATAGAAAGTCTGACATTTAAAATAATAAATATTTTAGAGCTCTATTGAATTAAATAAACTTACATTTAACAGTAAAGTTGCACAGGACTCTTATTATGGTAGCTTTTGTGTTTCTGTTGAGCGCCCATGAGGTTTTTGCGAGTGCTGGTAAAGGAGAGCAGTTAATCCTGCATTCTCAGTGGATTAGTTTGATAATTCTGTTCATATTTTAATTCTGACTGGCTGTATCTCCTGATGTATGATGAGTGAATCAGACTCATGGCAGACCCCCGGGCTGCTAATGTGAGACTTTTGATTCAGATTCAAGGTTTTATTCAGACTCAGCACTAATGTAGAGACAAAGTTAGCTGACTTGCTAACTAATCTGAGCTAAGTAGGTATGGTCTTCTTGTACAATGTCTGTTTTACTGTGTTGCTTCAGAATTATAAGCACATAATAGTGATTTATTAAACCTGCTGCTGATGTTCTGTTATGAGTGCATGCTAGGTAGTTAACTTAGCTAATATGAGCTAAGCTAATAGGCAGTAAAACTTTGTGCCTGAGAAACAGAAAGATGTATGATTATGTACTAGCAGAAAATACTGTGATCAGTCTCAGCTCTCAGAGTTTCTCCTTCACTAGTAATGACAGATTTTGAATTCATTTTGTTTGGGTGTATTATTTTCAGTTATATAGCTAGCTAACCCAGGGATGTTTTCACATTTGGACTGTTCACAAATTAAAAAAGACTCAATAAACAACTTATTTACTCTTACGTTTTCAAATTTCTGTATCAATATTTTTGTAGGAGTTTTTATTTTTTAATGTATCATTTTATAATACTGTTTCTGACCATCATTAATTCCTAGTTCATTAATAGTTAGTTACCATGTGTTTCACTTTATAATACTGTTCCTGATCATCATTAACACCTAATGAAGAACAAAGTAACAACTTGTTTATTTATAATGAGTTACTATGTGTTTCACTTTATATTGTTCCTGATCATCATTAGCTCCAAATAAAGAAGAGCAACAGCTAATTCATTATCTAACTCACATAATCACTTGGTAATATTTAGAACCAAGTGAACATGAAGGCAGGACACATACACAGTCAGATATTTCCGTGAGAGCTCTCTACAACTGACCCTGCCCTCAAGAGGACTTTAAAGGATAACTACTCTTCAGAAGATACACTGGCACACATGCTCCTGCAGAAAAGAATGGTGTTTTCTTTTCTAAAGATAAGCAGACTGGTCTATTGAATACTGAAATATTTTAGCAGTTGTCTCATTTGTAGGCTGATGTGCAAATTGGTTCACACTACAAAATATGAAGATGTGCATTAGCCTTTTAAGGTTTGTGATCAAAACAAACACATGAGGGACATCAGTCAGTACATTGTGGTCCCCCCAGATACCTGTTTCTGTGAATAGAAATGGAGGATATAATCCATTATACTGTAGTACTGCACACTGTGTAGTGTATTTCACTACTGTTAGAAGTGTTGGAATACACTACATCAGTTAACAGTTCACCAGGAACCTTGTCAGACTCAGCTATTGAGCAATTAATGTTGAATTGATCGGTAATTTATGAGTAGTTATTCTAAGAAACCATAGTTACTAAGTAATTCTCTATGAGACTCAGTAGTTATTGTTTAGTTAATAGTGAACTACCCTAATCATTAGTTAACTATTACTTACTGAGTAGTTAACTAGTAGTGCTTGGTAGTTAAGAGTAGTTAATTAAGTGTTAATGCAGCACTACTCATTCATTCCTGCTTAGTTCCTGATTGGTTACTTATTAACTACGGGACAGTATTGTAAAGTGTTACCCAGGTAAGCAGAGTTATGAGCAAAAATTATATGAGAAATAACATCTTTGGTTTTAGCAGGCTATAAGAAATTCAAGTAAGGCCTAGTTAAGGCTGTAATGAGGCTCTCTTTTCTGTTCATTCAATTTCCACATTTCCACATTTGCATACTTGATACCCTCCAGCCTCCAAAGGCTCATGAGTTCCTTTGGGATAAATAAAACATGGAGCACCACTTGAGATGGCAGGACGGGTGCCCTGTAAGGCAAATGGTATGGGGAGATTGCTGTGAGCATATTAAAAAGGGCAATGATAAATGATAGCAATGAGAGCATATTAAAACTATAAGGTCTGGATATTATTGCTATATAATTTTGTTCAAAGGGTGAATATCTTGCATTTTTCTTGTGTTATAATTTTTTTCACGAGCTTTAAGGTCATAGGTCATTTTTACATGGCCAGTTTCAAACCTCTCATTATCAGGTACAATTAAACAGGTTGTTTTTTTGTTACTGTTTCTTTAAAGCTGATGTAAGTAAATGATTTCTTTTCTGATTGCCAGCCTGTATTATGGCTCAACCAAAAAGTTGTCTGGGCTGAAACATGCCTTATAATTTCGTTGTGAATGGGCAGGTCTAAACTGCTGTATGGGCTAAACTGCTGTATGGGCCCTGTAAAGATAACATTAACTGTGGAAGCAGACTTTAGGCTTTCAGTCACAGTTTTATGAACTGATTCTGATTTCATTATAAGCCCTGATGATAAATGTGCAGTTTAATGTGAAAACATATTGTTTTTTTTTATCTATTATACAGATTTGCCCAGGGTCTCCATCTTCACCAGGTAGATATGCTTCAAGAGGGCATCACACGGAGTTCCACAACCTTAAACAAACTTGCTAACAAACTGCGTAAAGTGTGCAAGTCTGCCATGAAAAGAATGAGAAGAGCTAAAAAAAACGGGAAGTAGTGATGATTGATGAAAATAAATTTGGCTCTCTTTTTACTAACTTTTGTGGACATGTAGCGCTTCTCATTATGCAGTCTAAGGAGATACATGTCAGATATCAGTTCAGCTACAGAACTTAATTTTTTCAGTTAGCATGTTAAAGTGCTGCCTCTTGCCTAAGCATGTCACCAGCAGTGCACCTTTCCCAAACAGTTGTCCCTGTTTTTAGGGTAAATGGTTTAACTGGATAAAAAGAATCAGATTAAACTTCATAAGGAATACGAACATGCAAAAATGTTTGGATGTTGTGTCCAGAAATGATTTTTTTTTTTTCTGCAAAGGCGACCAAAGACCTGGGCAATCCAGGGAAACACTGGATGGCTGGCAACCCTAACAATAGCAGTCATGTGGTCAGAAACTGACCAGTAATGAAAGAGGTAGAATATGGCCAACACAAATGTGTTTCAACAGATAAACTCTCCTGTAGTGTCACAGTGTGCCTAAAACATAGTTTTTCCTCATTTCTAATGAAGTATCCAGTAAGTCATAAAAACACCACTGGTTTTGGTTGAGGTTTCTTTTTCATCTTACTCAAAATCTAAAAACAGACACAAAACGCTTAGTTACTTGATCCATTCTCAATTTTTAAACTGACCGGATTCCTTGATATTTCCCTTGTCAATGTTAATTAACTGTTAATTTTAGTCATGTCATCATTTTATTTTGCAATACACAGTATTGGGCCAAATTTTGTATTATCATTTTCATATTGTGCAAGATATTACAACAAAGTATTATGTGCTTAATGTTTTGTCATTTTACAGTTTCATTTTTCAGCAATGTTTGGACTAATGTGAAAAAGAAAATATTGTGAAAAATATTTCTACATCTATTTTTTGTCTTTTACATTTCAGTAAACCCAGGGAAAGAGCAGTAACTGAAAGTAATGGGTGTTTGGGATGCTGGGAGTTCAAGATCATGTGCGGAGACCAGTGTTGCACATTGTGAAGCACAGATCCACAGGATACCTAATGCCTATCCTAAAGAAGTACGTGAGGTGTGGGAGTACAGTAATATCAGATGGGTGGAGAGCATATCACTGTCTTTCTAATGAGGCATATCTTCATCTCATAGTCAATCATGAAGAGTCTTTTGTTAAGCCTATGACAGGGGCACATGCCCAAAACATTGAGTGGATGTGGGGCATTTGCAAATCCACTTAATGGAGGCTACGAGGCAACAGATCTGAAATATCTCTGAAGGAACATTTGGATTTAATAGAATTGACCTACTGGAGGGGAAATAAGCACAGGGACGGTCCTCTTGGCATGCTTTTACATGACATAAGAAAAAAATATCCTGTGTAAGATTGTAACTCTGTAATGGTGCTTTTTGTGGTGTAGCATCAAAACACGGATGTATTATGTGCTAACCTGTCAAATGAACGACTTCTGTTATGTTTCTTATTGCAGTAATTTGTTATTTCAATTTTAAAAGGTTATTGTCTTTAGTAAAAGTAAGTTCAGTTAACCATTTTTGCATTTTTTACTCTTTGCTATAGCACCTGAAACATCAATTATACACAACATGCAAGCTCTGAAACCACTAGTATTAACCATTTTAACAACCAAAAGTAAATCAATTGAACAAATTCACTCCTTGAAACCCTGCTTAGCACTTTTTAGCCCTTTTTAGCCTTTAATTAGTGATCATAACTCCACTTTAGAATATGGAACACAAATTGACTTATTGAAACTCTATTTAGCATTTTTAGCCTCTAATTAGTGATGACCATAGCTCCACAAATCCTGAAGCATTAGTGACCTATTAAACTCTTATTAGCCCTAAAGAAGCAATAAATTCCAATGATGTTATTCCAATTCCAATGCATTGATGCTATCTAGAACCTGTAGAATTACATGCTGCCTATTGTACACTAATAAGATGTAAATTTAGGTGATAATTCATGCTCAGTAATTCAGCATAACAAGGTATTAAGAAGGTGCATATTGTGAGCTATAATGACTAATTAGGCAATTACTTATGCTTTTCACATAACAGATCTCTATTTTATGTACTAACACAGATCATAATGAGTAAAGATTAATACGTAGTGAATAAACCATTTAGAAGTGTCTAATTCAGGCTTTATTGAACACATAATAAGACCTTAATAAGCCACCAATATATGTTCCTTAAAATAAAGTGTTACCCAGTTCTTTATTAATGTATACACTTTGTTATTTCCTGATGTGTTAAGTATTAGCCCATGCCTTAATTCACCATGATGAAAGCATTAGTTAAGTATTAATACATGCTTATTTGTGTACCAGTATTGTAAAGTGTTACCAAATCATTCTATGTTTAAATCACCAGCTTCACTGGCCAGCTTTCATCTTGTTGGAGCGTGTGGTTGCTAGTGAGGTTAGCTTTCACCAGCTTTGAACTTGAGGTCAGTAATGAGAGCACAACAAATATCAATGACAGCTAATTATAGCTCTGAAAACGACGGGGTTTGGGTTAGCTAACCTTAAGTATGCACAATTTATCAAAAACACTCTGAAATGCCACTGAAAAGTATCGTTGGCCTCTGGCTGCATCCCAAACTGCATACTGCCACTCTAAATAGTATGTAAAAATAGTACCCCACCATTAGAAATGCTTTCAGTAGTGCAGTAGAACTAGAACTTTCTCAATGTTAACCCTAATGCAAATTGTTTTGTCATTTCATTTCAGCATAACGCCACCAAAAAAGATATATAAAACCATGACAGGACACAATGTTACTCACATTGTTTTTTTAAAGAGTAGCTCAAGCCCTATTCAGACTAGATCAGTCTTTCATAGTTAGGTGGTTTACTGCCAGTTTACCTTAGCACATTCTGTAATGTTTAAAACATTTCATTTTGCCATTATTTAATTTACTCTAACCATGTATCTTTCTACCTTCAGTAAATGCAGTGTGTCATTAGCCTCACTATTAGCTTGTGAATTCATGGCAAACACATACATGGTTACATATCAGCCTGATTTGGCCACAGAGAACAATAAGACAGCTTCCTGTTTGTCATATTCTTGTTAAGATGCCTGTTCCACCTTAAGTGGTGCAGCAGTTACAGTTACTGGTGCTAATTAACTGCTGCACCATTTAAGGTGGAATGAGAAAATTAGTAAAATGAGCTGGCGATAACAAGTCAAATCTTACAGTTATATACACACTTTATGCACTGTTCATAGAAGCAAACTCATTATAAAAGCAAGCTGATATTTTCATCACCATTTCACAACCCAAAATGATCAAACTTGAAAAGCAAAAAATAAAAAATAAAATAAATAAAAATAGCAAGATAATCAAATACTTTCTCTTCACTTGCATCACAACTTAAAGGTGGAAAACAGAAAAATAAGTAATGCATTAGTTTTATTAATTCATTTGATTATATACAGAAACAAAAAAAAAAAGAAACTACCTTCGGTTCTGTGAAATAATGTCTGCTTTTTTCTCCAATTTTGTCATGTCCAGTTCCAACTGTTAGCTAGGTCTCCCCCAGCTACACAATACTATCTGAACTAGAAGGTAGTAAGTAAGTTATATTTTTAAAGCACTTTTAAAACAACTTGCATTGACCAAATTGCTCAAGATGAATAAAAGAGATAAAGATGAATAAAAGAGATAAAATACAGATAAGATGATGAGTAAAAAAACATATAAACCACAGACTTAAACATGTATAATAACCACAGCCCCTCACTATTCAAATGCGAGTTTGTATAAGTATTGATTTAAAATCAGTGATTGAAGGTGCTTGGTGTATAGTGGGAGGTTCTATGAGTGTTCCATAGTCTCTGAGCATAGACTGCAATCGCACAATCACCTCTAAGCTTCAAACGAGCCCTAGGAACAGCCAGCGAGTTCTGTGAGGATGATCTCAAAGCTTGCTGTGTGGTAGAGGGAGTGAGCATCCTGCTGACATACGAGGGGGCTTGACCCTTAAGTGTTTTAAAAACAAATAAAAGCACTTTGAACTGTATCCCGAACTGGACAGGTAGCCAATAAGGTGAAGCAAGGACTGGAGTAATATGGTCTCTTTTCTTCTTACTAGTCAGTAATGCAATAGGGACTGGTTAATCCCAATATACAAAGAATTAAAGTAGGCAATTCTAGAGGAGATGAAAGCATGAATAACTTTCTCCAGGTCAGAAAACTAGAGAAAAGGCTTAAGCTTTGCAATGTTTCTGAGCTGGAAGAAGCTACTTCTTACCACAGAGTTGATTTGTTTATCAAATCAAAGATAACACTAAGATTTCTCACAGAAGTCTTGACACTTCAGGACAAATGACCAAGGCTATTGGCCAATTTTGTTATGTTGGCTAATCAAGCATCATGCTGGGTGATGGGGGGCACACAGACAGAGGGTAAATAGAAATATACAGTATGAGAAAAATAATATATTTCTGGAATACTGAAGCATTTAAATCTGCTCTAGTAGACCCCAAAAATGAAATTATGAACACTGAAAATGAGCATAATAAGTCCCCTTTAAGACAGTGTGGATATAAAGATGCTGTTTCTACTGTTTTACTGCTACTGCTCTAACACCATAAATGAACAATAAAACAGTGAAAATGTGAAAAACTTAAGTTAAAATGGACATGAAAGTAAAAATGGAGAAGACTCAAGTAAAAATAAAAATTAAAATGGAAAAGACTGAAGTAATAATTAACATGAAAATGGAAAAGACTAAAGTGAAAATGGAAAAGACTGAAGTAAAAACAAAAGTGAAAATGTAAGTGGAAATTAAAGGGAAAATCGAAGAGACTGAAGTCAAAATTGAAGGGAAAATGGAAGAGACTGAAATAAAAATTGAAGGGAAAATGGAAGAGACTGAAGTAAAAATTGAAGGGAAAATGGAAAAGACTAAGGTGAAAATGGAAAAGATGGAAGTGAAAATGGAAAAGACTGAAGTAAAAATGGAACAGACTAAAGTGAAAATGGAAAAGATGGAGGTAGAAAGGGAAGAAACTGAAGTAAAAATTGGAGCGGAAATGGAAGAGACTGAAGTGAAAACTGACGTAAAAATGGAAGAGACTGAGGTGAAAATGGAAGAGACTGAAGTGAAAACTGAAGTAAAAATGGAAGAGACTGAAGTGAAAATTGAAGTGAAAATGGAAGAGACTGAGGTGAAAATGGAAGAGACTAAAGTGAAAATTGAAGACAAAATGGAATAGAGTAGCTTTAAAATTAAAGTGACAACGTAGCAGACTAAAGTTAAAATGGAAAGGAAAATTGTGAAAATGAAACCAAAAAAAGCAATAATGTACCAAAAAAACATACAGATAAGATTGTAAATGAAAACGATAACGCATAAAATTAACATAAAAATTAAATGGAGAAGGTAAAAGACTGAAGTGAAAATGGAAGTGAAAATGGAAAAGACTGATGCAAAAAGACTTGAAACCCATAATGAAATTTTTTGAATATACGTCTCCTCTAATTCTTCGCTATGTTTTTGGTGCACTTCTTGTGTATGAATGTAGCCCAAAGACCCAAATAATATCAAATCTATCTTTTCAAGCAACTTTTTGACTTGAATCCGATCATTTTTCTGATAGTTGTTGAAGACGTGAATTCTACCTTCAAAGGTGTCTACCAGATCCTGAAGCTCATTACTGTTACTGATAAATTTCTCAATGGGTTTTTTCTCTAACAGATCTCCACCAGTGAAGAGTATTATGGTGAACTTCACGGCTTCTTCTCCAAAGTTCTCCTGAATCCACTTCACAGCGTTCCTCTCCTCCTCTGTGAATCTCCTCACTTTGATCACCAGCAGGAACACATGAGGACGATGAGTAGGATGGTAGATACATTCAGGTGCACTGTGGGCTGTTTGTTCTGATATTAGCCATGTGTCCATCACCCCAGGAGTGTCAATCACAGTGATGTTCCGTCCATCCACAGCTTTGTTCCTTCTCTCACAGTGTTCAGTCACAGATGCTGGAGTGACCTTGACTCTGAAAGCTTCTTCACCCAGGATGGTGTTTCCTGACGCACTCTTCCCAGCTCCAGTCTTACCCACCAGCATCAGCCTCAGCTCAGCATGGTTCACCACAGGTCCTTAAACAATAGAAAACAATTTCAACTCTTTGTCCTGTATGGTACAGATTACAATGACAAATTTTCTCTTTGGTGACATCATTCGAAAATGAAGACGAACACTCACTTACCTTTGGAATATGCATACAACCCAGTGACCAACATGAGAACTGCCACTGGCAGCAAAGCCTTCCAAATGGATATATGGTTGTTTTTCTACCAAAAACAGGTAACGACATGTACATGATCTCTATCAATATTTCATTCAAGTACACAGTCAAACTAAATTGCACAAATAAAAACTGTAAAAATATTCTGATTATTGACACTATTGTTAAAGCTATTCATTACAGTCAGAATTCATTAATTCCTTTAGTAATTTTATCATTACTCATTGAACATGTTCTGATGTTTTCTCAAAAAATCAAAAAAGTATTTACAATTTAAGATGCTACAGCTGCATATGCTAAGAATGAAAAAAAATGACTTTCTGGGCAAGATGTCCTAAGCCTTCTG
This sequence comes from Colossoma macropomum, assembly GCF_904425465.1. NCBI lineage: Eukaryota > Metazoa > Chordata > Actinopteri > Characiformes > Serrasalmidae > Colossoma > Colossoma macropomum. Next base: position 437,633 of record NW_023494816.1, on the reverse strand, counting down.
TGCCACATTTTAGGTGCAACTGGGACACATTTTGCAAACATACATGTCATACATATATGTGTATGAAACTGGTGTTCAAGTCTAAATGTTAGCACTTTTCGCATACAATACTGATCAAAAATCAGAGACCAAAAGTCCATTTTCAATCTAAACAATCTACAAGTTATTCATTTTTCAGCTGGAAAAACATGAATTAATGTCCACACTTTGTCTTTATTACAGCTTCCCTTCTTTTCAGGAGACTTGAATTCATGTTCTCAAAGAAAGCAATCTGCAGCCACACCTCCAAAGTTCAATCTTAGAAGTTAGTTTGCATTTTCTGCTTTTCACAATCCAAATAATCCCAAACACATTCAGTGATTCAGTGAGGTCTGGACTCTGGAGTGGTCAGTCCATTGTCCAGCTTCTTTGTTTGTGTCTATCCCCTTTTCTCAGTGAGGTTCTTCTTGAACAGCTACACATCCTTTCAGACCCATAGCGCTGAGTCGTCTTCTCACAGTGGAGGGATGGACAGAAACACACCATATGTGTTTTTTCAGATCTGAAGCAGTTTGATTTTCTCCTCTCTCTCAAAGATGAAAGCTTTAAGTGCCGTTTATCTGATGGGGAGTTTTGGTGTCTACCAGGTCTTGCAGGTGGTTGTTAGGAGTCCCATTTTGTTTGTAGCTTTTAATAATTACTCCAATTTTGAAAACTGTTTAAAAAAACTGTTTTTTAAACTAATTTTTCTGCTTGCTCCTTCCTTATACGTTATTATACCATACATGTTATATTACAAACTATGTCTAATCTAAGAAATATCTCCTGCAAAATTAAGAAACTGTACTTAATGACCACTCAAGGGGTCTCTGACTTTTGCACAGTTCTGTATCTGATGTAACTCAAAATACTTCACAGAGGATCAGACAGAATATGTTTGACAATCACAAAGAATAGCAAAATACAAAGACTATGGTCAAATAAAAAATAATGCAATAATAATATTAGTGTTTGAATTAGCAATAATAAAAGGTAAAAGTCAGAGTTCATAAAAAACAAAGATTTTAAAGAATGTCCTTCTTAATCTTGTCTTATTTTGAATGCTCAGGGTACAGTAAACCGTAGTAAACACAATTTTAACTCCAGCTGCATTGAGAGTACATATCAAAGAACATTCTGTGCTGTACCTTTAGACACATATACATCTCCTGTATATTTCACTTTTTATTAATTTATACATTTAACAAAATGTTGATTTTACTGTCTCTATACTGTCTCTATAATGCTCACCTCCTCATCTTTACTGGGAAACTCCTTCTGGGGTGTGTTTGAGTTTATATGGAAATTTTGTGTCTTTTCCATGGAGGACCTAAAAATTAGAGACACATTGTCAGGAAAAGAAGCTAAAACCTCACCCTGCAACTGCAGGAGATAATGTATTGAATAGCTCCAAACTATCTTAACATTGTTGCTGACCATGTATGGACACTTTCTAAATGATACTGATTACATCAAATATGAAGGCACAAATCTTCACTGAGTAGATCCAGAAGTATTGCAGTGAATTTTTTAGCAGCTGCGAAATGCAAACATTTCGACCTGTTTCTACATTCCTTTAAGTCCTGTGAGTTACAAGGTGGAGTCACCACAGACTGGATTTGTTGTTCCAGCATGGCCTACAGATGCTTGATCGGATTGAGATCTGGGGAATTTGGAGGCCAGGACAACACCTTGAACTCTTCGTCATGTTCCTCAAACCATTCCTGTCCAATGTAAGCATTTTGGATGGTGGACAGGGGTTAGCATGGGCACTCTGAGGGTGTGATGCACTGTGTTGTGAGCATGCCTTCCGTAATCATCATTAAAAATTACTTGCGCCACAGTATCCCTTCTGTTGCTTCGGACCAGATGTGATTTGTAGCCCTTGTGCATTGATGAGCCTTTGGCACCCAACACCCTGTCACCAGTCTCCTTGGACCACTGTTGGTAGGTACTCACCACTGCTGATCCAAAGCACCCAACAAGCCTCACTCTTTCAGAGATGCTATGATCCCGTCGTCTGGTCATAATGATTTCTCTCACATCCAGCATGTCAACTACGAAAACCTACTGTTTACTTACTATGTAATATTTTGTGGACCTTGCTAAGACGTTAACGTTATTCACTTAATCTGTGAGTGGTTATTACGTTTTGGCTTAACGGTGCATATTTTCAAAATACAAATTTTGGATACAAATCTAAAACTACATCTATTTGTTCCCCTAAATAAAATATTCTACATTGCTTTTATGGTGATGGGGATTATGATATTGGTTTATTCAGCTATAATAGTTTATTAATCTTAATTTTAAAAAGAATAAGACATCTTCCTGGAAAACGTTGAAGGAAGTAAATAAATGTCCTGACACTACTGAAATATAAAAATCTCCACTATGAGTAAAACTGAACAAAAATGTCCAGATATAAAAAGGTAAAATTAGAGATTTGTCTCACCTTTCATCACTATTTTTTATATTGTAATAAATTACTGTAAAAAGACAACCAAATCCTAACTGTAGTGTACTGTTTTTTTCCCAAATATGATTAAATATTGTAAAGTCTGATGCTTTTTTGGAGCCCAAAAAAGAATTACCGTTGACAGCAAGCTACCATAAAATTTGACTGTCCAATGCATTATTTTCATTTTGTAATGGAGTGAGCTGCATGCAACTATTGAAAGACAATCATAAATCATTGTTCATTCTCCTTCCTAGAAACGATAAAAAGGTCAGTAACATTGTACTGAGAAATTAAAACTTAAATTTAAAAATCTGATTACTCAATTTGTGGGCTAGGCCTAATTCATGCTAACTTGGCATAATCATAGCAAGCTTCTGGTAGTGCACAAGTGAGCATTTTCAGATGGTGTGTCTGCGGCAGTTGGAAGTTCATTTTCCATTTACCCAAATTTGCCTACATTGTTTCTGTAAACATACATCACCAAAACTTCTTAAACTGCATCCAGGTCTTAATTAAGGTTTCTCAGACTCGTAGATGTGCTTTATGGCACAATATGACTCATTGTGAGGTATAAAATAATAAAAATAAAAATAAAAAAATAATAATAAACTGCTTACTTTATTATTTTCAAGACTTGCATGTGAGTAAGTCCAGTCTCTGAACCTGGACATCATGAAAGGTAAATTGTTTTTTGCACTTTATCTGATATGCAGACAGTCTGCCCCTGTTTTACATTATAGACATGTAAAAGTTAATTTATCATGATAAACATGAAAGCCTTTGTAGTGGTAGACAAGTGAGAATTTGCTTTGTACTACCTGCAATGAATATACAGACATAATAATATGCAACATTTGTTTCAAGACCTGCAGTAATGCATTGGCATATGTGAGGCACATGCATAGTCATAGCCCAGTGTGTCACTCAAGTGTATGTTTTGAGCCTTTAAGTCACATTTATCACCATAAAGATGCACATAGAACCACAACGGGAAGAGCGACTGATTTAATGTGCTATGTTTACTGTTGTGGTGCTAATTGTGATAATATACAACCTTTTCTCCTATCTTAAAACTCACATCATAGAGGGAAATCCGTTCCACGTCCTCTTCATCAATGCAAGCACATATAAGTCACATCACATATGCCAAGAGGGCATTAAGATTTTTCTGAAGAAAGTATGATAGGCTGAGTTGCAACCTCAGGAAATAAATGCAGCTCCTTTGAAAATCATACATTGTGATGCAGAGCCAGATGCTCCCAGTCAGTTGTGGAGAAGAGATTTACCCAGAGGATGCAGACAAAGGCCAATTTTTAGGTGGCATTTTCCGTGAATAACGTTTGTTTAGGCCTCAAAATCTTTAAATATTTACTTTTTTCTTTGGTATTTTGACGACGTCCTAATCAAAGTAAGTGCTTAACCATTAGAAAATCTTATTTTCCCACATCAGGCTGTCAAATCAGAAACTATATGAGCTGTTTTCGCTGTAAATAACTGAATAACAGGGTCCAATTTTAGTTGAAATGTATGCAAAAAACTATAACTATCCAACTATATAATTATATTTTGTTCTGATTCCCCTTCATTTTATTCACATTTACTCTACTGTTTTTTTCATCTTTAATTTCATTAATTTATTTTGTTTTTTGGATATTTATTTATTTGTCTTCCTTTTGCACTTTTGTCTTACAATCATATTGTTTTGCATTCCAGTTGCTGAAACCTGTGACTGATAACAACTCCACTGATATAGATACATTTCTGGTTTCCTGGTGTGATAGCCATTTGCTTTTCAATGGGTTTTAATTATTTCACATTATTATTAATTACCCAATTTGAAAGTCTCCAGCAGTTTTCGTTGCTGAATAACAAGCAGAAGCTCTCCGAGGTCCTCTTGTCCTCTTGCTGGACTGTTGGGTTTCCTCAGAAAAAACTGGGCATATATATATATATATATATATATATATATATATATATATATATATATAAAATAAAATATAATTTAAAAAATAAATATAATTAAAAAGAAAAAGGAAGTGAAAATCAAATTGTACACCAAAAACTTTTAGGGATAACTTGTCAATGTTTAATTTATTAAATTAATCTATTTTTTTGCTTTTGTATTTTGTTATTTATTCTCACTTCATTTCCTTCTTATTTACTTTGTTTTGTATTCCAATTGTCAACACCTCTGATCAATGATCACTTTGTTGTTTTCTAAACAATAAATGATTGCCTGGATTTACAGCCAACAGCTTTTCAGTTTGGGTTCCCGTTGTAGATTGCCATCAGTTTTGAGACACGCTAATATGTAATATGAGGTTAGTCCTGTTTGTGCCAGATGAAGATCTGTCTGATTGATATGTTGCATGGCAGCAGTACATTTAAAAAAATGTGGGAATTGTTTCTCATGCTGGACAATATTGCTTACAGTAATTTCAGTTTAAGTGACAGGGACAAAATCCTTCTGTTCTATCTCCGTAAAAATGAATTCCAAATCTCAGCAAATGCACACATGCCAAAAATATCTTCAACTAAATGTTTGTTTATACATAATGCGGACTATGAATTCTGTCCCCATCACTAAAATCACTTTAGGGACAGATCTACTTCTGGCCATTAATGATAGGATAAGTGATTACATGAACTAATGATGGCCCTTCCAATGTATATATGGGCATTCTGTTCTATTCTATCTGTCATTCTATGGGCATGGTACTGTTTTAAGATACACTCTTGAAAAAAATATAACCATATCCTTTAATAAAAGTGTGATTTAGCTAGCTAAAATGCAGCTTTTAACCGGTGACTGGTGTACTTTTAATAGTCAACTGACGGGCAATGATTTGCAGGCATGGGCATGTAGCACAAATTATTAGGATGATAGAATTTACTCATAAACACATAAGCCTGTATGAAATTATATTGTAACCATCAAGAGATTTGTAAATATGTTTTCAATCCTGTGATACCAATGGAAATCCAGACAGCCATTTAAAATGGCAGAAGAAGAAGTGGCAGCAGGACACGTTTCCAAACGACAACAAAATCAGTGTAAAAAGCAGGCTATCCTACAAACCTTGACTATGCAGTTGATCTCTTTTGCATATATCCTTACCACCTTCTACAGAGGCACTATAGAGAGCATCCTGAGCAGCTGTATTACTGCCTGGTTGGGGAATTGCATCACCTCCAGCCTCAAGACCCTCCAGCGAATTGTGAGGACAGCCGAAAAAATCATCAGGGTCTCTCTTCCCTTCATCACAGACATCTACACCACACATTGCTTCCGAAAAGTCACCAGCATTACATATGACACCACACACCTTTTACATAAACTGTTCTCTCATCTGCCATCTGGTAGAAGGTACCACAGCACCCGGGCTCCACAGCCAGACACTGCAACAGTTTCTTTCCACAAGCCATCAGATTCTTCAGGTACATAACATCATGACACCATTTCATTCCTCACTTCTTGAAATTCCACAGTATGTCTGTGGCACTGTATTTAAATACACACTATATTGCCAGAAGTCTGGGTTTGGCGGTTGCCAGGAGAACGGTACTTGTCTGACTGCATTGTGCCAAGTGTAAAGTTTGGTGGAGGGGGGATTATGGTGTGGGATTGTTTTTCAGGAGTTGGGCTCGGCCCCTTAGTTCCAGTGAAAGGAACTCTTAATGCTTCAGCATACCAAAAGATTATGGACAATTTCTGATCTAAGGGCCTCATCCCAGTAGGCTGTGCCTGGCAGACCTCCACCGGGAGGTGGCCAGGGGGCATCCTGATCAGATGCCCAAACCACTTCAACAGGATCCTTTCTATGCTTAGGAGTATCAGCTCTACTTGGAGCTCAGATGACTGAGCTCCTCACCTTATGAAGTAGAGTGTAGCCCACTACTCATACCGCTTGTATTCACGACCTCATTCTTTTGGTCATTACCCAAAGTTCATGAACATGAGGCATTCATGCAATGGGGCCAAAAGGACATCACATGCAATTAGCAGAGATGCCACCCTCCAGCTTCCACACATAATGCCCTCCTGACCTCGGCTATGCCTTGACACCCTGTCCACAAACAGGAGTGAAGACAAAGTACAAACTTTGGCGGAGTCCAACACTCACACTGAACAAGACTGATTTACTGGCAAATATACAGACACAACTCTCACTCTGGGAGTACAGAGACCAAATGGCCCATAGTAGTGGCACCAGCACCCCATACTCTCGGAGGACGTCTTAAGAATTTCTGGGTGAATCTCATCCACCCCTGGTGCCTTGCCACTGAGGAGCTTGCCAACTACTTCAGTGAACTCCACCACGGAAATGGAGTCTGACATGCCAGAAGCCTCTGGCCCTTACTCCTGTAAGGGAGGCATGCCTCTCGGGTTTAGGTGTTCCCCAAAGTGCTCCTGCCACCGACTGACAATATTCTCATTAGAAGTCACAGTTCTACTTAGTTGGGAGTCCTCTGGTACATCCAGTCCCTGTAGGCCTCCTTCTTTAGTGTGACAGCTTCTCTCACCACTGATGGCCACCAGGGGGTTCTTGGGTTGCCACCCTGACAGACATCAACAAGCTTTTGGCCACAACTATGCCTGGCAGTCTGATCATCAGTTTTCCTTGCCAGCTCAGCCCCCGTCTTCACCCAAGTGTCCTGAACATATGGTTGCAAGTCAGATAAAACAACAACAAAGTCGATCACTGACTTTTGACCCAAGGAGCTCTGGCACCAGGTACACTTATGAATGTTCTTATGTTCGAACTTGGTATTTGTTATGGACAATCCATGACTAGCATGAAAGTATAATGACAATTTACCATTTGAGTTTAGATCAGGCAGGTTGTTCTTCCCAATAGTCCCCTTCCAGGTTTCGCAGTCATTGCCAACATGAGCATTGAAGTCTCCCAGCAAGACTCTGGAGTCTGTAGGTGGGGCCCTTTCCAGAAACCCGCCCACTCACTCCACAAAGACCAAATAGTCATATTCATATGCACACACAACAGTCAGAGTTTTCCTATCTGCGACTTTAATTCGCATTGACATGACCCTCTCATAAACCAGAACATACTCTAACTGCACGGCAGCCAGCCAGGGACTTGTACTGCTGCACTGCAGCCTGGTATCATAGAGAGTGTCACTATAGGTCCACCAGCTGCTGAGGGTGTCTATAGGACTGCCTGCCTCAGAGAACATCACATTGATTTTGTGTGTCTATGTGGACAGAGCTCCAGAGAGCATCAGCGAGCCGAGGCATATTCCAATAGCACTGCATAGTGCTCTGGAAGCACCATCAAGCTGTCAGATGGGCCCACAATGCTGCCTAGTGCTCTGTACTGGTGCTAAAATTTGCTCATTCAGTGTACTAGTGTGCCACTCAGTGCCTTACCTGCCAACCACCCAGTCTCCTTACTTCCCAGTACCTCACTCAGCTGGTCTCCACCACTGACCCTGTACCCCCAGCCACTGACTCTGAACAGGCTCTCAAGTTGGACATTACTGGAAAGCTGGATTAGACTATGCATACAGTGCCTATGAAAAGTATTCACCCCCAAGCTTTCATATTTCATTATCATAGGACAATGAATCATAGTGAATTTATTTTTCTTTACATTGATCAGCAGGAACAGACTTTTTTATGTCAAAGTGAAAACAGATCTCTGCAAAATTATTTAAATTCATTACAAATATAAAACACAAAGCAAGAATCCACCACTGTCAAGCCAGTAGTTAGCAAATGCACCTTTGACAGCAATCAAAGCCTTAAGTCTGTTTGAATAGGCATTTGGACGCTGCAAGATTTTCCCCACTCCACTTTCCAAAACTGCTTCAAGGTTCAAGGTTCAAGTTTCTTGCAGACAACATGAGGTTTTCCTCCAGAATTCCACTGTATTATGCTGCATTCATTCTACCCTCACAATCCTTCCAGAGTGTGCTGCTGAGAAGCTACCACCTGATGCTGCCACCACCATGCTTCATTATGAGCATGGTGTGTTTATGATGTGCATTGGAGATTAGACTGATGACTAAAAAGCTTAATTTTGCATTAACCCGTAGAACCGTCTTTCAGCTTACTTCAGAGCCTTCCACATGCCTTCTTGTAAACACAAGAAGGTCATGTGTATTTCTTTCTTTTTGCCACTCTGTAACAGATTTACCTCTGTTCCAGTAGTTGAATTTTGTGTTTGGTTATGAGGCAATGTAGGTTAATACATCCAGGCCTCTAGATGGAGCTAGTTCATCTTAGTGTCTCTAGTATCCCATATAATGGTGGCAAAGAGCAGCATGGTGACTCCAAAAAACAAACCTCTGTTGTTGTGGAGAAGCTTCTGCTGTTCAACTTTCCCAATCCTTTGTTTGAGGAACATCAATTCCCTTTTCATTCAGTAAGTGTTGGATGTTTTTTTTTTTTTAAACTTTGTGCTGGTACAAACATTGTGTTGAGGCTTGTTTGGGGCTTATGCTAAAGTTAAGGTTTGTGTTAGCAGGCCACATTTTCAGTTTTTCAGTTGTAAATTCATTTCATAATACCTGTGTTTACAGAAGGACTTTTGTGGTGCCTATTTGTGAATTGCTGACCTGAGAAGATTCAATATGTGTGTGAAGTGATGGACATCTACTGCGGGATTAACTCATTATCACCCAGCTTTCACACATCTCTGTCTCTCAAAGAAAAGGACTGGTTTGGCTGTTTTTATAATACTTTGGGACTCTCTTTTTGTATTTGTGTGTTGGGTTGTGGGTTAAATTTCTTATGTCTGTGTAGAGGTGGGGCTGACTGATTTTATATTGCATATTCACCTTTTTATCTTAGCAATAACACCAAAATAGGTACACCATCTTTGTTGTATTTCTTATTTGCTTGTCCGTTCAGTCAGTATAGTCTAAGATGTTCTCGTTCCCTGCATTTTTATATAAACTCAGTAAAAAAGGGTCCTGCTGGGTGTTATAACTCTCCCATAAAGCTACAACTGGTGCAGCACACAGGCAACAGTCTTTTCAATCTCAGCCACTGAGGCTTATAACTCTGAGTTGTCATAGGTCTCTTGGTGGCCTCCCTCATTAGTCTCCCTCTCGCACTGTCACTACTTTTTGTGTGAATGGCCTGTTCTTGGCAGTTTTACAGCTATGTCATATTTTTGTCTTTCTCACTGTGATTCAATGTTCTATGATAATAAAACTTAACTTCAAGGAGAGTAAATATTTTTTTATAGGCACTCTGTTCTGTGGCCTGCTTACATTTATCCTCTACAGCAAAGACCGACAACAGTATAGTGTCCTTGAGATTATTCACACCTCACCAGCACTGATCTTACTACAAAGGGGCTCCAGATCTGGCCCAGTGGATGGAGCAGTGCAAAACAAACTTTTGTTAAGAAGCTTTTAGGGGCAAATTATTTCAGTCTCCTAACTTACTGGACAGAGAGCTGGGGGCCAAGTCTTGGTGGGGGTGACTGTCCAGAACAGTGATCACATGAAGGAAGTCAACACGTGGGTCATAATGGCAGATGCAAAACCAAAGGTCTTATTTCTACAGATATAATTTATTTTCTTTCTTTCCCAGCAGTAAGTATTTTTTTCATAATCCAGAGCTGAGAGGCAGAACAACTGAAAAAAGCTTACCTTCATTTCAAACTGTTCATTTTTGTTGTTGCTATGAACTGTTTACTTATACTACAATAATTATGTTTCTTTCAGCACCTAAAGTCAGTCTTTTTTTTTCTATGGACAGATACATGAGAAGTAGAACTACATAAGGCCATACTTTTTCTTAATGACAGTGAAGTGGTTGACAGCGTGCTGGGATTGCAATAACATTTGTCATGGGGAATGCCCCAAAACTGGTCTTAGAATGCAGTTGAAAATGTGCCAGTCTGGTTTAAAGATATTCACTAGAAGGCATTGAATGTAGGCAAGTGTAAGCATATTTCAAAGGCCAGTAAACTTCTGTTACTATTATTAATTTCTTCTGAGATTACAGACACTAGAAACCTTGACACCTGGATACCTACAAAAAATGTAAATCACAAAAACAAACATTTCTTTGAGTTAATAATCTCAGACCATTTAAAGGGTTGTATGTATTATATTGTGAATTAGAGCCATCTTTCACCTCTTTTCAGGTTTGTCACCATAGAGGTTCTGGTTTCATCAGACTCTCTTTTCTTAGACTTTTGGCCTGATCGACTGTTTCCTCTAGGAAACGACCCTGAGCTGAGTCAAGAGTCTCTGGGTTGTGAATGACAGTGGAGTCAAGAGTCTCTGGGCTGTGTGTCTGAGTTGAATATCTTGGGATAGTCGGAATTGAGTCTAAAGCCACTGAGGTGTCAGAGTCGCATGATATGTATCATGAATATGTAATATCTTTGCCATATTGTTCACCACTAAATACATCTGTAATTTATTTAAACATTAGCTAGATTTGCTGCCAACTTCAGCAAAGATAACTACTGTGCTTAGCTACTTTTTTCTTTTTTTCTTGTGTGGAGCTTTTAGCATGTTAGCTAAGCTATTATTTGCACAGTAAGCAGCTCCTGTCTATTATCTTTGTTAGCACTAGCTGCCAGCATTAGCTATGCTAACAGGGTAACAGAATCAAAGCTGTTTTGTATGGAGCTGTTGGCCTGCTAACAAAGCTAGTGTTGGCACTACAACCAGATTGTGCTAGTGTTAGCTATCAAGAAATGTAACAAGCTAACAATTAATGAACCACTGACCAAAGTGTAGAAATTGTGTAGAGAACACTCCAATAGCATGAAGAAAGTGACGTGGCTAGTGTTGGAGTAACAGAAAACATATGCATGATATGTACAGATAGGGAAACTGATTCTTATGGTGCTATGTACTCTGTACATCACAAATGAGCTTGAACCTATCATGTCCTAATATACTAAAATGCTAATTATGATGAGGTGACAGGAAACTTACAACTACAGAACATGCTTGCACGAATGTAGCTAAATGAATGTCTGAGATATTTATTCTGTGCGGTTAGCTAAAATAGGTAAATTATAGTGTCAAATGGAGCTGTCTACAGTGTGGTGCTGTGTAGTTTAGCATGCTACAGCTTCAAACACCACAGCACAGGTTTCATTCCAGCTCAGTGATGCTCCACTGACACAGGTGTAGAGAATAAAGATTAAAGTCCAAGGGAGCAAACATATGCTGTTGAATGTGGAGCCATTAGCTAAGCTACTTTTGCTTCACAATACTGTCCTTGTTAGCACAATAGCCTTAGCTTAGTGAGCAGACTAAAACAGCTTTACACACCACAACACAGGTTCAGTTTCAGTTCGCTGATGGTCCACTGGCACAAGATATCAAAAACAATAAACTATTCTAACATAAGAAACAAAAAAACAATAAAGACAGGCAAATACAAGGGCTGCTTACACAGCAAAATGAAGGAGAATGACAAGATGATTAGAAGATGGAGCTACAGAAAAAAAAACACAGTTGACTTTGATAGATACACTATTCCAGAGTACTTTGTCTCAGGGGATCTTGTGACAACAAACATTAATTGACACATGAATTCTTTATTATCTTCATTCATTAGTACATGTGTTAGTAATTTAGTCTTGTGGTTCTTAATACATAACATTAATTTGTTCCTGATTGGCGCATTACTTTCTGATTAGTCATTCATTAGTAAATGCCTTAATTACTTGCAGATCATGTACCCTTAATGTTGAAGTGTTACCAGTGTGACTAATGTGGCTAGCAAGTTCGACCGTACAGTACAGCCTAACGGTTCGCATGGCTGGGCGTGATGGTGTTGCATCTCCTTAAGTTCACGTTCCCTTCACAAACCAAACCACGCAAAACTGGAACTACAGAAAATGAATAACTTCAGGAAATGTTAACATTATGCGGCCGTTTGTTTTTGATTGTGTCAACTATAAGTGCCTGTGGTCCAGCTTGGCTCGTGTCTGTTATGATGGCATTAGTTGAAATGTCAGGCTGTGTGGCGGTGGCTCCAGCTGATGACGTGAAGCGTCCATGACACGCCTTTCCATCTAGGCCACACCTCTCTCTTCTTCCCATGCCCACAAATCAAAAAGAGGTCAAAACTGATGCGCAAACAAAAAAGAGTAATGCAAAGAAAAAATTGTCACAAAAGATTTATCCTAAAAAAAGTGTTGCAAGAGAAAAAAAAGTAGCACAATTTCTCTTATATCTAATATCTAATTATTTTTGCAACTCACTGAGACCTCATTTTTGTGTTAGTTTTATTTTCCTGTCACTATTAAATACCCCAATTTAACTCCATAAGATAGACCCCACGGCGACCGGAAAGTTGTGTGGGTCCTCTGATGAAGATTTTCATGTTCGCCGTTGTGCTGCTTGGAGCCCAGAGAAGAAAGAGACTTTCTCCAACTCCAAGCATACTTGAACCACTCTGTTAAGAACACAGAATACCTGGTACAGATGTTACAGCAACAGTGAGAACTGTTTCTGCTGGCTATTTTTTTAAGTGCTCAAAAAGCACATCTGGGTAGCCCTATATGCTGATGATTCTGCCCTTTGTCTAACCCTAGTAGATAATGGATTGTTACTATTATGCTCACATCCTGGGACAAGAGACACCATTGTTTTCTTTGTGTTTTTCCCCAATTGTCTGTAACATTTTAGTCATGTCCAATTCCACCTGCTACGTAAGTCTCCCTCAATTTCACAATTCTACCAGTGCTAGGAGAAGGAAGGCTGGCACATGCTTTTTCCAAGTCATATGAAGTTCTACTGCATCTTTACAAACTGCCACTAAAGCACTTAGAGCAGAACGCTGTGTGTTACGTCAACTAACAGATGGCCACAATGGGGACGGGGATGTCATCCTACTCATCCAGAGAGAGAAAAGTCAATCATTCTCTCTTAGACTCCCAGTTACAGATGGCTGTAGCATCACTGAGGACACTCGCAGTCTCCTGATGATGGGGCCAAAGCTTAGATGATTGCACAAAGTCCATAATGCACTGACATGCTAACGTCATGGGGCAGGAACTACAGTAGTATCGTGTAGGAGCCCCTCTAGCCAGGCGATGTGCAACAACACAGCATGGCATCAATTCCACAAGTGGACAGAAGATGTCTGGAATGTTGAGCCATGCCATCTGGGTAGCCACCCACAGTACTGTGGTGTTTGTAGCTGTAGGATCTCTGGTATGAATGGATCGCTCCACACATGAACCCAACCATGAGCCTGAAACAGGTACTGTGACTCATTAGACATGGCAGTCATTTAGGGTCCAGTTAGCAACCTCAGGTTCAGAGTCCAGGTGAGGTGCTGCGTCTAGTGTCGTGGTTTCCAACAGTGGCCATATCCCACTGAAGCACTGACCTGGTAACACCACTTCATAATCAATTTACATACTGCTATTTCATGCCTTTTGGCATGTCAGTGTAGAAGACACTGCAAAGTTGTTAGCTACTGCATGCTATAGCTCTCCCATGGTATTTAATAGATACATCAGATCTAGACTCCAAATATATTGATTATCATCTCTCTTTTATCCATGAACTCCCATGGACATGGGAGGAAAGCTTGTTGGATTAAATACATAAAAAGCTTTGTGATCATTACAGCGCTTTTGCACAAGTCTTACATTTACATTGATGTGGGTGGTGAGGTCTTCTATAAAGCTAAAGTAAAGGAAGTCAATAAAGAAACTAGTTTTAACAAGTCACATCCTCTGGTGGGAGATTTGTCTTGAACGTGTCTTTTTAAAATGATGTAATTATGTCTTAAACATTTCTGTTTAAGACATAATTACAGCAAATACCTCTGTAGTTTTGAGTGAATATTCCTGTGTAGTAATTGTTTTAAGTTTTTTCAAATCATTTACATGTTGTCAATATCACAGTAAAACGTTTATCATTTTCTCCTTTTATTTTACATAGTTTGCCAACTGCTTTTCACATTGTATTAAGATTCATTATGAAACAGAACAGAGCGGAAATGTTCCAGAATTACTTTGAATAAAGTCACATTGCATTAACTTACATTAATTTTTTTTTTCCAAGTTGAAATCATCTGTACCTCCTAGCCTAGATAAAAAGACATAGAAAGGCTTCCTACATTCCTTCTGAGAAAGTACTGTTTCTCTTTGTGAAATACTGGGGAGATTTTGTAGTATACTTAACATTCAGAACAGCACAGCTATTTGTCATTTGATATTCTTAATAATTTAAATGTCTTGTTTAATTTAATTGTATTTACTGCTCAATGTGACTTGTATACTTACACAATACACCCTCAATGTACTGTTATGGAAAGTGTATTAATTCATTGTATTTGCTGTATTGCTTGCAGAGTGTAAGACTATGTACGGGCAAAAGGTCATGGACAAAATACCTTGTCCTCTGCCTGATAGATATGAAAATAGGAAGTATCCTCATATAGCGACTGACCTCGGTCAGCCGTCCTGCACCCGCCAATACTTCTGCTTTTGTAAGGTATTCTAGTTGGGGCATCGCTGAAAATGGCCCCATGTACTCACAACCTTATATGGCTATATTAACAGAAATTTGCAAAAGACTGATAACAGCAACTGTCAAACCTCCCCTTTTTTGGTACCTAGCCAACACCCAGTTTGGGTTATAAAACCCCTATGTAAGGGAGACCGCTTCAGAGCGCACACTCTCATCTCTTCACTCTCTGGTCTGTATCACTTTCATTTCCTAAATAAATAACTCTTGCTTATTCAAAACTTGTGATATTTTTTTTTTCTGCTGTCAGGATTTCCATGACAGAACTTTTGGAACTACCATGATAATTACTTGGTGTCCCTTGGGTGTGCCACACATGTCCCGGGTCGTCGGATGACAGAGGAATCGGAGGAAGCTCATGAAATGAGCTTAAACTCATCCTTAACCTCAAATAAATTTTGAGTGATTTTGATTTCATCATAACCTGCACCTGGGGACCACTGTGGCTCACCGATAAGAACCACCTAAAAGGTATGATCTCTCTGACTTGTTAATATTTTGAAGGGAAAAGTGATTTGGCTGATTTGTAAAAGTTTGCGGTAACTTTTATGTAAAAGGGGATTGAGATTCTCCGCCTGTGTGACGGCATTAGGTTGATTTTCTTTGTTTTTGGATAAAATAAGGCACATGGTTTTGATGAAAACATGGTGAGATATATAGGAGTATGCACCCCACAAGAGGTGGTGATCGCTGTGTATGGGGGAATATATCCACAAAAGGACTGGTCCGATCAGCCTGATCAGATTGAGAACACATTGACAATTTAGGTCCAAATCAAAACAGAGATGTTTTTGTATATTGGTGGTGAAACAAAGGTTTTGAATAACTAAATTCTGCGCAAAATGGGAAAAAAAAAACAAAGCAAAATAGAGACAAAGCCAGAATGTTAAGAAGGCTGTACTTATGTAGGTTTGATATTGTGTGGTAATGTAACATTCTTATCTGTAGGGTTACAAATATGGTGAAATTAATAAAATGCTTACTTAATAAAATAGCCTATACATATAAAAGAAGGTTTTTTGTGGGTTATTTAGTGAAGCAAATGGTTCTATATAGAGCCGTGAACACTCAAAGAACCCTTTGCATGATTAAAGGATTCTTTGCAGCGTGAAAGTGTTCTTCAGATTAATGGAGAATGTGCTGTAGATGGTTCTATATAGCACCAAAAAGGGTTCTTGCAAGAACGACATGTAACCATAAAAGAACCCTTTTGAAAATGGTTCTATATAGCACCATCTGCAGCTCATTCCCCATCATTATGAAGAGGTTCTATATAATAATGCAAAGAACTCTTTAAACTTGCAAACCAATGTATCCATGGTTCTATATAGAACCACTTTCTGCCAATACTGATGTGATTGTTTACAAAATCGTGCATCCTTATATATCAAATTGCTTTATCAGAAAAGCTTTTGTTCTTTTGTTGCTGTTCGTGAGGCACAGATTGTGCAGGAACACTGTAATGATGTCAGTGGCCAAGACACATCACCAAGACTGTATAAGACATTTGCAAGAGATTAATACATGTGCAACATACCTTGATTCCAGGAAAATGGTGGCACAAAGGTCTCTGTCCTGTAGAGGGGGAGCAAAGCCGGAATAAAACCTGTGGAGAGTAAAGAGAGTTAGTTAAAGCTAAATGTAAATATGAATGTACTTACTGGTATAGAAATGAGAAATGGCCGTGTAAATATTGTTGATGTTGCATGTACATGTTTTATTGGTTGATGATAGGCCAATGGTGTATTGTCTCCCCTGTAATCTGTATTGGTGTGTTCAGGCCTCAATTAGGGCGGGGCTTATTTACATATTAGACATATTTAGGTGCTGCAGTCTGCTGTTTAGGCTGTGAGAATGAGTGACTGCCAGATATTAGCTGAGGAGCAAATGGAGACACCTTTAGAAACTGCTTTTGTTTTAAACACCCAACACTGCTGTAATTATATAAATATCTTCTTTTCTGGGTGATTGACACTTAATAAATAATTGAGAGCACTTGAACCTATCTGGATGTGTGTGTGTGACATCACTAGAAGGGGAACAGGAAACGCTTTTTTCCTGTTTGAAGTCTCACACTACTGATGACATTGTGTCTCACTACAAATAGTGACAACAATATACCACAACAAACAGACAGAAAACTGTGGCAGAAAAATGTACTGTAGTATAATGTTAGCACTTGAGAAAAATTGTAACAAGTATTTTAACATTCTTCACAGAATTTGTACAACACCACTCTGTTTGGACCAAAGCATCAACAATTTTTCTTTGTTTGAATACAATATGCATTTAGTGATCACAGTTTCTAAAATTCTTGAATTCTCTTCTCACTGTATCTTTAATAAAACTGTATTTCTTGAGCTCATTGTGCTTACACACACTGTTTTAAAACTGTTATACATAACTCCAGCAACTAACTCCAAGCAACTAAAATAATCTGCATATTAATTTACTCAATCATAAATACTATATTCGGTAAACAAAGCTCACATAATTATGGTAGATATAGAGAAAGCCTGCTGATTGAATGTATGTTAACAAATCAATCACAACTGATTCCCATCTGAACTGAATTCCAGCCCAGATACTGACCATCTATAAGGGGTCACTTCTGGAGTTATTATGTTCCCAGCACATAATTCGCAAGTGCTTATTCAATCACAAATAAGCAAGAGAGGACAGCAGGTTTGATGTTAATGAGAACATATGGCCAGATGATGCAGACCAGTTATAGTTTAGTTTAGATAAAAATACATTATTTTAAATCGATTCAAACCACAAAAACACATTAAATCATCTTCTACCCTGTTTCATTGTTGCAGTGTTCTTCACATGATCAGCCAATAAATAATAAACTAATAATTACAGAGCAAAAAACTCATCTGCATCATAGATTTACATAAAATATGAGAGCTACCGTAATGCTGACACTTATTAGTGTTTTTTTTTAGGTGAGCGCACTGTGATTCATGAGTATTTCTGTTGTAAAAGCACTAGTCTTGATATTTTCATAAACTGAAGTCGAAGATGCCATAAAGCTGATCATTGAATCAAGGCAGTTGTGCAAAAGGGGAGGCCTACGTCTCCACAAATTTGATTCAAACAAGAAAGAAGTTCTTGACATTGTAGACCCTTCAGAAAGGGCAACGACAGCTAAATCTCTCAATCTAAGTTTGAACCAAATGCCTGCAGGTCGTGCACTGGGTATTTAATGGTCGATTGAAAATGACAGCTTCAATTTTTGATGTTAACCTGAAAGACAAGCCTTCAACATGCTGTGGTATACTATCAATCATCGCCTCTCTTTTCGACCCACTTGGGTTTGTCGCTCCATTCACCCTAAGTGGAAAGCGCATCTTACTGGAATTGTGTCGTAGAAATGTAGGTTGGGATTAACCTTTTCCAGAGGACCTACTGCCACGGTGGGAGGAGTGGATAAATGGCCTTCCGAAGCTGAAAGAAATCAAGATACCAAGATGCTATCACCCACAAGACTTTGGCAACACTGTCAGAACAGAACTGCACCACTTTTCAGATGCCAGCAACGTGGGATATGGTGTATGCTCCTATTTAAGATTAAAAAAATGGATGAAGTGCACTGCAGTCTCATGATGGCCAAAGCGAGAGTCGCACCCACAAAGGTCACAAACATCCCAAGATTAGAACTCTCAGTGGTTGTGAGTGTCATGCTGAAAACTGAGCTCAAAATAAAGGTTGATGATGAGTTCTTCTGGACAGACTCTCAGGTTATGTTGGCATACCTTAACAATGAATCCCGAAAGTTCTACATATTTGTTGCTAATTGTGTTCAACCTTAGCCATTTCAGTCGGTTTTCTTCTTGGACCACACTCCTTAAAGTGGTTGTGAGAATTAAGAGACTAGGGTCTAAGCAAGAATATCGCAGAGACTTTGTTGCTGTCGAAGAACGTGAGGGAGCAGCTGAGGTAGTGATCAAGCTTGTCCAGCAGCAAGCCTTTTCCGCAGAGATGAAGAAGCTTCAAAGAGGAAATAGTCTTCCAAGTTCAAGTCCACTCTACTGCCTTGACCCAGTTTTGGACAACAGACTACTTTGTGTTGGAGGAAGACTAAAACAGTCATCTCTCAGTTAGGAGCTAAAACATCCAATCATTCTTCCAAAGGATGACCACATTACCAGACTCATTCTATCTCACTATCATGTCAAAGTTTGTCATCAGGGCAGATGTCAAACTCTAATGGAGCTAAGAGCCAACAGATTTTGGGTGATTGAAAGGAGCAAATCAGTTGCCAAGCTGATACATAACTGCGTACAGTGCAGGAAACTCCGATGACCAGCAAAGGAGCAATGTATGGCTGATCTCCCTAAAGATCGTGTTGCAGCTTCAGCCCCCTTCATGTACTGTGGCATGGATTGTTTTATGCCATTCATCACCAAGAGGGTGCGCAAAGAGCACAAAAGATATGGATTGATCTTCACATGCCTTTCTTCTCGAGCTGTCCACATCGAAATGCTTGAAGATCTGTCAACTGATGCATTTGTTAATGCCTTGAGGTGCTTCATTTGTCTCAGAGGAACTGTTCGTCAAATCCACTGTGATTACGGCACAAACTTTGTGGGTGCTAGAAATGAATTTAGAGAATCACTGAAGCAGTGTGATACCAAGACACTGGAAGATTTTCTGGCTGAAAATCAGTGTGAATTTACCTTTATTGCCCCCTCAGTGAGCCATGTTGGTAGCATATGGGAACGCCAAATCCGGACCATTTGAAATGTGTTAAATGCCGCACTTACTCAGTATCCAAGCAGACTTGATGATGCTTCCCCTAGAACCCTGTTCTATGAAGCGATGGCCATTGTCAACAGCCACCTGTTAACTGTGGATGGAATTAATGATCCTAAGTCATTTGAACCCTTGAGACCAAACCATCTCACCTTGATGAAGTCCAAGGTCACTGCTCCACCTCCTGGGAAATTTGTAAGGGAAGATGTGTATGCAGCAAAACAATGGCGCCGAGTCCAATATTTAATTGAACAATTTTGGAATCGCTGGAAGAAAGAATATCTCCTGAACATTTCCACACTGCAAAAGTGTCATGTACCTCGACACAACCTCAAAGTAAATGACATAGTCATTGTCAAGGAAGACATCCTTGATAATCCTTAGGAAAGGGCTAAATGAAAACCAAAGGAAGAAATCCTTAGCAAAGGGCTCATAGCTTTGTCAGATATTGCAGCCTTGGCATGCGGAGTGAGTTATGTAACACTGAACTGATAAGAAAGGTACCAAGTTGTGTTTATATGTATTATAGCATCTGTGAAGCTTTGGTTCTTTCTTTTCAGTTTATTATAGTTATGTTTTGGTGACGCTAAACCCACATGTTTTCTGGCATTAAATTCTATCTCTGTGTATGTAAGCTAAAGTCATAAAGCCTTTGTTATTTACATTACTTCTTTGTACTGGCAAAACTATAAGCATTTTGCTTGTATCTTTCATTCATCTTTCAGTTTTCACGGTGCTCATGAAGGAACTATTGATACTTGAAGTCCATCAAGCTGAATAAAATTAAACACCCGTTTTAGAAACTCTCTGCGCGTTATTCGTTGAAGCCAAGGGCTGCTACACTTTCTCTCTCTCTCTCTCTCTCTCTCTCTCTCACTCACTCACTCACTCACTCTCGTGCAGTTTCTTCCTTGTGTACGTGTTCTCTACCGCACCACACCTCTCACACTCTCTCTGTAACTTCTATTCACAGTTTTAGGGTTTTTATAGTTCGTGTAGTGTAACAGCTATGTTGTAAAACAAGTGCACAGTGTTTAACAGGCGCAGCTGAGAGCGCGCGCGAGAGAGAAAATCTATGGAAGCCTGTTTATTCGCCTTTTGTAAACTCTGCAGGTATATTGAGCTATATTGTCAAATATATATTAATCTTATATTGTTCAGTAAATGGGGAGCGTGTACAGCATACTGTTCACTTTATATGTATTTTTTTAATTATTATTATTGTTATTTTCTTTTTAATATGTGATTGATGAAATGCCCTCCGCAAAACGCCACTGTGAGAGAAGGCGCAGCTGAGAGCACGAGAGAGAGAGAGAGAGAGAGAGAGAGAGAGAGAGAGAGAGAAGCTATTGAAGCCTGTTTATTTGCCTTTTGAAAACTCTGCAGGTGGAGAAAATAAATGCTCCCTCATGTTAAGCTGGTGTGCTGTCATCACTTCATTCATCATTCAACCCTACACAACGCAGAAGTAAACCCGTTACATCAGCAAAACTCTTATAAACCCCCAAGGAACACACACTCTCACACACATGTTACTGTGGAGTCTACAGTTCAGGTACAGTGCTAATGTTTTAGGGCTAAATATGCCAAAGCGTGCAGGTTATTCTCATTGAAGAGATACTGAAATGTACAGGTAAATACTATTCAATCTTGAGTTTTATCATTAGACCTCCAGGAAGTTGACTGAAACGCCAATGTAGACTCAAACCAACGGCACTAATGGTGTGAAAAATAACACAGAATATGAAATCTTCACCTTCTCAAGAATAAGTAGAAATGAGGAGCTACCTACCTGATTATTAATAGAAGATGAATCAATGGCACAAATGCTTTTCTTTCGCGCCTTTTGTGCTGAGCTCGATGTCGTTTTTCCGGAGCTGAGTTTTCTGATGAGTTATCTGTTATACTTTGTTCTGTTATCTGTAAGCATCGCAATAGCTCCACTGTATGTGTGACTGACTCCCCAGAGAACTAATCAGATTCACTTCTCGCTGCCTCAGAGCAGTTTCTTTCACTTTCACTTTAACAGTGCTGCACACACGTGGCCTGAGGGGTGAGGGGTTCCCCAACACCATTCAAGTCAAAGTTTATTTATATAGTGCTTTTTACAACAGGCGTTGTCACAAAGCACACACACACATCATCATCAAAACCACTCATTCTTCTGGGTCACAGTGGGGTGCTGGAGCCTATCCCAGCTGTCATTGGGGGCGGAAGGCAGGATACACCCTGGACAGGTCGTCAGTCCATCACAGGGCTGTCACAAGCAGCTTTTCAGAAAAAAAAACACATCCAAGCCCCCATGAGCATCAGTGGTGACATTGGCAAGGAAAACTCCCTAAGAGCAAGAGGGAGAAACCTTGAGAGGAACCAAGACTCAAAAGGGGAAACCCATCCTCCTCTGGTCGACACCGGATAGCAAACAGTAACAGCAGAGAATGAGATTTACTAATTAGTATAACATACGGAAAAAAGGGAAAAGCAAGAGTAGCAACGTCTATGATTACAAAAAAGCAGCAGTATCATCAGGAGGGTAAGTTCAGTGAAGTTTGCACAGTGTTTTACAGAAGGAAGCTCCATGATGGTCAGACTGGTCCAGAAGGCTGGTGAGCAGTGGGCACCTGATCAAGGCAGATGAAGCAACAGCATCAGACACACAAGATGGGCAGTTGTTCAGCTCAGCAAAGAGACACACAGGCAGTTAGTTCTGTCATTACAGACTGATATACAGTGTTAAGAGAGTGCAGCAGAGACCCCAGCAGGCCAAGCTATTACAGCCTAACTAAAGCGGAAGCCAGAATGTAACATGAGACATGAGGGCTCCCTGAGATGTTAGCTCCCCTCCACTCCACCTTCATCTAACAGGGAAAACTAATTACCAAAGACTCGACTAAACAAGTAGCTTTTTAGCCTTGACTTAAAGACTGAGGCTGTGTCTGAGCACTGAACACTGAATAGAAGATAATTCCAAAACTGGGGGACTTTGTATAAAAGGGTCAATTTTAAGCGCCGTTCTGTTGCTGTAGTACCTCTAGTTAGGTTTGTTAGATAAGTGCTTTGGAAGAGCAAGTTAACATAACTGTGATAGTTCTGGCCATAGTTCTGCCATGAGAAGCGCACTTTTATTTACACCAGCAGAAAGGTGATCTCCCCTGTGACCCAACTGGGGGAAGTCATAATGACTCTATACTTCTATTCCGTGGTGACCACCCAGCCCACACTAGCTAAACCCACAGCCCATCACCACACAATCATCACACACATATCTTTTGTGATCAATATTTTATTATCAGGCAAACGCAAAGAACACAAGAACTATGTTCAAAAAGCCCAGGACATGCCCATAGAGCTCCCCACAACAGACATAGTACAGAGTCAACAATCATCGCTAGACATCAAAGTAGCAAAACCAGCAATGACAGCAGTGATGGTCAGTGGCTCACCCACACAAGAGGAAAAGACATACATACCAAAGAAACATGCCTAAAATAGATACATGCCTAAATAGATAAATGAATGAACTCAGTATACTGAAGTTTACACCCTCATATCAGTTAGAAAAGGTTGCTATGCTCTCATTCTTTCTCAGTATTTGACCGGGACACAACTGTTCTTATTTTGGCTTTATTAATCCTGGCCATTGTACATTCCAAAAAAGTGATGTCCTGAAAATAAGTAAGCCAAAGAAGATGCACAGCAACGGAGGGTTCCAACCATATTTTCAGTATTGTCTTTTTGGCTGCTGTGAGGCCGGCCAAAAAAATCCCTTTTTGATGAGTAGAAAACATTTCTGAGTCATCAAGTAGGAGGAAAGTCCGGGGATCTTTGTGTACAGATTTTCCCAAAATAGTAGAGAGAGTATCACACACACATATCTTAAACCGATATGATATCCCTGGTGTTTGCTAAGGTGTTGCTGTACGATTGCTATGGTATCCCAGGTGGTTGCTGAGATGTTGCCAGGCAGTTGCTATGTACACAAGTGGTTGCTAAGGTGTTGCTAACCTTTTCTATCGTGTCCCAGGTGGTTGTTATGGTATCGCTAGCTGATTGCTACAGTATACAATGTTGTAGCTAAGGTGTTATATGGTATCCCATGAGGTCGCTAAGCTTAATGATAATCATAACGTAAAATGTTAGTGAAACAAAATTCTGAACATCTGGCCCAGATCATCAAGTTATCGGCCCCTGGGCGCCAACCTGGCTACCGTTTTTAAGTGGTCATGGATTATTTTAAGATATCACATCAGGATACACAAGGCTTTTTGAGTTTTGAGGGGGCAGAACACCGCTATAGAGGCATGTTTTATTACCAGTCAAGACAAAATAACAAAATTATGCACACAATAATCAGATAAACCCAACAAGCAATGCAACATTTCCCTATAAAGCATGTGTCTGCCGCTCAAGCAAAACATTTACAACAGTGAAGATGACATTAAAATCACTCAGCTTTACATTATAAAGTCAGAGAAAAGCAGCAAACTTAAAAACCCAAACTGTCAAGCATCCGTAACCTGGGTGACATTATATATTTCTTGTTGAAAATGTTCATTTCCTACACTCAGCTCTTCCTTTTACAGATCTTCCAGGCACAGATTTTGATTCAAATTCAAAATACATTCAAAGCAACAGTATCTCAATGCTGAAAAATCTCTGAAATATTGACCAAGATAATAGCAGATACTGTAACTGGAGGAGAAAATAAGGCTGACTTTCAGAAAAGATGTGGAGGGCATCAGTATTATGATCAGCTGTACCACGAAACTAACTAACAAATTAGTTCTTTTTTTTTCCTCTGTGCTGCTAGGCAGGTTTCCACTGCTGCTGGTACAGGTCAAAACAGCTGTTTAGATTGTCTTATAATCACTCACAAAAGCCTCTATTGGCTCTAGCCCCTGGGTGAACATTTTGCTTTGTCTTTGTGGTAAGGCTCAACCTAAGCTACATAGTAATGCACTAGGCCTGTTTTTGCTTTTGCCAAGCAAGGTGGTCAGTGGGGGGAACCACAGGCTGAGTTTCTGCAGAGTTTCTGGTAACACTTTACAATACTGTTTTGTAGTTAATAAGTAACTAATCAGGAGCTAAGCAGAAACAAATGAGTAGTTCTTAAGTAACTACTCTTAACTACCAAGGAATACTAGTTAACTACTCAGTAGGTAATAGTGAAATAATGATTAGGATAGTTCACTATTAACTAAACAATAACTACTGAGTCTCATAGAGAATTACTTAGAATAACTACTCATAAATTACCTACTGATCAATTCAACATTAATTGCGTCTGACGTTCCTGCTGAACTGCTAACTGATGTTATGTATTCCAACACTTCTAACAGTAGTGAAAATGCATTACACAGTGTGCAGTCTCTACAGTATAATGGATTATACCCTCCATTTCCATTCACAGAAACAGGGATACTCAGAGAAGGCTGGGGGCATCACATCACACTTTACTAACTGGTGTCCCTCATGTGTTTGTTTTGATCACAAACCTTAAAAGGCTAATGCAAATCTTCATATGTGGCAGTGTGAACCAATTTGCACATCAGCCCACAAATGGGACAACTGCTAAAATACTACAGTATTCAGTAGACCAGTCTGCTTACCTCTCTTCATTAGAAAACACCATTCTTTTCTGCAGGAACACATGTGCCAGTGTTTCTTCGGAACAATAGGTCTCCTTTAATGTCCTCTTGAGGGCAGGGTCAGTTGAAGAGAGGGCTCACAGAGATATCGGAATGTATATGTGTCCTGCCTTCACATTTACTTGGTTCTATATATTACCAAGTGATTATGTAATTACTGTCTGTTAGATAATGATTGAGGTGTTACTGTTCTTCATTAGGAGTTAATGATGATCAGGTACATTATAAAATGAAACGATGGTAACTCATTATTAATGAACTAGGAGTTAATCATGATCAGGAACAGTATTATGATGTGAAACACGTGGTAACTCACTATTAATAAACTAGGAGTTAATTTTGATCAGGAACAATATTATAAACTGAACTACATTAGAAATAAAAACCCCTAAAGAAATGATTTACTACAGTACAAAACGTATTTAAAAAGAGAGTTTTTGATAAAAGTAAGATGAAATAAATTGTTTATTGAGTCTTTTTTAATTTGTGAACAGTCCAAATGTGAAAACGTCCCTGGGTTAGCTAGCTATATAACTGAAAATAATACACCCAAACAAAACGAAATCAAAACCTGTCATTACTACTGAAGGAGAAAGTCTGAGAGCTGAGACTGAACACAGGATGTTCTGCTAGTACATAATCATACATCTTTCTGTTTCGTCTCTCAGGCACAAAGTTTTACTGCCTATTAGCTTAGCTCACGTTAGCTAAATTAACTACCTAGCTAGCATGCACTCATAACAGAACATCAGCAGCAGCTTTAGGTTTAATAAAGCACTATTATGTGCTTATAAGTCTGAAACAACACGGTAAAACATACATTGTACAAGAAGACCGAACCTACTTAGCTCAGATTAGTTAGCAAGTCAGCTAACTGTGTCTCTACATTAGTGCTGCAGTCTGAATAAAACCTTGAATCTGAATTCAAAGTGTCAAATTAGAGGCCTGGGGGTCTGTCATGAGTCTGATTCACTCATCATACATCAGCAGATACAGTGAGTCACAATTAAAATATGAACAGAATTATCAAACTAATCTACTGAGGTCGCAGCATTAACTGCTCTCCTTTAACAGCATTTGCAAAAACGGGCACTCAACAGAAACACAAAAGCTATCAAAATAAGAGTCCTGTGCACCTTTACTGTTAAATGTAAGTTTATTTAATTAAGTTGAAGAATGTTCAATAGATGAATGTTTCTTATTTTATGTCAGACTCTCTATATATTTATGCTACCACTACTACCTTTTTAAAAAACAAAAAAAAAAAAAAAAAAACAGGAGTTGTGAGACCAAGGCAAGATTGAGAGCCGTCATGAAAAGACCAATTAGAATTTATTTGAAATAAAATATGAAATTAAAGAGTCATAAAATCAAATTGTCTGTGGGCAGATGGTCTCAGGTGGTCTTCCCTAAAAAGACCTGGTACAAAAAATATAGGTAAAAAATGTTCTGTATTTTTCATCCAGCCCTAATATAGAGACACAGTTAGCTGACTTGCTATTAGTTACTATTAGTTTTTTCAAATTCTCTTTATTAATACTTTTTAAAACATTTCTTTAGGGGCTTTTATTTCTAATATAGTTCAGTTTATAATACTGTTCCTGATCATCATTAACACCTAGTTCGTTAGTAGTGAGTTTCCATGTGTTTCACTTCACGATACTGTTCCTGATCACCATTAACTCCTAGTTCATTATTGATGAGTTACCATGTGTTTCACTTTATAATACTGTTCCTGATCATGATTAACTCCTAGTTCTTCAATAGTGAGTTAGTAGTGAGAACCTTAGCCTTTTAAGGTTTGTGATCAAAACAAACACATGAGGGACACCAGTCACTACAGTGTGGTGTGATGCCCCCAGACTTCTCTGAGGATACTTGTTTCTGTTGATAGAAATGGAGGGTATAATCCATTAAATTGTAGAGACTGCACACTGTGTAGTGTATTTCACTATAGTTAGAAGTGTTGGAATACACTACATTAGTTAATAGTTCAGCAAGAACCTTGTCAGACTCAGCTATTGAGCAATTAATGTTGAAATTATCCGTAATTTATGAGTAGTTATTCTAAGAAACCATAGTTACTAAGTAATTCTCTATGAGACTCAGTAGTTATTGTTTAGTTAATAGTGAACTACTCTTATCATTAATTCACTACTACCTACTGAGTAGTTAACTAGTAGTCTTTGGGTTTTAAGAGTAGTTACTTAAGCATTAATGCAGAACTACTCATTCGTTCCTGCTTAGCTCCTGATTAGTTACTTATTAACTACAAAACAGTATTGTAAAGTGTTACCGGGGTTCCTTCTTGTGCTTTTTATGCATGCAGATATTCAGTAAAGCTCTAAATATACTACATGCAGTCCTTTATTTCCTGACTTCTCACTCACAGTATAGAACATGTACAAGCGTAATTTAAAATGTTATTCTGTCAAAGGCAATCCCAAAAGGCTGCAGTTGTTTACAAGTTATTGTGCACAGTGGGAGGAGAGAGGATGTCTCCTTCTGACATCCTCACTCCTCTTATAGCAGTGACCGAGAAGCTCCAGTCAGCAAGATCAGCCAATCTGTCATCTGTCCCGATTCTTCTTGACCTCTCAGTAGCTTTTAACATGGTCAACCACACAATCCTTCTGGATGTCCTCACCAGCCTTGGAATCACTGGCTCTGTGTGGAAGTGGTTCAAGTCCTATCTGGAGGATCGCTCTTATCAGGTAACATGGAGAGGGTCCACATCCTCTCCATGCAGGCTCTCCACTGGTGTCCCACAAGGCTCGGTGCTGGGTCCTCTTCTCTTTTCTCTTAACACTAGCTCTCTTGGTGATGTAATATCCTCTCATGGCTTCTCTTATCACTGTTATGCTGATGACACCCAACTAATGCTTTCTTTCTCACCCTTTGACACACAGGTTTCCAGTCGCATCTCGGCATGTCTGTCTGACATCTCTTCATGGATGGCAGCTCATCACCTGAAGCTCAATCCTAGCAAGACTGAGCTGCTATTCATCCCTTCAAATACAGGTCCTCATCATGATCTTGTCATCTCATTCGAGAACTCTCTGATTGTCCCGTCTGTAGAGGCAAGAAATCTTGGTGTGGTTCTGGATGGCCAGTTATCGTTCTTGACTCACATCATACCCAGCCATTACCATGTCTTGGGATGTCTTAAGACATGTCTAAAGACACATTATAAAGATGTCTTAGGACATCTTGAGGCATGTCTTAAGAAATGAAGACGTCTTTAAGACATGTCTATAGACACGGATCTTAAGATGTCTTGGCAATAATAACATCCCAAGATGTCTCAAGATGTAGGACGCATAATACGTATTTTTAAATTTTACCTACATTTTTTTAAATAAATCTTTTACTTTTAAATATTTTTAAGGGAATTTTAAAACGTAACATTATTTATAGCAAAAATTCTAGTAATTATTTTTTTTTCATTATTTAATTTTTTTGTTCCATGTAGGATGCATAATGGTATAATTTATTTTAATATATATATTGTATATTATTTTATAAACATACAAACATTACATTAGTACATACTACATTTATACATTTCAGAACAAATTTAACAACAAAAGTAATAATAATAATAATAATAATAGGCACATGGTTCCCAGTCTGTAACTTTCTCTACAATAAGCCATTTTATATGAAACCACTAAATGACTTTGTTTACATCGCAATGACAGAATTATGCCAAGTTTAGAAAAATGTGGAATTCCCCTTTAAATGTTTCTGTTGCATTAGAAAAGCTTATGGAATCAGTGAAAATTTATTTGTGAGTTCAGACGATGCCTTCAACATGGTGGTAGTATGAGGGAAGACTCTTATGCAACTATTTTGTAATACAGTGTTGCAGCAAAATGTAAAAATCTAATTCAGTTCTTTTAAATACCTTTTTATAGTAATTAACCCTTAATGTTTTAAAAATGTGGTAAAAATGTGTGAAAAATACATTTTTTTACTATGACTATTTTACAGTTGCTTCATTTTTTATCAAGGTATCATTTTATTAACTTTTAAAATACTAATAATAAGAAGGAGAACAAAGAACAATAATAAGTATGCATAAATTACAGTAATGTAATTTAGAGGGGTATAGAAAAATCACTGTTTTACAGTTTTGTATTTCCTTGTTAATCTGTAAAAAATTCAGAATACTTCTACATTCAAATAATTTACTCTCCAATCCAAAGCATAGCCCATGAAAAAGCACCCACATAGCTTTCAAAAAATATACATACATACATCATCCAAACCGCTTATCCTTCTGGGTCACGGTGGGGTGCTGGAGCCTATCCCAGCTGTCATTGGGCGGAAGGCAGGATACACCCTGGACAGGTCGCCAGTCCATTGCAGGGCTCAAAAATTATAGATTACAGTTATTGTTGATTGTTTTTACAACTGTGTATATGCATAGTACAATAGCGTCATCACACTTGATATGTTCTACAGACGGTGAAAAACATGTTAACTGACTTTGTGTAGAAATTTTAAACATACTGCAATAAATACACAGTTCCACAAACCATAAATCTGATTTTAAGGTCTGCTGTTATTCCGTATATAAGTTATGCCAAAGTTATTAGCAACGTAGTACTATGAACAATTATAAATGATGGGAAAAAATTTTAAGACAAATTCATATGGACTAAAAAGAAAAACTGACCAACAGATTAATACAGAGGTCTGAACCCCAGCAGCACTCATAACATACCTGAGCCAGATAATGATCAGCTGTCAAACACTTAATACCAGACTCAGATGTGCTGGGAGCTGGAATAGAGCCAAGCTGTGGACATTTTATGTGGACATATGTGGACACAGGAAACAGGACACATATAACTCAGTGTGCATATGTCCATGCCATAATGCCTGAACATTACTTACTGATATCACACTGCTAATGTTACCGATCTCTCCTTTTAGAGTTAAATCCATGATGAGTGAGAGAACTGTCAGCTTCACAGCCCATCGCTTCTTCCTCTGTTTTTTCTCAGTGTTGGTCTTCTTTGTCAGAGATATGAGGAAAATGCATCTGTTAAAAAAATCAATTTTAAGACAATAAATTTGAAATTACTTTTGGATCTGCGTACACAAGCAGGCTGAATTTAAAGGGGACCTGTTATGCTAATTTCCAATGTTCATAAATTTTATTTTTGGGGTCGACTATAATACATTTACATGCTTCAGTGTTTCAGAAACACATTATTTTTCTCATACTGTAATTGTTTACCCACCCTCTGTCTGAAACGCTCTGTTAGAGCTCCTGTGTCTTTAAGCCCCTCCTTCCTGATGAGCCCAGTACGCTCAGATTAGTTAGCTCGCTCACTTGGCTCTGACTGATCAAGCACCAGAGCGGTTGGCCAATACACGGCCTCCGGTAGATGCGTTGCGTTGTGTGGGGGCGTGCCAAGCTCGCTGGTAGGTGGGCAATAAGGATTGTGTTATGGGATTACATCATCTTGTAACAAAGGAAAAGGACTGGGGAACTCCAGCCCTCAGGCAGCTGAGAAAAGTGGTTTCTGTGGGAAAGAGTTTCTCCTTCTGGCATATACTTTCAGCTTTGTATCTTACACACGCAAAAGCTACATAACACAGTAATTAAAAGGGAAAGCATTATATATTCCCTTTATAAGTAGAATATAATGTACAGTATACATATGTTTACTCATCGAAAATCAACTCAGGCATTTAGTACACAAAGAAATGTGACAAGGCTTTAAATAATACCTATGCATGAACTCCAGCGTGGCACCCAGCTCACACGCTTAGCTGATGTTCAGACAATGATGTTCAGTGTAATGAAAGAAGCATCAGGATGAGGCCACTTGGGTAGGAGCTCAGTTGAGTGTTGAGAATGATATGGACTGCCACCATACTGGATGAGGCCCAAAGAGAGGATGTTCCTTTAGAAGGATTGAAAACAATAAAGTTGATTAGATAATTCACAATTCTATCGTTTTCATCCTCTAACATGCCAAAGTCAACACGTAACAGAAATGATCATTTGCAGTTGAGGCAGGTGTGAGCTTAGTACTGATATCTGTATCTGTTAAAAGCTGTGTTAAAGGAGAATTACACGATTTTTAGGCACAATTTCATCATTAAGATGCAAAAAGTAGTTTGATACAAAATGTTCCACTGTGGAAAAACTTACAGAGTCAGAGTTGTTCATAGTGGCAGTGACAAGAACCAGGCGTTTGAAGAGTTCAATGCCTCTAATCTCTCACAGAGAATTATTACATGAAATGATTATTAATAAGAGCTGAACTCTATTAGATCATGTTTACCACATGCTGTATGCTATAAATTGTAGGGCTCTGAGACTTGCAGTATTACACATTAAGGTACCATGAAGAAGTAAATTCATAAATATTGACACAGTGTTGGTGATATTGCCAGATCAATATTTTGAACACAGCTGTAATGGCAAATGACATATTAATAAATTGAATGAACAAAGTGCAGATATTTGAGTACTCTAACCCAGCTTTACCTAAACATTCTGCTCTTCTGTATTACAATAAATACTTCATGAATTATATTTGTTTGAAATACCCACCAAATCTAAACATCTGTCTGACATTCTTATAGTTTCATTTAAAAAGTTAAAACTTGAGTCTCACCAGTTGCTCAGCTTCAGATGATTTCTGATGAGAAACATCTAAAACAAAGCAGACACATGAGGTAAATGCAGCAAAACAATAACAGCAAGGCATAACAATGAACTTAAACACAAAACAAACTGGTCATTATATATTTCTAATAAATGTAGCTGAGTAAAACATAGATTATTAATCTAAAGCACAAATAATACATTTTAAAAATACTCCAGAAAGTACAAATCCACCAAGACGTTACTAGAGTAAATGTAACTGAGCAAATTAAAATCATTACTACCCTCTCTGAGCTACACAGACTGACGGACTATGTTCAGTTTCATTGTTGTATTGTTCAGTGTGCTGACCCTGCTGCACTGTGATCAGTCTTAGATTTAATTCTGAGGCAGCCCTTCATTTGTTCCAGCTACCTCAATGCTTCAACTGACTGATTCAGCTGCACACTAGCATAACATCTCACCTGTCCATCCTCCAAACCTTATGAGCCTCCATGGCTGCACTGCTGGGGTGAGACAGCTGTAGAGAGCTGAAGCTGGGCGGTATGTTTACAGTGCGCTGCTGGGGTGAGACAGCTGTAGAGAGCAGAAGCTGGGCGGTATGTTTACAGTGCGCTGCTGGGAGCGGGCGCGAGGCGTAAACAGACAAGCCGCTCAGCCGCTGGCTAACTTTATGCTAACCTACCGCTGGTGTCTTCACTCGGCAGATCGACCCGGAAATACAGAAAAGTGTACTCCAGCTGACTGTTAGTGAGGCTGCTTATCTCATTTCGTCACTACTCACATTTTAAAAGCAGATTCTGACCATTGCAGTCGTGACTCCAGTCGCCACTCCACTCGGTCCAGTCAGCTTGTTAGCTTTAGCTAACTACGCAGCTGAAAATCCTTGTTTCTGGGAGCTGAAAGCGTCACCCGGCAGGCGGCGCTGTCTCAGTAAGGAGTGTAAGAGAGTCTTATCGAGGTTTAACACTCGCTAAACAAACTCGATAAAACTGCCCGCGTTAGCGACCTGAGAGACTCGCTCACTGTAAAGGCTGTAACGGTCGCGCTTGGCTTTCAACGGATGAACGCCCCCAATACAACGCTCACGCTTCAAAACCGAACGTCCAAGCGGCGGAGTCGCTCTAATTGGTCTGAAACTCCCGCCAGTCTTGTGTTTGTCCTCCCATAGAGCTTTTTTTTCCGGTTCGCACCTCTCTGTACTGAATGAACTGAGCTGTTTTGTTTTGTTTGTTTGTTTGTTTGTTTTTAATCTAGACACAGAGTAGAAAAGTGCAAACCCTTGAAATACATGAGACAGCAGTACAGGATTATCATACAGCTTCACTGGAGGCCATGTCTTAATATATTAAAGTCAAAGTATGAAGTTGGACATTTAAACAAAAATCTGTTTATTATGTAATTTTACGTGGTGAAACAATAAAGGTCTTTATATCACTACTCAAATACATTTGTTTACTATTGTTTGTGTTTTCCAATACCTGGAGATAATAATTTTGAAAATTATACATAGTATATAAAAAGTTTGTTTTCTTTTTCTGTTGGGCCAAATTAAAAGTCCTAATGGTCAAACTTTGGGCAGCCCTGATCTGCTTAAGAAAATAAATAGAAGTGTTGATCTTGAAGAGAGTGAGCCAAGCGCTTTTTCTGCATTAAGTCTCTACAGTACCCAGGTTAGCTGTTAAGTACACTTACTTCCTATTAGTTCAAAGTTGTTTTATCTTGGTTCCTAGCTTGTTGTCTCTGGTTACAACTGTACACTTGAAAATAGATCAATGTTGTTTTAATCATAGCATGTTTTCTGCAAATGAGCAAAAGGCTGTGACTGACTGTGATTGTAACATTTACCAATGGAGATAAATGAAAAGTTATTCTACCATGAACTTCTATTATATAAGGAAACGAGTTTAAATATTTTAAGGTAAGGCAAATGGTTTAAGAATTGAATTTTTCTTTTGCTGTTTTGCTACTGTAAACACATTTCTGCAATAATCAAAAAACAAAACATACAATAAAAGAATCACAAAAGTACAGCAAGTAAAACCTTAGTGACTGTTCTTTTAGTAATATCACACAAAAACCATAAGATTACAGCAGGCTGTTTCTTGAGGACATACTTATATATTATTTTACATTAGGCAGTGCTGTGGTAATCCTGGTAATCCTCAGTTGTAATTTTGTAGTGTAAGTTTGGCAGTATCACAGGAATACCACATTCATACCACAGGACTTTTTGTAATGGACTACTCTTTGGACTCAACTGAACTGTTTTAAGACACAACATCTCTGTGTCTTAAGACAAAATGATGTCTTAAGTCATGCCGCATCTTCAAGACACACAAAATAATTACTTCTTTGTCTTAAGACGTTAACTTTCCTGTCTCAAGACAAAGATTGTGTCTTCACTCATACGTCTTAAGACGTTCTTGAGATGTCTTGGCATAAAAAAATGTCTCAAGACATCTTATAAATACTGTCAAGGCATCTTAAGACACAGTGACAGCTGGCTATGATTGTGAACCTAACTCGGTCATGCAGATTTCTCCTGTACAATATCCGGAGGATCCGACCCTTTCTCACTCGAGAGGCCACCCAGGTGCTAATGCAGTTTCTTGTCGTCTCAAAGCTTGACTAATGCAACTCGCTCTTGGCTGGTCTTCCAACGGAGGCCATCAAGCCTCTGCAGCTCATCCAGAATGCAGCAGCACGACTCGTCTTCAGTTTCCCCAAGTTCAGCCACGTCACCCCACTGCTGCGCTACCTTCACTGGCTTCCTGTAGCTGCACATATGAGATTTAAAACCCTTATGCTTGCCTACAAAGCCAAAAATGGACCAGCCCCTCCCTACTTGATGGCCCTTCGAGCTTCGAGTACAGCTTGGCTTGACCCGCCATCCTTCAAGGAGCATGGAAGACAAGCACCAAGACTCTGTGCTGGCACCCAGGTGGTGGAACGAACTCCCACTGGCTGTCCTCGCTGAATTAAGTATTGATTGTAAAGTATTGTACTGCACTTATGTATTGTATTGTACTGCACTGTTCTGTGTTCAACTCTGTTCCTTTTTCTCTAGGTATCAAAATGACTTTCTGATTCCAGCAGTATCTGAGCTCAGGACTGGC
This sequence comes from Colossoma macropomum, assembly GCF_904425465.1. Taxonomy (NCBI): domain Eukaryota; kingdom Metazoa; phylum Chordata; class Actinopteri; order Characiformes; family Serrasalmidae; genus Colossoma; species Colossoma macropomum. The sequence continues at coordinate 402,506 of NW_023494816.1, read as the reverse complement.
TTTCTCTCTAACCTATTGGTAACTTGCAAAGATACTTTCTCTGGATAGACAAAGCACTTTCTGTAAGTCGCTCTGGATAAGAGCGTCTGCTAAATGCTGTAAATGTAAATGACTCATTTCCTGTCACTCAAGTGGTTTGGTGGAGTAGCAAATGTTTGTGCTCGTTTTAACAAAATTCCTTCAAATTACTCTGTATTTATTTTCAGTTTTTATAGTTTTTCCTTGTTTTACAACATTGCTTTCCTGATTTCATTTTATTTTATAATGTAGAATTATCTCTTCATGGATGGCAGCTCACCACATGAAGCCTAGTAAGACTGAGCTGCTATTCATCCCTGCAACTACAGGTCCTCATCATGATCTTGCCATCTCATTCGAGAACTGTTTGATTGTTCCGTCTGTAGGCAAGAAGTCTTGATGTGATTCTGGATGGCTAGTTATTGCCGGATTTCTCCTGTACAACATCCGGAGGATCCGACCCTTTCTCACTCAAGAGGCCACCCAAGTGCTAATTCAGTCTCTTGTCATCTCAAGGCTTAACTACTGCAACTTGCTCTTCGATGGTCTTCCTATGCAGACCATCAAGCCTCTGCAACTCATCTAGAATGCAGCAGCTCGGCTCGTCTTTAATCTCCCTAAGTTCAGTCATGTCAACCCACTGCTGCGCTCCCTTCACTGGCGTCCTGTAGCTGCACTCATCAGATGCTTGCCTACAAAGCCAAAAACGGACCAGCCCCTCCCTAATTAATGGCAATGGTCAAAACTCGAACTGTACCATGAGCCCCTCAAGCTTGGACAGTCCCTTTCATGGAGAACTCAATGTTCATTTTTTCCAAAAAATAAGCTGAAACATGGACTCATCTGACAACAACACACATTTCAAATGTCTTCAGATGAGTTCAGGCCTAGAGAACTCAGCTGTGTTTCTGCATAGAATTGGTGCATGGCTTTCTCCTTGCATACTAGAGTTTCAAGTTGCATTACTTGATGAAGCGGCAGACTGTGTTAAGTGACAATGGTTTTCTGAAGTACTCCATAGCCTGAGTGGCTATATTTAATGCAGTAGCATGACAGTTTCTCAGGCAGTGCTACCTGAGGGCTCGAAGGGCTCAGCCACAAAGTGGTAGTCCACATAAAATGACAGAACGGGGTCAGCAGATGCTGAGGTGCATAGTGCGCAGAGGTCGCCAACTTTCTGCAGAGTCAATCGCTTCAGACCTCCAAACTTCATGTGGCCTTCAGATTAACTCAAGAACAGCGTAGAGAGCTTCATAGAATGGGTTTCCATGGCTGAGCAGCTGCATCCAAGCCTTACATTGCCAAGCTCAATGCAAAGCGTTGAATGCAGTGGTGTAAAGTGCCGCCACTGGACTCTAGAGCAGTGGAGACGTATTCTCTGGAGTGACCAATCACGCTTCTCTGTCTGGCTATCCGATAGACGAGTCTGGATTTGGCAGTTGCCAGGAGAATGGTACTTGTCTGACTGCATTGTGCCAAGTGTAAAGTTTGGTGGAGGGGGGATTATGTTGTGGGGTTGTTTTTCAGGAGTTGGGCTCGGCCCCTTAGTTCCAGTTAAAGGAAGTCTTAATGCTTCAGCAGACCAAGAGATTTTGGACACTTTCATGCTCCCAACTTTATGGGAACAGTTTGGGGACGGCCCCTTCCTGTTCCAACATGACTGCACACCAGTGCACAAGGCAAGGTCCATATAGACATGCATGAGTGAGTTTGGTGTGCAAGAACTTGACTGGCCTGCACAGAGTCCTGACCTCAACCTGATAGAACATCTGTGGAGACTTTGGGCAATATAGTGTATATATCTACGTATATATATTTGGTTCTCTGTTTTACTCTTTACTCTATTTATTGACTACAAAATATTTATTGACTAGAAAATATTTACATTATATTAACATTGTTAATGATTAACATTGTCACAGACAGTGACGTGTATGCTTCAGCGTGTAAGTAGTAGAGTATCTGCTCTGTTTGAGTTCTGTCTGCTTACGATTTACTGTTTGCAGACAGTCTTCAAGCACAGGTTTATCTGTGAATTGTGAAAATAAAATAACAAAACATCATGACAAGTAAAATAAAGAAAAAAATATTTAAAATATTCAGGATTCTGCACTTTTTTAGGTCACTATTAAAATTTAAGCAGATTTGCAACACGGACCGCGTTCAATTCAATTCAGTTCAATTCAAATCTGGCACTGTTGTTGTTTTTGTCAATGCTCACTGCCAAAACAATACTATGGCAAGATTTAATCCAACACAAAATCCAAATAACTCTCTAAACTAGGCTGCAACAACTGAATTAATCCTAATTATATTCAGCTTTCACATTCATGTTTCACATGTCTAGCAACACAAAACTAGTATTTTTTTTAAATGTAGCACTGCTAGTGCATTGTGACTGCATGTAAAAATACTGTGATATTATGTATCATTAAAATGTCTTATGATACTGTAAACATGGCCTCTTTGAGACTTTGAGCATTGGTTGAGCAGCCTGAGCATTCTACATTTTCTCAGATCTTGATTTTCTCTCCTTTTTTTATTGTTCGGTGATTTGCTATTCCATTATATTAAGATATTAAGTCATTATTTTGAAATACTAAGCCATTATTATAAAACTTACAGTTGCGGTCCTGAAATATGATTGGCTAAGCTGCGTTCGAAGCTGTTGTAAAATACACGCTAAAAGATAACTAACAGCCTAAACGACTCCATTGTTAATATCAAAGACTCGAATTCAAGAACTTACAATATGATTCACTGTAAAATGGCAGAATAAAAGTCTAAAGAATGTCACCTGAATGGCTTACATGCTTCAAATGTCCATGTTTCAGTCAGAAGTAGCATCAAACCCAGGCTAAGTACGACTCTGTGCTCCCTAAATAGTGTGCTAAGTTTTGAAATTCTAGACTCAACAGCCAAATAGCGCATCAACTGTAGAGTATGAATGTGGATGAATCTCAAATGACTGTTTAGCGATATTATGCACTGTTGGTGTGCGTGAATCAGTATTTAAATTCCTACATAGTGCACAATGTAGAAAGCAGGGAGCCATTTGAGATTCAGCCCCAACCTAAGAAGAGGAGCACCATTAGACTGATGCTAAATGAGATTTGCAGTGGTAATTTGGTGACCAAAAAGTATTTATAAAGCGAATGTTTTTGCATTAAACAGTGCTGTTATCATATGTTCGTTGTTGTACGAGAAAAAGTTTATGAAATGACTGTAATATACAGCGATGGGTGACTGAATGTTCTCCGCATTCAGCTGTCCATGGTTGCTTGGCAATGATATCATATGCTAAAGGAATACTTGTTTGTCAATTATTATTAATAATAAATTATTTTCTTAAAAATTTTGTATTTTATATATGTATTTTATATTATATCTAGCAACACAAAACAACGAACAAACTTTGAGCATTGGTTGAGCAGCCTGAGCATTCTACATTTTCGCAGATCTTAATTTTCTCTCCTTTTTTCATTGTTCGGTGATTTGCTATTCCATTATATTAAGATATTAAGTCATTATTTTGAAATACTAAGCCATTATTATAAAACCTACAGTTGCGGTCCTGAAATCTGATGGATAAGCCGCGTTGGAAGCTGTTGTAAATTACACGCTAAAAGATAACTAACAGCCTAAACGACTCCATTGCTTGGCAATGATGTCATATGCTAAAGGAATTCTTGGTGGAATACTTTTTATGTCAATTATTATTAATAATAAATTATTTTCTTAAAAATGTGGTATTTTATCCTATTTTATGTTGGCTGCCATTTTATAAAAGCAATAAGCCCCTTGAGGCTGTGTGTTACTGCAATTTTATCACAAGGACAGAGGTTTTACTCTGCTTTGCACTGTGCCTAAGAACACCCTTTCCCGTGATATAATCGCAGTAATGCCCTGCCTCTCGTGGCTTATTGCTTTATTATAAGATGCTATTCCATTATTTTGCAGTACTAAATCATTATTTTACAATACCGGGTCATTATTTTGAAATACTATCTCATTATTTTGACATACTTTCTCAAATTTTATATATAAATTTATATTTATCCTATATGCATGAAAAATGAATTACAGCTCAGTAAATGACCAGCCTAAACTGAAATGGGACTGAACCAGATCATGACTTAGACAATAACCCATTTCTTTCAGTAACCCAAACAATCCTAAACTTGACTGAGTAGATTAGCAGTTTGTCTATTATACTATTATACTAAATCACCCACTGTCCCTTTGCTCACTTGCACCCATCAACTTTTTTACATATGATGAAGGTGTTTAATATATCTATTTATTTCATTTTCATGCTGTTTATTTGTCTCTTTGGTTCTCTTTTTTACTCTTTGTTTTTCTGTTGTTTTATTAGTGTATATTTTAGTTCCACCTGCTTGTTTTCATGTTGCTTCATTTTTGCTCTGTTTTATTTTTCTGTTTTCCTATTTGTCTCATTATGCTTATAGTTTATCTGCTCATTTTGTAAAGCATTTGGGCAACGTCCATTGATTTAAATGTGCTTTAATTAAAACTTACCTACTTAATATAGGTTTCAATAAACATAAGACAGATCTAAATTATTATATATGCATTTTGCACTACAGGTAGAAACAAAAAAGTGACCCATGTATGAAAAGGTTATGCAGTGTTCTCACACTCACCTTGCATTTTAGAGGAACTCATAAAATACATTACAGCTGCAGCTGCAGTGACACAGAGGAGACCATTCAGCGGAGACAGGATCCAAAATAACCAAATGGAGCCTGAAAAAACATTTTTACCAGTGGAAAGAAAAAGATGTGGCTCATTATAATTACAGTACATATGTATAAGATTGCTAATTAACATTATGTAACCTTATTTCTTGACTTCAAATATTCCTATTATCACTGTCACTGTGGGGATTTACATTAAAAGAGACGTATGTGCCTCGAGTTCTCTGCTCTGTTTGAGTTCTGCTCACTTACGATTTCCTCTTTGTGGACCATCCTCATGCACAGGTTTAGCTGCGTCCTGTTCTGAAGCTGCAGTGAGGTTCTGCAAAGTTACAAAAGGAGAGCTGTGTAAACAAGCACTGCAATCAATTTAGCACATAATTCACAAAGGAGGATGAATTCACTGTCTAACCCAGTGGTTTGTAGTCCTGGTCCTGGAGAACCAGTAGTGCCCTGCAGACTTTACTGATCCACCTGCTCAGTCCAAACAATCAGCTATTTAATAAGCCCCTCCTGAGCTGCAGTGTGTGATAGAGTGTGTCAGAGTAGGAAAACAGTCAAATGTGCAGGGCAGCAGTGCTCCAGGACCAGGATTAGAAATCTGTGAGTTAACACAATGAACTCTCCGGATCAGCAGATCCACTGTAACTCCACAAACTACACAGCTAAAATATTAGCTTCATAGTAATTACTGAATAATTCATAATTACAAAACAATTCATAACAGTTGTTTAGAAATTCGCAGCAGTTACTGAATACATCACTTAGTTAATAATTAATTAAAGAATAATTCAGTGTGTTGCGAGTCACTGATCTGCACAACTGAATTTCAGTTCCTCAACACATGGATGAGCTGAAGTGAAATAGAATTGAATGAACTGAACTCCACCTGCCTGTTCTGACTCACCTGTGGACTGACGATGCCACCGCAGCAGCTACACGGCTGGGCATGCATGCATTTCTGAGTTCTAGCGCTGCACGTCTCACCACAAACACATGCATGTCTGGGGCGGTATTTGCAGAAGATTCTCTTCTGACGGGTAGCTGAGTGGATTCTGAACAAAAACCAACAGAACAGAATGACGAGACAGTGAGAACAACAGGAGCTCCAGTGATGAATTCAATGTTTCAGTAAGAGTGAATAAACCATCTACTGGAAAAACTGATGCACTGAATTCATTTTACACATGAACATAATTTTGACATGAATAACATACATTACACCAGTGGTTGGAAATAACAAACTAGAAGACAAAATTGTGTTGATCATTCCAATTTTGCTCAAAATATCATGAGAATCTAAAATCGTGAACCCAATAAGTTGTTCAGCGATAATTAATACATGTTGTTCATGTGGAAATGATGTACAAGCTTATTCAATGCATCACTTTGTCCAAACAATATATTCTGTCATGAACCTGATGGGTCCAGTACCGGGCGTCAAATAACAGAAAGCCGCTCCTTTAAATCTGCTGCCAGAGAAGCTCACGTACACGTCCACGTTGGAAACAGTAACATCACTTTATAAATTTCAGCATGCCTTATGACTTATAACATTATGACCACTCAGATGAAGCAGGAATCCCTTACGCTACTTTCTGTGTTCTACTGTGTCTCTATCACTGTATGAAAGATGCACAAGGCTTCTTTTATTGCTTGATGCAGCAGGTTTGCTGAGTGGGTGTGTGAGCTCATTCAGGACGTGGTTCAGATGAGCGAGTGTTATTAATCTGTTTAATCACAATAAAAAAATAGGTGTGTGAACTATATTCCCACTCATGTGTTTTCCTGCTCAAAAAGCTAGTTTGCGACACAAACTGAACACATTGTTATTAGATCAGGTTCTTTATATATAAAATAACTGCAACAGGCACATTAAGAAATCAGCTTATTAAATGAAAAAGTGGTTAGAACCTCTTTGTGTGAGCTCTAAAGGATTAAGAGAAAGAGTACCATTTGAACACTAACAGTTAAAATCTTCTCAAGACAGTCATGGTTTTGATATGAAGAAGATTCTATACCGCTGATCTGTGGAATAATGTTCATCACTGGAGTTATTGCTGAAATTGACTGGAGAGCCCATTGACTGATCGCTCTTCATGGAGATGCAGCTGGAAACAGGTGAGAGTCTCTGGCTCAACTGCTCTGAACTGAAAGTTCATTTAAAAAGGACACACTGGGTTACAGTAACACACACACACACTCACACTCACTGATTTACAGTAACACACACACACTCACACACACTGATTTACAGTAACACACACACACACTCACACACACTGATTTACAGTAACACACACACACACTCACACACACTGAGTTAGAGTAACACACTCTCACACACTGATTTACAGTAACACACACACACACTGAGTTAGAGTAACACACTCTCACACACTGATTTACAGTAACACACTCACACACACTGAGTTACAGTAACACACTCACACACTGATTTACAGTAACACACACACTGAGTTAGAGTAACACACTCACACACTGATTTACAGTAACACACACACACTGAGTTAGAGTAACACACTCACACACACTGATTTACAGTAACACACATTGTTACAGTAACACACACACACTGTTCAGACTCTTCATCACACATTTACACACTCACACACACTGTTACAGTAACACTCACACACACTCATTTACAGTAAAACACACACACTGATTTACAGTAACACACACACACTGTTACAGTAACACACTGATTTACAGTAACACACACTGAGTTAGAGTAACACACACACACTGATATACAGTAACACACTGATTTACAGTAACACACTCACACAGTTACAGTAACAAACACACACAGATTTACAGTAACACACTCACACACACTGAGTTACAGTAACAAACACACACACTGATTTACAGTAACACATGCACACACACTGATATATAGTAACACTCACACACTGATTTACAGTAACACACACACACTGATTTACAGTAACACACACACACACTGATATACAGTAACACACACACACACTGATTTACAGTAACACACACTGATTTACAGTAACACACACACGCACACTGATTTACAGTAACACACACTGATTTACAGTAACACACACTGATTTACAGTAACACTTATGCACACTGATTTACAGTAACACACACACACTGATTTACAGTAACACAGATTTACAGTAACACACACACACACACACTGATATATAGTAACACACTCACACAGATTTACAGTAACACACTCACACACACTGATATATAGTAACACACTCACACAGATTTATAGTAACACACTCACACACTGATATACAGTAACACACTGATTTACAGTAACACACACACACTGATATATAGTAACACACTCACACACTGATATATAGTAACACACTCACACACTGATATACAGTAACACACTCACACAGAGTTACAGTAACAAACACACACACTGATTTAGAGTAACACACTCACACACACTGAGTTACAGTAACAAACACACAGATTTACAGTAACACACACTGATTTACAGTAACACACACACACTGATTTACAGTAACACACACTGATTTACAGTAACACACTTACACTGATTTACAGTAACACACACACACACTGATATACAGTAACACACACACTGATTTACAGTAACACACACACACTGATTTACAGTAACACACTCACGCACACTGATTTACAGTAACACACACTGATTTACAGTAACACACATTGATTTACAGTAACACACTCATACACACTGATTTACAGTAACACACACACACTGATTTACAGTAACACAGATTTACAGTAACACACACACACACACACTGATATATAGTAACACACTCACACAGATTTACAGTAACACACTCACACACACTGATATATAGTAACACACTCACACAGATTTATAGTAACACACTCACACACTGATATACAGTAACACACTGATTTACAGTAACACACACACACTGATATATAGTAACACACTCACACACTGATATATAGTAACACACTCACACACTGATATACAGTAACACACTGATTTACAGTAACACACACACACTGATATATAGTAACACACACACACACTGATATATAGTAACACACTCACACACTGATATATAGTAACACACTCACACACTGATATACAGTAACACACTCACACAGAGTTACAGTAACACACACACACACTGATTTAGAGTAACACACTCACACACACTGAGTTACAGTAACAAACACACAGATTTACAGTAACACACACTGATTTACAGTAATACACACACACTGATTTACAGTAACACACACTGATTTACAGTAACACACTTACACTGATTTACAGTAACACACACTGATTTACAGTAACGCACACTGATTTACAGTGACACACACACACACACTGATTTACAGTAACACACACACACTGATTTACAGTAACACACACTGATTTACAGTAACACACTTACACTGATTTACAGTAACACACACTGATTTACAGTAACGCACACTGATTTACAGTGACACACACACACACACTGATTTACAGTAACACACTCACACACACTGATTTACAGTAACACACACACACTGATTTACAGTAACGCACACTGATTTACAGTGACACACACACACACACTGATTTACAGTAACACACTCACACACACTGATTTACAGTAACACACACACACACTGATTTACAGTAAAGCACACTGATTTGCAGTAAGACACACACTCACTGATTTACAGTAACACACACACACTGATTTACAGTAACACACTTACACTGATTTGCAGTAACGCACACTGATTTACAGTGACACACACACACACTGATTTACAGTAACACACTCACACACACTGATTTACAGTAACACACACACACACTGATTTACAGTAACACACACACTGATATATAGTAACAAACACACACACAGATTTACAGTAACACACTCACACAGATTTACAGTAACAAACACACACACTGATTTACAGTAACACACACACACACACTGATTTACAGTAACACACACACTGATATATAGTAACAAACACACACACAGATTTACAGTAACACACTCACACACACTGATTTACAGTAACAAACACACACACTGATTTACAGTAACACACTCACACACACTGAGTTACAGTAACAAACACACACACTGATTTACAGTAACACACACACACACTGATTTACAGTAACACACACTGATTTACAGTAACACAGTCACGCACACTGATTTACAGTAACACACACTGATTTACAGTAACGCACACTGATTTACAGTGACACACACACACTGATTTACAGAAACACACTTACACTGATTTACAGTAACGCACACTGATTTACAGTAACACACACACACTGATTTACAGTAAAGCACACTGATTTACAGTAACACACACACACTGATTTACAGTAACACACACACACTGATTTACAGTAACGCACACTGATTTACAGTGACACACACACTGATTTACAGTAACACACGCACACTGATTTACAGTAACGCACACTGATTTACAGTAACACACACACACTGATTTACAGTAACGCACACTGATTTACAGTAACACACACACACTGATTTACAGTAACACACACACACTGATTTACAGTAACGCACACTGATTTACAGTGACACACACTGATTTACAGTAACACACACACACTGATTTACAGTAACACACACACACTGATTTACAGTAACGCACACTGATTTACAGTGACACACACACTGATTTACAGTAACACACGCACACTGATTTACAGTGACACACACACTGATTTACAGTAACACACGCACACTGATTTACAGTAACGCACACTGATTTACAGTAACACACACACTGATTTACAGTAACGCACACTGATTTACAGTAACACACACACTGATTTACAGTAACGCACACTGATTTACAGTAACACACACACACTGATTTACAGTAACACACACACACTGATTTACAGTAACGCACACTGATTTACAGTAACACACTCACACACACTGATTTACAGTAACACACACACACACACTGATTTACAGTAACACACTCACTGATATATAGTAACACACTCACACACAGATTTACAGTAACACACTCACACACACTGATTTACAGTAACACACACACTGATATATAGTAACACACTCACACACAGATTTACAGTAACACACTCACACACACTGATTTACAGTAACACACTCACGCACACTGATTTACAGTAACAAACACACACACTGATTTACAGTAACACACACACACTGATTTACAGTAACACACACTGATTTACAGTAACACACACTGATTTACAGTAACACACTTACACTGATTTACAGTAACACACACACTGATTTACAGTAACGCACACTGATTTACAGTAACACACTTACACTGATTTACAGTAACACACACTGATTTACAGTAACACACTTACACTGATTTACAGTAACACACACACTGATTTACAGTAACGCACACTGATTTACAGAAACACACACACACTGATTTACAGTAACGCACACTGATTTACAGAAACACACACACACTGATTTACAGTAACGCACACTGATTTACAGAAACACACTCACACACACTGATTTACAGTAACACACACACACTGATTTACAATAACACACTGATTTACAGTAACACACTGATTTACAGAAACACACACACACACACTGATTTACAGTAACACACTGATTTACAGTAACACACACACTGATTTACAGTAACACACTGATTTACAGTAACACACTCACACACTGATTTACAGTAACACACACACTGATTTACAGTAACACACTGATTTACAGTAACACACTCACACACACAGTTACAGTAACAAACACACACACTGATTTACAGTAACACACACACACTGATTTACAGTAACACACACACACTGATTTACAGTAACACACACTGATTTACAGTAACACAGTCATGCACACTGATTTACAGTAACACACACACACTGATTTACAGTAACACACACTGATTTACAGTAACACAGTCACGCACACTGATTTACAGTAACACACACACACTGATTTACAGTAACACACACTGATTTACAGTAACACACTTACACTGATTTACAGTAACACACTGATTTACAGTAACACACACACACTGATTTACAGTAACGCACACTGATTTACAGAAACACACTCACACACACTGATTTACAGTAACACACACACATTGATTTACAATAACACACTGATTTACAGTAACACACTCACACTGATTTACAGTAACGCACACTGATTTACAGAAACACACTCACACACACTGATTTACAGTAACACACACACTGATTTACAGTAACACACTGATTTACAGTAACACACACTGATTTACAGTAACACACACACTGATTTACAGTAACACACTGATTTACAGTAACACACTCACACACTGATTTACAGTAACACACTGATTTACAGTAACACACTCACCACACTGTTGTGACACTCAAAGGATTTCTTTTGTCATATTTGGCTGAAATGCTGTCGTCACTGCTGGAGACGCCCTCAGAACTCATCATCACTTATGATGGAACAGCTGAAGAGGTGAAAGTGTTCATAGAAAAAGACATAAAGACAGTGATGCTTCCTTTCACTGGTCCTTCAGTTCTAGATATTCACTGGGAAAATGTGTGGTACAAACTCCAAAGTTCTATGTAATATTTGAGGTAAGTTCCAAAGCAGTCTAGATAAATTACTCTGAAATTCCCTGCAAATTGTAGGTATTAACTGGGGAATTATGTGGTACAATACCACATGCAGGTACTGCTGTTAAAACGTTCCTAGTTAGTTTATAACATTAAAAGATTGTTTAAAAATAAAGTACAAAGAGTCTTACATAGTGTGTGTCTGTTACTAGTCAAAGTCAAAATCAAAGTTTATTTATACAGCGATTTTTACAACAGGTGTTGTAAAACAAAGCAGCTTTACAGAAAAATCACTTCTCACAGTCTCGTACTTTCACTTTCACTCTGCACAGCGTCACACTTTTTTCCTCCGTGCTTTATTGGAATAATTTTACACATATTCATATACAGCAGATAAAGCGAGTATCAATTAAGTTTAAGCTATACAGAAACCAAACTGTGTGATTAGCAAAAATAAAATAAAATTAGGAACAAATCAATGACTTTTAAAATACACCTATTGGAATCACATCACATTATAAATAGAAAACGTCAAACAATATCAAAGCATGTTTATTTCTGAAAGTTTTAAAGAATCATAAAACAAAGACGTACCATTGTAAGCTATTACATTTCACTGGCTCCAGTGTACTCAGGACCACTAGAGGCGAATCTCAGGCAAGACTGAGACTTTGTAGTAGACAAGTTCAAGTCCAGACCGAGAGCAGGAGCGAAGAGACAAAACGGAGAGTAGATAAAAACATGAACATTTCTGGGGATCTGTAGCTCAGACTGACACTGAACAAGGTAGTTAAAACTGCTGTAAAAAGTCAAAGGAAAAGAATCTAAAAATAAATATGGCAGAATGAATGCTAGCTTGTTTGCTAATGGTACTTTAATTGTTCTGACTTCATGTTCAGTACTGCAGCCACAAGTTAGTACTGTACCTAACATTTTCATATAGTTAGAGTGTTTTCAACACCACATCTGAATCGATCATCATGGTGAAACAGTAGCTGGTGAGTAGGTGCGGTAGGTGCAATTTCTCCTCTGATCTGGTTTGACTGGCACACTCTCTGCTGCACCTCTTAGCAGTGCGGTGACAGGTGAGCTACCCAGCATGCATTGTGTGCTTGGAAGTACAGAATGGTTACAATGAAATACAGAAACAGACAAGTTCTGTTTAAATGTATACAGCAGAATAAACTATAAAAAGACATTTTTTCAGCGTGAGTGACTTTTTTAATGATGTTTTATGATGTTTGACTTGATGAGTAAAGGTCACTGTGACCAAAGTAACTGCGAAGACCAGTAACCAGAAAACGTTATTTGCTGCTTTGAATCTGGTAGTATGACAAGTGGTGGTAGTTAGTTTAACTCTTTTTTAACTTGCTTTTCTTTCTTTCATTTTCCAGTTCTCTTATTCCTACCACTCCACAGAAAAGCCACAAAGAGGGACACAGTGAACAGAACTACGATGATTAACCAGAATTTTATATTATGCATTTCCTCTAATTCTGCTCTAAGTTTTTGGTTCTCATATTGTTCATCTCTTAATTTAACTGCCATCTCATTCATCTTTCTTTTCTCCTCTGCTTTCATCTCTTTTTCTATTTGAGTCCGTTTCAGTTCCTCCTCTTTTCTGATCTCTTCCTCCCTGTTCTCAATGTTCCTGATTTCCTCTTCTTTCATCTTTCTTTCCATCTGTTTTCTCTTTTGTTCCTCCTCTCGTCTGATTTCTGTCTCTCTGCTGATACATTTTCTCATTTCCTCCTCTTTAGACTCTCTAACTATCTTCTCTCTCTTTTGTTCCTCCTCCTGTCTGATTTCTGTCTCTCTGCTGTTACATTTTCTCATTTCCTCCTCTTTAGACTCTCTTACTATCTTCTCTCTCTTTTGTTCCTCCTCCTGTCTGATTTCTGTCTCTCTGCTGTTACATTTTCTCATTTCCTCCTCTTTAGACTCTCTTACTATCTTCTCTCTCTTTTGTTCCTCCTCTCGTCTGATTTCAATCTCTCTGCTGATACATTTTCTCATTTCCTCCTCTTTAGACTCTCTAACTATCTTCTCTCTCTTTTGTTCCTCCTCCTGTCTGATTTCTGTCTCTCTGCTGTTACATTTTCTCATTTCCTCCTCTTTCAACTCTCTTTCCATCTGTTTTCTCCTTAGTTCCTCCTCCTCTCTGATCATTCTTTCCATTGCATCTCTCTTTACAGCCTCCTCTGATTTGATCTCTTTGATCAAATTTAATTTCTTCCTCTCTTCTTCTTCTCTGGTGCTTTTTTGGACCCTCTGGTGGACTTCTTGTGTATGAATGTAGCCCAAAGACCCAAATAATATCAAATCTATCTTTTCAAGCAACTTTGTGACTTGAGTGTGATCATTTTTCTGATAGTTGTTGAAGACGTGATATCTACCTCCACAGGTGTCTACAAGTTTCTGAAGCTCGTTACTGTTACTGATAAACTTCTCAATGGGTTTTTTCTCTAACAGATCTCCACCAGTGAAGAGTATTATGGTGAACTTCACAGCTTCTTCTCCAAAGTTCTCCTGAATCCACTTCACAGCGTTCCTCTCCTCCTCTGTGAATCTCCCCACTTTGATCACCAGCAGGAACACATGAGGATGATGAGCAGGATGGTAGATACATTCAGGTGCACTGTGGGCTCTTTGTTCTGATGTGAGCCATGTGTCCATCACCCCAAGAGTGTCAATCACAGTGATTTTCCGTCCATCCAGAGCTTTGTTCCTTCGCTCACAGTGTCCAGTCACAGATGCTGGAGATGCCTCGACTCTGAAAGCTTCTTCACTCAGGATGGTGTTTCCTGACGCACTCTTCCCAGCTCCAGTCTTACCCACCAGCATCAGTCTCAGCTCGGGATGGTTCACCTTTTGTTCTTCAACAACAAAAAACACTTTCTCATTTATCTAGTATGGTGCAGATTACAATTAGTGCCTCTTTGGTGACACAATTCATTAAGCAGGGTTGAAAATGAAAATGAACACCCACTTACCTTTAGAATATGCGTACAGCCCAGTGACCAACATTAAAAGTGCCACTGGCAGCAAAGCCATCCAAATGGAAATACAGCTGTTCTTCTACCAAAAAAAACAGATAATGACGTGTAGATAAAATCTATAAATATTCATCTACACAGCCAAGCACAAATACACACTGTAAAAATATTCTGAATATAAACATTTTTGTTAAATCTATTCATTATGATCATAATTATCATGAATTAATTAATTAATTAATTGCTGTAAAAGTCTAGCACTTTTCATATACAATACTCTGCAGACCAAAAGTCAGTTTCCATTTTTTGCTTTCTCTTGTGGTAATTCCTACCCCATCCACTAAGTGGCAGTGCTGCGGGAGGAGATCAGTTTACAAGCCAAAAGGGGATACAAGAGGTAGCATTGTAGGCTAGTGGAAGTGTTTTGTTTGTTTCTCTCATTTGTTTGGACAAATCTGCTTTAATCTCTACATTGGCTCACATCGGCTTAGAATGGGGACCATTGCAATTTGGACTTTCCTTCAATTTCATGATACACAGGATTCATAGACTGGACTGGGATAAAGAATAGATTCAAAGGACAATTAGTCTGGTGAGAACTATCCAATTCTTTTGTTTTTATGGACTCAAAGGCTGAATGAACTTTTGGAAAGACATTGAGAATGAACTGACTAAGCTATAATGTTCTATATATTGTGTTGTTCTCTTTCTTTCTTTTTTTTTTAAAGCGCTGGGTAGAGTAAACAGGTCAAAACACTCTTAGTGGATGGTTCTCCCCTTTTTAATTCTGATAACGTGTTTACAAAGCTGTGACCATTACAGCTTTTTCCCATAACTTTAAAAATGTTTTTTTGAACCCCAGTTTTGGAAATTTCTGTTTTTTCACTTCATTTCATTTGATGCTCTCCTTCCTTCTGCAATTGCATTACCTTATATCTAACCTCAGAAATTTCTCCTGAAAAATGAATAACTTTTACTTCATGACCACTTAAAGGGTGGTCTCTGCTTTTTTCACAAAGGATAGCGAAGCAAGAGTAATATTGTAAAATTAAAAAGGTAAATAAAAAGTAAATGAATAAAATGAATACAAACCAGAGTTCATGAAAAATGTCACGCCTTACATGACTCTGGACTCCAACAGACCAATCTATCAGTGCTCATCCTCACCAGACTTCTCATCACACACACCTTTTCCTCATTTCACGCCTTTGATAGTTTAGTATATAAGCCTGGGCTTTAGTTTAGTTATTTATGAATTATCATCTTAGCATGAGCATACTGAGCGTTCTTTCCTTGCCTGTTCATCCCTTTGTTACTAAAGCTCTTAACTCAAGCCTCATCTGCAAGCGTCTGGTTCCGTTTGCCATCAGCACAAAAAACAAAGTTTGTTTTTAAAGAAGGTCCTTCTTAAAATCATGTTTCTTGTCCAATTTCAAATGCCAAGGCTACAGTAAACCTTAGTAAACTGAAGGTTAACTTCAGACATATTGAGGGTGCATCAAGGAATATTCTGTGCTAGGATTTTTGCCAGTGCTGTCCTGTATCTTTACCGTTTTATTCAAATGTATACAAAATGTTGATTTTCACTGTCCCTGTACTCAAAAGATACTCTACAATATAACGCTCACCTCCTCATCTTTACTTGGAAACTGCTGCTGGGGAGTGCTTGTGCATTTTTGCTTGTCTCGTGTCATTTCCATGGGAAACCTAAATAAAAATAGACACATTATTAGTTAAAGACGCTAAAACCTAAACTGCAGGATATAATCTCTTGAGTAGCTCCAATCTAGGTTTGACATGGGCTTTGAAAAAATAAAAAGCAAATCACAGGTAGGTAAATTGGAGCTCCAGGGTCCAATGCTGATGTTCACCAGCCCATTGTAGGTGCTTTTGATAGACAGGGGTTAGCATGGGCGCTCTGACCATGTACTGATGTACTATGTGTTGAGACACTTGCCTCCCGTAACCATCCATCCATCATCTAAACCGCTTATCCTTCTGGGTCGCGGTGGGGTGCTGGAGCCTATCCCAGCTGTCATCGGGCCACTTCAAAGATGCTCTGACCCAATTGTCTGGCCATAATGATTTGGCCCTCTCTCAGGTCTTTGTCTGGCCATTTCTCATGCTTCTTGCATGTTGACTACGGTAAGCGACTGTTCACCTACTGTCTAATAATACATTCCATACATTGACAAGATATTAACTTTCTATGCTTTATCTATGAGAGGTCAAAATGCTTTGGCTTATATTGATGTATATTTTTTTAAACACAATTTCTAGATATAGATTGTTGTCCTGCATTTCCGTCCTTTATATTTTCTTTTTTGTTCGCCTTGAAAAATATTCTGTGTTGCTTTCATAGTGATGAGCATTAAGACGTCAGTTTGATTTGATTGTTGATTCACTTATTTTAATAAAAAAACGGAAAAGAAAACTTACCTGAAACGACTTTCAGTGGGTTTAGTAAAGGACTCAAGTTAATATAAAAACATAAAACATAAACATCACTGAGTAAAACTGAATAAAAAATGTCCAGATATAAAAGGGTAAATGTAGAGATTAGTCTCACCTGTCATCATCACTGTTACATGTTCTAAAGCTCTCTGAGTCATAACGTCCGTCTTCTTTAGACTTACATCTTGAGTTAAAGCTGTCAGCCTGAAAAAAAAGGTCCAAATAAAGCCAGTGGCTTAATACATGTAAATTTTCATTTCTTATTTTCTATTACATTCACTTTGCTCTTACTGAAGAGCCCAGAAGTGTCAGTTTCTGAACGCATCAATCAAGATTCATGCAGAATTGTACAATAGAGGATAAAGTACAAGATATGAAAAACTGGGAGAGGAAACCACCATTCAGTATGTTTTTAAGAACTCATACCAGTATATTTTTTTGATACCTCACTTTATTAGAATGTACTTGACAGATCATTGATTTAATTGAATTGTATTTTAAAGTTTTATTTTGAAATGTTCACAGTGAATTTATTATCCTTGCAAACATGGGTAAAGTGGTAAAAGTATTGGAATTCATTTACTGGACATTTAGGTTTCAAGTTATTTGCACAACATGTCAGGACATGTCAGGTAAGTTTCAACATTGTTCTCTACTGTCTTTGTATTAACAAATAACTACAAACATTGATTATATGAATCTTCTTTAACCGGTCAGACAAAATACAAAGTTTATTAATTAGCAAAGTTAGTGTTTCAAAACAATTGCTTACCTTATTAGCTTTGCATGGCTTGTTTGGTTTGGAGGCAGGGCGACTGGTTCGTGTGCTACAAACATTAATTCAGACAATATATTAGGACTGGTGCACAGGGATTGGACAGTCATTTCCAAACAATACCATATTCCACATTAGTTATTGCCTAAATTCAAAGGTAGAATCATGTTTTAATAGTTAATTTTGGATTTAATTACATTCTTGCTAAAGTTGTCAGAGAAACAAAAACACTGTTGGTGGAAGAAAAAGTGACTCCGTGTTGAGCTGCTGGTGAGTAATGAGGGGGAACAAGAGGAGACATGGAAGATCTAGACAGTGTAGTGAAGAGCATTACCAGTTCAATCCATCAAAATCACAAAGAACAAACTTCTTTGGTTCATCTGTGAGTGATCATACTGTTGGCTCAGTGTATCATGTTTCTAGATACTAATGTAGAATTATAGATTGTCTTCCTGCATTTCCTTCATTTACATGTTTTTTATTTACCTTAAAAAAGATTCTGTATTGCTTTCATGGTGATGAAGTTTAAGCTGTTGGTTTCTTCAGCTACAATGATTTACTTATTTTAAACGTTTCTGTATCACTGTACAGGTAATGACACACCTCCATTGTTCGCCTTTAGGTTTTAAAAATCATATTGCATCAAATCTTCCAGCAATACGGTGATGCAATATACTGTTAAAGCGTGAAATCTCAGGATTCAAAATCCACAAAGCATTTTATGATGTGTTCTTCACAGCCGTGATGATCACCTCATTTACAACATAAGCATCGAACGAGTAAACGCCAGCAAATCTGCAAAATACATGTTGTGCTGTAGCTCAGTTGTGTTTTAAAGTGAAGTAGGCCAGCAAACCTAGAGGAATCATCATAGATCAGTATAGAGATCAATGAGTAAAAAAGCTGCGACAGTTAAGACTTTAATTTAGAAAAGCATATCACATCTTACCTGGAGCAATTTTCAGGGGAGTTACTAACAGATGTAACACACCCAAAATCTGATTCTGTATAGACACCACTGAAACATGAACATATCACAATGAGTAGAACTGAATTAAAAGTGTCCAGTCATAAAAGGTAAATAAGAGATTGTCTCACCTGTCATCATCATTTCTGCTATATTTCTGACTTGTTTGTCTGCTGGGTTACAAACATGTGATTCAGACAAATATATTAGGACTGGAGAAGAGTGACAGGACAGTGATTTCCAATATGTACTGTATTACATTTTAGCAATGAGGTCTAGAATAGCTGGAGAACAGCATTACCAATTAAATCCATCAAAAATCGCAAAGAACAGTAAACCCCTGCTTCAATGTACATGGCTGTGTGTAAAATATTCCTCTGAATATGTATTATTTATATATGAATATATATTTTTAAATATTTGTGATGTGATTTTGCTTCTGTCACCATGGACTTGCATCCTGCCTCCACGCCTCCAACGCTTCAGAATGCATGACCAAATAAGAAAACAAGTTGGATTCCTGCCCAGGAAGAAAACATGGAAGATCGTCTTTCCGTTCTTCAGGCCAAGAAGCCTCAGTGTGAGTATAAGGGGAGGATGAACTGTAGATGGATGAACTGGAAAAGCTTATTTCTATCTACTACTGATGCCACTAAACCACACCCACTGAAAATAATTCAGTCTCCTGATACTGAGGTTTTCCCGACTGTGGAGATAAATTCTGGGGGGATGCCTGTGTTCAGTCCATGTGCTGTCAATCAGTTCAAACCCAACAGTTTACTGGAGAAGGTGGACAAAGACACAACAGGCTTCCTGGACAGCCTACGTGCTCTGCAGCTTAAATGGCCACCTGGTGTCCAAGAAAGCAGAGGCAGGCAGGCACTCAGCTAACCAGTGCAGCCTAGTGTCTGGGAGGCCACCACTTGGTTGCCACTGCCAGCCTCCCAGTACCCCACTCAACTGGTCTCCACCACTGATCCTGTGTTCCCCACCACTGTCTCTGACCAGGCTGTGAAGCTTTGGCTGTATGCTTGTATAAATGTTGTGCTGGAAGACAAATCTTCTCTTCAGGATTTCCCTGCATCATGCTGCATTCGTTCTATCCTCACAAGCCTTAAATGACCTCTTGCATTCCCACAACATGATGCTACCACCACCAGATTTCACAGTGAGGATGTTGTGTTTATGATGATGTGTGGTGGAATTCAGTCTCATCAGACCATAGAACCCTAGTCAAGAGGTCATGTAAGGGTTGTTTAACACCAGCTTTCTTTTTGCCACTCTGAAAAGGAAATGTTCTTGTATCCTTGTTTCCTGACATGTCATTTTTCCTTGTCATGGAATCACTTTGAATATTCTTTTCTCTTCATGGTGTAGGTTATGCTATAATACTGACTCATCGGAATTTGGATCTCCATGTACGAGTGTATACGTACTATAAATACTTGGAATTGCTTAACTACACACAGTTAAAATTTCCATTTAACTAATTATCTGACTTTTAACAGCAATTGCCTGCAGTGATAATTTAGAAGAGTCATAAGGGGGATGGATACTTTGTTTTATATTTGTAATTATTTTAAATTACTTTGAAGAGACCTCTTTTCACTTTCACATAAAAGAGTTTGTTTTGTTGATCACTGTAAAAAACAACTGTTATTCAGTGTTGTATGATAATAAACCATAACTTCAAGAAGGGTGAATAGTTTTTTTTATGTACTGCATGCTGTGGCATTATCCTCTACAGCAATGACTGACAGCAGCATATGCAACATGTGAGTGTGGTCCTCAAGTCCTTGAGTCATTGAGATTATTTGGACCTTTCCAGCTCTCCGACTGATCTCACTACAAAGGGGGTGACTGTCCAGAGCAGTACATTAGCCAGAAAATATTGTGCAAGATTCTACAGCACAACTAAAATTTTCCTTTGCTATTTACTGTTTTACATACATGATATTGCTATTTTATTTTATTTAATTGTGAAGCAGTTTGAGCTGCATGTTTTTATATGAGAGGTGCTATAGAAGTAGAATTGTTTGTTGTAGTTGTTAGTAAAAATGAAGTGGTAGAAATTGTGCTGGCAATGTTTGTAGCTGGCACTACCCCAAAACTGATCTTGGACTGCAGTTGAAAATGTGTACTCACCAAAAGGATGCAGGCAAGTGCAAGCAGTTTGTAATGACTGGAAGCTAAACTTCTGTCACTATTATTAAGTAACTTCAACTGAGATTACGGACACTAGAATACCTGAAACCTGGAATACCATCTCACCAAAAACCACAAAAACAAAGATTCCTTTGGATCAATAATGATAGAACATCTGAAATAGAGACGTTATCAATTATGTTATTATCTATTGTATTATTAGAGCCATCTTTCACCTGCTCGCAGAAAAGTTGGGTGGGAAATCTTCAAAAGGGCTGGTTTTCATAGAAGGGGCAACAGATCTTGGGTCTGATGGGGGGCTTTTGACCCATTCGTTGCATGTCTGCAGGCAAAAACAGAGGCATTCAATAGTTATACTGTTTGGCATAGTGTATCTTTCGGGACTATTAAGAGTGCACAGAGGCAGTCATGAACCAACAACAATAATAATAATGATGATAATAATAATGATGATGATAAACATAGGTGATAAAGAAACACAAGTTAGTAAAGAAGTATTCATATGAAACTGAATATATATCATTTACACTTTAATTGACCTTTTCTAAGATTAAAGACGCTTTCAGCAGCCAGAGAATGCAACTATATCTTACTTATATCCCCATTAAATTTGAACACTGAGCTCATTCAGATAAGTAAAATAAAACTGGGAACTGCCAAAACACAAACGCACATGTACAGTAAACCTATACAGATGGTCCAAGCATTATCTCCAAAGCTATACCACACTCAAAATCATCTGAACACTTCATGTTGTTTGTGAAGTCAAATTAAACTTTTACCTGTTCTTATCTGGTTTGCCCTGACGATGAGTATCTAAGTGTGGTGTGTTACCTTGATTTGCTGTGGCATGACCACTTATTACTTAGTGTCTGACCGAAATGGTCATGAGTTGATGCAAGTCCAAGTTGTGTCTCAGTTGTCTCAGACACAAGCATGAGTCTATGAGGTGCAAGTCTTGACTCCCTGGAGTGCTAGTCGGAGTTAAGTCTCTGGGATGTGCCTCTTGGGGCTGCAAGTCTCAGTTAAGTCTTGAGTCTTTGGGTCTCTGGGATGTGAGTCTGAGTTGAGTCTCTGGGGTACAATAGTAGCGTCTTGAGTCTCTGGGGAGGAAGTGCGAGTCTTGAGTTTCTGAGGTCCAAGTTCAGTTGAGTTGAGACTCTGGGATACCAGTCTTAGTTGGGTCTTGAATCTCTGGACTGTGAGTGAGAGGCAGGTCAAGTCTCTGGGGTGTGAGTCTGTGTCATTTCTTGAGGCTCAGGGGTGCAAGTACAAGTCTCATGTCTCTGGGATGCAAGTCTGAGTCCTAAGTCTCTGAGGTGTGAGTTGAGTTGAGCCTCTGGGATACCAGTCTTAGTTGAGTCTTGAATCTCTGGAGTGCGAGTGAGAGGAGAGTCAGGTCTCTGGGTGTAGTTCAGAGTCAAGTCTTGAGATTTTCCCTTACTGCATTGTTTGGTGCTCCTAATTTAATCAGTTTTCTTCTTGTTTTTTTTCTCAGGCTGAACATTCTTGAGTGTTACGTCTCAAGTGTGAGTAGCTGACTTGAGTCCCCATCCCTAGTTTGTAATCTTGAGGGTGTTCAGTGCAAATGTATTTTGTGGTTTTCTGCATATCTGTGTATTTGTGTGTGTTACCTCATTAATATCTTGCTGCATGAATGCTGTGGAGATGCTGCCTGTTTCTTCTGTGCTCTCTGTACACTGACTCAGTACCTCATCTAGGTTTTCATTAACAAGAGCTGGAATAATACACAGACATTAAGAGAGAAGAGAATCGGTTAATGTGTGTGACTGAATGTATCATGTAGACCTTTCACTGTTTATATCACTGTGTGGCGTAAAGCTGTCAGTAAACTTCACATGACAAAAGAGCTAAACAAAACCAACTACTGCTGCTGGGAATGGGCTGCAATGAATATTATATAAAATATTTGCCAAGAATGGAAAAGCAAGTTGAATGTCTGGTGCTTTTACCTGTTTTTAGCACAAGCTTCATTGCGTCTTTTTCAATCCGACAGAAAACAGTCTTTTGTTTTTGAGGCTAAACGCTAGTGTGTAACCAGTACTGAACAGCAGTGTATCTAAATAGAGTGAAATAATCTGCCTGCACATAATGTAAAAATGAAGAGCTATGGTAATGTCAGTCCAAGAGACTGTCGGTCCTATATCTAACTGTCTATACTAGAGATCTAATTTTAGGCATAAATGTGGGTTTTAATTACCCGGTTCAGTCCAAATGCTTTTCGTCTGCTTTTCATCTTTACTGTGGAACTCCTGCTGGGGAGTGCTTGTGCATTTTTGCTTGTCTCGTGTCATTTCCATGGGAAACCTAAATAAAAATACAGACACATTATTAGTTAAAGAAGCTAAAACTTAAACTTGTAACTGCAGGATATAATCTCTTGAGTAGCTCCAATCTAGGTTTGACATGGGCTTTGAAAAAATGAAAATAAAAAGAAAATCACAGGTAGGTAAATTGGAGCTCCAAGGTCCAATGCTGATGTTCACCAGCCCATTGTAGGTGCTTTTGATAGACAGGGGTTAGCATGGGCGCTCTGACCATGTACTGATGTACTATGTGTTGTGACACTTGCCTCCCGTAACCATCAGTAGAAATTTCTGTGACTTGTGCCACAGTAGCTCCTCTGTCGGTTTGGACCAGACAGGATAGCCTTCTTTGCCCTCATGCATTGATGAGCATTGATTGCCGCCAGTTCATGCTTTGTTCTTCCCTGGATCACTGTCAGTATGTGCTCACCACTGCTGACCAGGAACACCTCATAAGTCTAGCCACTTCAAAGATGCTGTGACCCAGTTGTCTGGCCATAATGATTTGGCCCTCTCTCAGGTCTTTGTCTGGCCATTTCTCATGCTTCTTGCATGTTGACTACGGTAAGCGACTGTTCACCTACTGTCTAATAAAACATTCCATACATTTTCAAGATATCAACTTTCTATGCTTTATCTATGAGAGGTCAAAATGCTTTGGCTTATTTTGATGTATATTTTTTAAACACAATTTCTAGATATAGATTGTTGTCCTGCATTTCCGTCATTTATATTTTCTTTTTTGTTCGCCTAAAAAAATATTCTGTGTTACTTTCATAGTGATGAGCATTAAGACGTCAGTTTGATTGATTGTGATTCACTTATTAGAAAACTTACCTGAAATGACTTTCAGTGGGTTTAGTAAAGGACTCAAGTTAATATAAAAACATAAAACATAAACATCACTGAGTAAAACTGAATAAAAAATGTCCCGACATAAAAGGGTAATTGTAGAGATTCGTCTCACCTGTCATCATTATTATGTGTTCTGAAGTTCTTCGAGTCATAACATCTGACTTTTTTAGACTTCCATCTTGAGTTAAAACGGTCAGCCTGTCAAAAAGGTCCAAATAAAGCCAGTGGCTTAATACATGTAAATTTTCATTTCTTATTTTCTATTACATTCACTTTGCTCTTACTGAAGAGCCCAGAAGTGTCAGTTTCTGAACGCATCAATCAAGATTCATGCAGAATTGTACAATAGAGGATAAAGTACAAGATATGAAAAACTGGGAGAGGAAACCACCATTCAGTATGTTTTTAAGAACTCATACCAGTATATTATATGTGATAAGTTTTACTTTAAAGGATTCACAGTGAATTTATTATCCTTGCAAACATGGGTAACGTGGTAAAAGTATTGGAATTCATTTATTGGACATTCAGGTTTAAAGTTTGTCATTTGTCCGACATGTCAGGTTAGATTCTACATTGTTCTCTACTGTCTGTGTATTAACAAATAACTACAAACATAGATTATATGACTCTTCTTTAACTGGTCAGACAAAATACAAAGTTTATTAATTAGCAAAGTTAGTGTTTCAAAACAATTGCTTACCTTATTAGCTTTGTATGGCCTGTTTGGTTTGGAGGCAGGGCGGCTGGTTTGTGTACTGAGTTAAACATTAATTCAGACAATATATTAGGACTGGTGTACAGGGATTGGACAATTCCAAACATTACCATATTCCACATTAGTTATTGCCTAAATTCAAAGGTAGAATCATGTTTTAATAGTTAACACTGGATTTAATTACATTCTTGCTAAAGTTGTCAGAGAACAAAAACACTGTTGGTGCAGGAAAAGTGACTCTTTAAAACAAATACTGTATTGTTTTCATGGTGATGAAGATTAAGCTGTTAGTTTCTTCAGCTACAATGATTTACTTATTTTAAACTTTTCTGTATCATTGTACAGGTAATGACACACTTCTATTGTTCGCTTTCAGGTTTTAAAAATCCTTTCTGTGCATCAAATCTTCCAGCAATATGGTGATGCAATATACTGTTAGAAATCGTGAAATCTCAGGATTCAAAACCCACAAACCATTTTATTATCCGTTGTTCACAGCAGTTATGATTATCCATATTGCAACATAAGCACCGAACGAGCAAACACTAGCAAATCTGCAAGGTACAGGTTGTGCTGTGGCTCAGTTGTGTTTGTAAAGTGAAGAAGGCCAGCGAACCTAGAGGAATGGGCATTAATCAGTGTAGAGATCAATGAGTAAAAAGGCAGAAAGAAATTATTCTAGCCTCTGTTACTCTGTGTCAGTAATTCATATAATAATTCTGACCGTGGGGGGAAAAAAACTTGAGCCATGTTACTTTTCAAAAGAGATGAAGACCATGATGGTAGCCAAAGTAAATGGGAACAGAGCCCCCTTTATTCTGGGTATACCATCACAGGCAAAAATGTGCAAAAAGGGGTAACAGTTAAGAGGTTATCTTTAGAAAAGCCTATCACACCTTACCTGAGGCAACTTTCAGGAGAGTCACTAAAGGATGTAAAGCGCCCAGATTCAGATGCTGTACAGACACCACTGAAACATGAACATTACAATGAGCAAAACTGAATATAAAGTGTCCAGTCATAAAAGGATAAAGTAGAAATTTGTCATCACCACTTCTATTATGTTTCTGAATGGTTTGTCTGCTGGGTTAGAAACATGCAATTCAGACAAATACATTAGGACTGAGGAACAGGGACGAGACAAAATGTATTACATTAAGTACAATATTGCTTCTCTCATGATGAACTTTAATAAAGAACACTTGCATTTGCATCCTGCCTCCATGCCTCCGACATTAAAGCATGCAAGATCTTTCAAGATCTACAAGATCTTTCTGTTCTCCAGGGCAGGAAGTCTTTTGTTGTGCCCTCTTTGCTAGCCAGCCCATGTGAGTATAAAGGGGAGGATTCAGTGTGTGAGGGATTCATCATGCATTACAGACTGTATTTTCAGCATTTAGCTTGCCCGATTCCACTGGACACAGTTAAAGCACTGTTTGTAGGGACTTTTTTCAGGGTAGAAGCTTTAGAATAGGCAGATATAATCTTTCAAAAATCTTTGACAGCCAAGAAGACATGAAGTGTAGAAGGATATTTCAAATTACTATTAGCAAGGTCACTACTGAAACGGGCGGAAATCGTACCCCTTCAGGCGGGAGCGGGCGGAAGCACGCATATAGAGAAATTAATAAATTAATTAATAAATAGCCTGAATAAAGTAGAACCATCACTAAATCATATATGTAAATGATATAACAGTAAAACTGTTGAAATTAATAAAGTCATTCTCCAGCAACCAATCACGTGAACAACACGCAAATCCTCATAGGTCTGATTGACACCTATTGCTTTTACGTGGCCCGAGTGATGCAAAGTCTTGCTTTTCATTTCGGCGCCCATGTTAAGGGGTCAGGGCTTTCAAACAGGCTGAAATACACTGAAATAAGCCATGAAAATAAAAAAGAAGATTGTATAAAAACTTAAAAAGCGTTTTTATGTAATTTATGATGAAATACTAGTTAAACATTTCGAGCTGCAAATAGATTTCCTCCGCTCCGCAGCACAAACACTGTATGTATGAAAGGCGGCGCAAACTGCTGCATCACTCATAGAGGCAGCATGTGTGAATCAGGCATTAGAGAGATGCTGCGGACGACCACATCTGCCCAGCAAACCACCAAAAATAACTGCTCTGTGGTTTAATTCCTGCTTTGTGTTTACTGGGAATAAATGCTGTGTAAGGCAGTGAGCCTGATGACCATGACTGCCGTGTTATTTCAGCAGAGGATAATGTATTTGTGAATAGATTGTGTCAGATATTGGATGTGTGTGGGACTGTGCGGGTGGGAGTGGGACAAATCATTTCAGGAGAAATGATTCTGATGAATCCGGGATGAATCTCACGGGAGCAGGACTGAAAAAATAGTCCCTTGCAGACCTCTACTACCAGTGCTCAGTCCATGAGCTGTCAATCAGCTCAAACCCAGTGGTTTACTAGAGAGGGCTGAAAACAACACAGCAGGCTTCCCGGACAGTGTACCTGCTCTACGTTCTAAAGATCTGACCGGGAGCACCCCACATGCCTTGGTGTACTTCCGCACACTGCCTCATTAAACACACCTGATTCAGCTCATCAGCTCATTAGCAAGGCCTTCATGAACAATAGTCAGACCACTAGATGAGAGTAATCGCTAAAATCCACAACACTTTGGTTCAGAAGGTACGCAGTTTGCATGAGAGGTCTAATATATCTCAGAACCCGACAAAATATCAGCAAAATATTCAGGGGAGTTACTAACGGATGTAAAGTGCTCAAATTCGGATGCTGTTTACACATCACTGAAACATGAACATTACAATGAGTAAAACAAAATAGTGTCCAGTCATAAAATGGTAAAATTTGTCTCACCTGCCATCAATATTTCTATTATGTGTTATATTATTGTTATATTATAACTGGTTTGTCTGCTGGGTTACAAACATGTAATTCAGACAAATATATCATGACTGGAGATCAGAGATGGGACAGTCATTTGTAAAATGTACTACATTTCATATTAGCAATGAGGTGAGCAATGAAGGGGAGCAAGAGGAGACATGGAGGATCTAGTAACTGGGGAGAACAGCATTACTAATTAAACGCATCAAAAAATGACAGAGAACATGTAAACTTCTGCTTCAACATACATGGCTGAGTGTAAAATATTCATCTGAATATATTATTTATATATAAATATATGTTTTGAATATTTGCAATTTTGCTTCTGTCACCATGGACTTGCATTCTGCTTCCATGCCTCCAGCATTTCAGAATGCATGACCAAACAAAAATGCAACAAGTCCAATTTCTTCCCAGGAAGAAAACACAGATCATCTTCTTTCTGTTCTTAAGGCCGGGAAGCTTCAGTGTGAGTATGATGGGGAGGATGAACTGTAGATGGATGAACATGAACTGGAAAATGATTTTTCTAACTACTACTGATGCCACTGAAACCACACCCACTGAAGATAATTCAGTCTCCTGATACTGAGGTTTTCCCGACTGTGGAGATAAATTCTGGGGGGATGCCTGTGTTCAGTCCATGTGCTGTCAATCAGTTCGAACCCAACAGTTTACTGGAGAGGGCGGACGAAGACACAACAGGCTTCCTGGACAGTCTAACTGATTTGCAGATTAAAGTGCCACCTGGTGTCCAAGAAAGCAGAGACAGACAGACACTCAGCTCATCAGTGCAGCCTAGTGTCCGGGAGGTCACCAGTTGGTTGGCACTTAGCTCTGAACTGCAGCCTAGTGTCCTAGGAAACATCACTACAGGTCCATCTTTTGCTAAGGGTGTGACTGCCTGCCTCAGAGTACATCACAGCAGTTTGTCTGTGTGGACATCACAACAGGCCCATATGCTCCTGAGGATGTCACAACTAGGCCTGTCTGCTCATAAGGAGACCTGACCTGACTGCAGCCTCTTCTGCACTTTCTTTCGGCAATTAATAAACTGATCAATCTATCCATCCATCCATCCATCCATCCATCCGGCCTTTGTTGCTGGAGCAGCTTTACTCTCCCGCCCCCTCCCACAAGATTTTATCCTGCTCCTGCAGAAAATCTACCTGCAACCTAAACACCCACAGTCTGGTTTCCATCTGCGTTAGTCATGAGTGACTTCTGTAGGTCAGATCTGGCTTTAATCTTTACACAGCTTTATTGCTGTGCATTCATTATTATTAGGAGCATTTTCCAAAACTGTGTCTGTTGACTGTCTAAAGGCTCTGCCATTTCTGTAGCCTACAAGAAAGCAATTCACGTGATTGTTCTCATGATTGGTTGCTTCTGTTGCTTCTGCTCTCAGCCAGCTGCCCAGTTTCCTGCCCTGCCAGCCTCCCAGTACCCCACTCAGTTGGTCTCCACCACTGACCCTGTGTTCCCAGACACTGCCTCTGACCAAGCTCTCAAGCTAGACCTTAATGACAAGCTTGACTCTCACTCTTCACAATGTGTATAGCATCCGCTATGTTTCAAGGGTTGATGGGACTAACTCCCATATCACATGTACAGTGCCTGTAAAAAGTATTAAGTATTTAAAAGCATCATAACATGTTAAATCATAGTGAATCTAATTTTACTCTGTCAGCCAGTTTTTGTGGATGGCCTGTTCTTGGCAGATTTTCTCGGCAGATTTTCTTGGCAGCTATGCCATAGCCTTTCCATTTCTTAACAATTGCTTTAACTGTAACTCCATTCACTTACTAGGAAATGTTCTTGTATCCATACCCTGACTTGTGATTTTCCATCACGTCGTGGAATTCTTTTCTCTTCATAGTGTAGGTAATACTATAATATTGACTCACCAGAAGCTGGACCTTCCATATACGAGTGTATACAGACTATAAATACTTGGAACTCCTTAACTACACCCAGTTTAAATATCCATTTAACTAATTATGTGACTTAACAGCAATTACCTGCAGTGATAATTTAGGAGAGCCATGAGGGGATGAATACTTTTTTTTTATCCCTTCATGTTTTGTTTCATATGTTATTAAATTAATTACTTTGAAGAGATCTGTTTTCACTTGATCTGAGTCTGTTTTGTTGATCAGTGTAAAAAGAACAAATCCACTGTGATTCAATGTTCTATGATAATAAAACATGACAACTTTAAGGGGGTGAATAGTTTTTCATGCACTGTATGATGTGGCATTGTCTACAGCAATGACTGACAGAAGCATATACACCATGTGAGGGTGGTCCTCAAGTCCTTGAGAGTCATTGAGATCATTCTGAACTTTGCACTGGTTATTTACAATGAAACAATCCAGTTTCTTCCAGAACCTAAAGTCTGTTTTGTTTTATAGACAGAAACATGTGGAGCAACACCACTTTCTTAGTAAAACTGAAGTGGTAGAAATTGTGCTGGGATTGCACTACTGCTTGTAGCTGCCACTGCTCCAAAACTGGTCTTAGACTGCAGTTGAAAA
Source organism: Colossoma macropomum (assembly GCF_904425465.1). Lineage (NCBI taxonomy): Eukaryota > Metazoa > Chordata > Actinopteri > Characiformes > Serrasalmidae > Colossoma > Colossoma macropomum. The sequence continues at coordinate 371,410 of NW_023494816.1, read as the reverse complement.
TGTGCCAGCCTGGTTTAAAGGCATTTATCAGAAGGCACCAGAATGCAGGCAAGTGTAAGCAGATCTCAAAGACTAGAAGCTAAACTTCTGTCACTATTATTAAGTAACTTCATCTGAGATTACAGACACTAGAAAATGTGAAACCTGGAAGCCCACAAAAATTCCATCTCACCAAAACCACAAAAACATAAACATTCCTTTAGATCAGTAATGCCAGAACATCTGAAAAAGAGACTTTATCAATGATGTTGTTATCAATTATATTATTAGAGCCATCTTTCACCTGCTTGCAGAAAAGTTGAATGGTAAATCTTTAGACTGGCTGCTTTTCACAGAAGGGGCAACAGATTCTAGGTCTGTTGGAAGGCCGTTGACCCATTCATTGCATTTCTGCAGGCAAAAAGAAAAACAGAGGCATTCAATAAGTCACCACTTCTCAGCATGCCGTGTCTTTTGGGACTATTAAGACTGCATAGAGGCAGAGCAGCTGGCTGTCATGAACTAATAATAATAAATAAAATTTAACTTGTACCTGCTCTTTTCTGGTTAGTCCTAACAATGAGTATCTAAGTGTGGTGTTGCCGTGATTTGCTGTAAGTCCAGGTTGTGTCTCAAGTGTCTTGGACACAGGCACAAGTCTCTGAGGTGCACATCTGAGTCAAGTTATGACTCTTTGGAGTGGTAGTCAGAGTCGAGTCTCTAGGATGTTCCTCTCTGGGCTGCGAGTCTGAGTCAAGTCTTGAGTCTCTGTGTTGCAAGGCAAAGTCGACCCTTGAGTCTCTGGGATGCGAGTCTGAATTGAGTCTCTGGGGTAAAATAGTCTTTAGTCTCTGAGGCCCAAGTCCAGCTGAATTGAGTTTCTTGGATATGAGTTTGAGTTGAGTCTTGAATCTCTGGAGTGCGAGTGAGAGGTGAGTTAAGTCTAAGTGAGAGTCGTGTCTCAAGTTTTTTTTTTACTGCATAGGTTGGTGCTCCTAATTTAATCAGTTTTGTGCTTGTTTTTTTTCCTCAGGTTGTTATGTCTCAAGTGTGAGTAGCTGACTTGAGTCCCCATCTCTAGTTTGTAATCTTAAGGGTGTTTAGTACAAATGTACTTTGTGGTTTTCTGCATATCTGTGTATTTGTTTGTTACCTGATTAGCATCTTGCTGCATGGGTGCTCTGTAGATACTGCCTGTTTGTTTTGCGAGAGTAAGAGAGAAGAGAATATGTGTGACAATGTATTTTGTATAGTAATCACTGGTTATGGTGAGGTAATCACTGTGTTGCGTAAAGCTGTGATGTTCAGGACTGACCAGGAGAGGACGATAGTGAGCTGGTATTTCTTAGCTTTCCTCCATCACCTCCTGAATCCAGTTTCTGAGATTGAAAGACACACAGAGAGAAGCAGAGAGTTCAGTTACTTCAGTTAATTCTATTGATGAATTAATGACTCAATAATCATCAGAAGCAGTTCTATTTTAGACACGAGTCTAACAGTAAACAGCAGAATAATGTTCACAGGCTACATGATTTGATTTGCTGTTTATTTAATCACACTAATTAAACTGTTTCGATCCACCCTATGCTCTCAATTGGTCAGTGATACACTAAATCGGCCTTTTGATTGGTTAATTATCTTTGTTACTTCCTCCCTGGGTTTGTCTGTTTTCTTTGTATCTCTGTCCTGACTGGTCCATTCCTCAGGCGTGTTCACAACACGCGTTACACTGTGTTCTCCCCTTTCAGAGCCCTGTAATGTGGCGAGTAGTGTGGTTAGATTAATCTCAAACACACACTCATCATAATAACATGGACTGTGTGAATTTAAGATCTCTTCTAAACAGCAGTGTGATGATATATGGGCTGATACAAATATCAGTCAGACATCTAACAGTAAACACAGCAGTACAATACTGGTTACAGGCTACATGACTTGTTCTGGTGTTTATTTTGATGACTCTCTGCTGTGAACAGGCTTTCTGGTTGGAGCTGTGAGTGTGGGTTACCTGGATGAAACTCTGGTGTTTTCCTTCACTATTGGCCATTTCTTCTGGGTTCTCCTGATGCTGAAGTTGAGGCTCAGCTACATCACCAGTAGCAGGAGAAGCTAGAAAACATACACACAGTAAACATTTCTCATTTCTGCTCAGCCTATATAATACTGTAAAGGCTGAACTGAGTATATGCAGCAAACCATCAGCAGATCTGACATACAGGCATCAGGAGCTGGTGCAGTATCCAGTGCAGCTGCTGTAGTGGATGAAGTTTGAGGAGCAGGAGATCTTTCAGCTGTATCACCTAATAGAAGAAGAAAGAAAGAAAGAAAGAAAGAGTGAATAAAGGAAAATTTGTCTGACTGAATGAATCATGTATCATCAGTAGGACTGGGTGTTATAGCTATAATACAGTTTCTCAATTATGACAGCAATTTAAAATTGCAATTTAAAATTTAGCAAATAAAATGGAAAACATGCTGTGTGGAGCTGTTAGCCTGATAGCTAAGCTGGTGTTTGAACAAATAACAACCCCAAGCTACTGTCCTTGTTAGCACTAAGTACATGTGTTATCTTAGCTATCAAGTGAAGAACTAACAGGCTAACAGTTAATGCACCACTAACAGTCTAAAAGTGTAGCAAACAAAACTCCAATCTGAGTGAAGAAAGTGAAGCAGCTGGTGTTGGAGTGACAGAAAAACAGAATAAAACCTTTTCCACTCTGTACTGAGCTGTTAGACTGCTAGGTAAACTAGTGTTAGCACCACAATTAGCTCAGTTTTGTTGTCCAGTTTAGCTCTGTTTATCATTTAAAATCTGCTGGTGATGGATCAGTGGTTTCACATTTACTGAGTGATGAATTTTAATTCTAGCTTGTTTGTTTTCTGGTTAATAATGTTACAGTGAGTGATAATGTTTTAGTTTTTGCTCTGCTGCTCATCTGCTAATGTGTGAACTGCTTATAAGTTCTTCAGCTGCTATCAGCTTAAGCTCCATTTCTGTGGGGTTCAGGACTGACCAGGAGAGGATGGATGTGGACTAGTATCTCTCGGATCTCCTACACCTGCTCCTGCATCCGATTTCTGAGAAAGAGAGAGAGAGAGAGAGAGAGAGAGAAGCAGCGTGTTTAATCATTTCTCCTGTTCTCTTTAAGCTTTTTTATCTTAGTTGAGTCTTTCTGATATTGGTTTCCTTTACAATAGCTTTTTATAATGTTGTAATTGAGATGTTAAAGATGTTTTTGATTGAATTGGCTCTTTCTGTCCCCTGTCTAACATGTGGTCATCTTTAGGTGAATGTGGGTTCAACAACATGAAAGGTTTTTCTACACTGTAGGAAAACTCCAGCACACTCTAAACAGGTCAGTGATTCACTAAAGCCTTGTGACTGGGCAATTACCTGTTCTACTACCTCCTTTGGTCCAACTGTTTCCTTTGCATGTGGGTCCTGATTGGTCTGTTTCTCTGACATTCCCATAACACCCACTGCAGTTTTTATTCCACCTTCAGAGTCTTGTATTGTGGTCATTATCTGTGATTATTCTCAAAAAGAGATTCATTATAATAACATCATAACAGACATGCACTGTGTGATTTTCAAAATCTTGTACTTTGGTGACTCACAATATATGTTTGAACAGACAATCATGTACTGACAAAGCCCACAGTTTAAATGTTCACACTGTATGAAAACACTCTGTCTAAGATCAATTTCCAAAATAGCTGTTTCATTCAAACAACACACTGCGCACCGAGTACCGAGCAAACATGCAGAGAAACCGAGCTACAGCAACTTGGCTTACTTGTACTCTACTCAGCACTGAAACTAAAAGCAGGTGGTGATGTACACAGTAGGACAATATGGTCTCTACAGCCTATTTCAGAGTTAGTTTTTAAAAAATCACTGTATTAACTCACAATTTTCTTCATGACAGTTCTTTATTATGTTCTGATTGAGATGTTAAACAAAGTTTGCGATTACATTGTCTCTTTCTGCCTCCTGTCTAAAACTGACTTGTGGTCATCTCCAGGTCAGTGAGGCTCCATCATCACTAAATCTGTCCTTTGATTGGTCAGTTATCTTTGCCTCTTCCTCCTTTGTTCTGTCTGTTTTTGTTGTATCTGTGTCCTGTTTTGTCCGTTCCTCAGGCTCATTTTGAACACCCACTACATTTTGTTCTCCACTTTCAGAGTCCTGTAGTGTGGTCATTATCTGTGATTAATCTCAAACAGAGACTCATCATAATAACATGGACTGTGTGAATCTGTGACCTGTTTTAAACAGCAGTGTGATCTGAGCTGATATACAAATAACAGCTGTGATTTCATTCTGTCATAAATTCTCTGTCAGGGATCTAACAGTAAACACAGCAGTACAATACTGGTTACAGGCTACATGACTTGTTCTGGTGTTTATTTTGATGACTCTCTGCTGTGAACAGGCTTTCTGGTTGGAGCTGTGAGTGTGGGTTACCTGGATGAAGTTCTGGTGTTTTCCTTCACTATTGGCCATTTCTTCTGGGTTCTCCTGATGCTGAAGTTGAGGCTCAGCTACATCACCAGTAGCAGGAGAAGCTAGAAAACATACACACAGTAAACATTTCTCATTTCTGCTCAGCCTATATAATACTGTAAAGGCTGAACTGAGTATATGCAGCAAACCATCAGCAGATCTGACATACAGGCATCAGGAGCTGGTGCAGTATCCAGTGCAGCTGCTGTAGTGGATGAAGTTTGAGGAGCAGGAGATCTTTCAGCTGTATCATCTGATAAAAGAAGAAAGAAAGAAAGAAAGAAAGAGTGAATAAAGGAAAATTTGTCTGACTGAATGGATCATGTATCATCAGTAGGACTGGGTGTTATAGCTATAATACAGTTTCCTGGATTTTGTAGAAATTATGACAGCAATTTAAAATTGCAATTTAAAATTTAGCAAATAAAATGGAAAACATGCTGTGTGGAGCTGTTAGCCTGATAGCTAAGCTGGTGTTTGAACAAATAACAACCCCAAGCTACTGTCCTTGTTAGCACTAAGTACATGTGTTATCTTAGCTATCAAGTGAAGAACTAACAGGCTAACAGTTAATGCACCACTAACAGTCTAAAAGTGTAGCAAACAAAACTCCAATCTGAGTGAAGAAAGTGAAGCAGCTGGTGTTGGAGTGACAGAAAAACAGAATAAAACCTTTTCCACTCTGTACTGAGCTGTTAGACTGCTAGGTAAACTAGTGTTAGCACCACAATTAGCTCAGTTTTGTTGTCCAGTTTAGCTCTGTTTATCATTTAAAATCTGCTGGTGATGGATCAGTGGTTTCACATTTACTGAGTGATGAATTTTTAATTCTAGCTGTTTGTTTTCTGGTTAATAATGTTACAGTGAGTGATAATGTTTTAGTTTTTGCTCTGCTGCTCATCTGCTAATGTGTGAACTGCTTATAAGTTCTTCAGCTGCTATCAGCTTAAGCTCCATTTCTGTGGGGTTCAGGACTGACCAGGAGAGGATGGATGTGGACTAGTATCTCTCGGATCTCCTACACCTGCTCCTGCATCCGATTTCTGAGAAAGAGAGAGAGAGAGAGAGAGAGAGAGAGAGAAGCAGCGTGTTTAATCATTTCTCCTGTTCTCTTTAAGCTTTTTTATCTTAGTTGAGTCTTTCTGATATTGGTTTCCTTTACAATAGCTTTTTATAATGTTGTAATTGAGATGTTAAGATGTTTTGATTGAATTGGCTCTTTCTGTCCCCTGTCTAACATGTGGTCATCTTTAGGTGAATGTGGGTTCAACAACATGAAAGGTTTTTCTACACTGTAGGAAAACTCCAGCACACTCTAAACAGGTCAGTGATTCACTAAAGCCTTGTGACTGGGCAATTACCTGTTCTACTACCTCCTTTGGTCCAACTGTTTCCTTTGCATGTGGGTCCTGATTGGTCTGTTTCTCTGACATTCCCATAACACCCACTGCAGTTTTTATTCCACCTTCAGAGTCTTGTATTGTGGTCATTATCTGTGATTATTCTCAAAAAGAGATTCATTATAATAACATCATAACAGACATGCACTGTGTGATTTTCAAAATCTTGTACTTTGGTGACTCACAATATATGTTTGAACAGACAATCATGTACTGACAAAGCCCCACAGTTTACATGTTCACACTGTATGAAACACTCTGTCTAAGATCAATTTCCAAATAGCTGTTTCATTCAAACAACACACTGCGCACCGAGTACCGAGCAACATGCAGAGAAACGAGCTACAGCAACTTGGCTTACTTGTACTCTACTCAGCACTGAAACTAAAAGCAGGTGGTGATGTACACAGTAGGACAATATGGTCTCTACAGCCTATTTCAGAGTTAGTTTTTAAAAAATCACGCTGTATTAACTCACAATTTTCTTCATGACAGTTCTTTATTATGTCTGATTGAGATGTTAAACAAAGTTTGCGATTACATTGTCTCTTTCTGCCTCCTGTCTAACTGACTTGTGGTCATCTCCAGGTCAGTGAGGCTCCATCATCACTAAATCTGTCCTTTGATTGGTCGGTTATCTTGCCTCTTCCTCCTTTGTTCTGTCTGTTTTTGTTGTATCTGTGTCCTGTTTTGTCCGTTCCTCAGGCTCATTTTGAACACCCACTACATTTTGTTCTCCACTTTCAGAGTCCTGTAGTGTGTCATTATCTGTGATTAATCTCAAACAGAGACTCATCATAATACATGGACTGTGTGAATCTGTGACCTGTTTTAAACAGCAGTGTGATCTGAGCTGATATACAAATAACAGCTGTGATTTCATTCTGTCATAAATTCTCTGTCAGGGATCTAACAGTAAACACAGCAGTACAATACTGGTTACAGGCTACATGACTTGTTCTGGTGTTTATTTTGATGACTCTCTGCTGTGAACAGGCTTTCTGGTTGGAGCTGTGAGTGTGGGTTACCTGGATGAAGTTCTGGTGTTTTTCCTCACTATGGCCATTTCTTCTGGGTTCTCCTGATGCTGAAGTTGAGGCTCAGCTACATCACCAGTACAGAGAAGCTAGAAACATACACACAGTAAACATTTCTCATTTCTGCTCAGCCTATATAATACGTAAAGGCTGAACTGACGTAATATATGCAGCAAACCATCAGCAGATCTGACATACAGCATCAGGAGCTGTGGCAGTATCCAGTGCAGCTGCTGTAGTGGATGAAGTTTGAGGAGCAGGAGATCTTTCAGCTGTATCATCTGATAAAAGAAGAAGAAGAAAGAAAGAAAGAGTGATAAAGGAAATTTTCTGACTGAATGGATCATGTATCATCAGTAGGACTGGGTGTTTATAGCTATATACAGTTTCCTGGATTTTGTAGAAATTATGACAGCAATTTAAAATTGCAATTTAAAATTTAGCAAATAAAATGGAAAACATGCTGTGTGGAGCTGTTAGCCTGATAGCTAAGCTGGTGTTTGAACAAATAACAACCCCAAGCTACTGTCCTTGTTAGCACTAAGTACATGTGTTATCTTAGCTATCAAGTGAAGAACTAACAGGCTAACAGTTAATGCACCACTAACAGTCTAAAAGTGTAGCAAACAAAACTCCAATCTGAGTGAAGAAAGTGAAGCAGCTGGTGTTTGGAGTGACAGAAAAACAGAATAAAACCTTTTCCACTCTGTACTGAGCTGTTAGACTGCTAGGTAAACTAGTGTTAGCACCACAATTAGCTCAGTTTTGTTGTCCAGTTTAGCTCTGTTTATCATTTAAAATCTGCTGGTGATGGATCAGTGGTTTCACATTTACTGAGTGATGAATTTTAATTCTAGCTTGTTTGTTTTCTGGTTAATAATGTTACAGTGAGTGATAATGTTTTAGTTTTTGCTCTGCTGCTCATCTGCTAATGTGTGAACTGCTTATAAGTTCTTCAGCTGCTATCAGCTTAAGCTCCATTTCTGTGGGGTTCAGGACTGACCAGGAGAGGATGGATGTGGACTAGTATCTCTCGGATCTCCTACACCTGCTCCTGCATCCGATTTCTGAGAAAGAGAGAGAGAGAGAGAGAGACAGAGAGAAGCAGCGTGTTTAATCATTTCTCCTGTTCTCTTTAAGCTTTTTTATCTTAGTTGAGTCTTTCTGATATTGGTTTCCTTTACAGTAGCTTTTTATAATGTTGTAATTGAGATGTTAAAGATGTTTTTGATTGAATTGGCTCTTTCTGTCCCCTGTCTAACATGTGGTCATCTTTAGGTGAATGTGGGTTCAACAACATGAAAGGTTTTTCTACACTGTAGGAAAACTCCAGCACACTCTAAACAGGTCAGTGATTCACTAAAGTCTTTTGACTGGTCAATTACCTGTTCTACTACCTCCTTTGGTCCAACTGTTGCCTTTGCATGTGCGTCCTGATGTTTTTCTGGCATTTCTGTAACACCCACTACAGTTTTTATTCCACCTTCAGAGTCTTGTATTGTGGTCATTATCTGTGATTATTCTCAAAAAGAGATTCATTATAATAACATCATAACAGACATGCACTGTGTGATTTTCAAAATCTTGTACTTTGGTGACTCACAATATATGTTTGAACAGACAATCATGTACTGACAAAGCCCACAGTTTAAATGTTCACACTGTATGAAAACATTTTGTCTAAGATCAATTTCCAAAAAAGCTGTTTCATTCAAACAACACACTGCGCACCGAGTACCGAGCAAACATGCAGAGAAACTGAGCTAGAGCAGCTTGGCTAACTTGTACTCCACCGTGCACTGAAACTAAAAGGCGGTGTTGTACAGAGTAGGTCATAAATTCTCTGTCAGGGATCTAACAGTGAACACAGCAGTACAATACTGGTTACAGGCTACATGACTTGTTCTGGTGTTTATTTTGATGACTCTCTGCTGTGAACAGGCTTTCTGGTTGGAGCTGTGAGTGTGGGTTACCTGGACGAAGTTCTGGTGTTCTCCTTCACTATTGGCCTTTTCTTCTGGGTTCTCCTGATGCTGAAGTTGAGGCTCAGCTACATCACCAGTAGCAGGAGATGCTAGAAAACATACACACAGTAAACATTTCTCATTTCTGCTCAGCCTATATTATACTGTAAAGGCTGAACTGAGAATATGCAGCAAACCATCAGCAGATCTGACATACAGGCATCAGGAGCTGGTGCAGTATTCAGTGCAGGAGCAACAGCTGCTTTAGTGGATAAAGATTAAGGGGCAGATTTCTCAGCAGTATCACCTGATAGAGGAAGAAAGAAAGAGAGACAGTGTAAATGAAAGAGAAATTGTGAATCATGTATCATCAGTAGGATTGGCCATCATAGCTATATTACATTTTCATGGAATTTTTTAAAAATTGTGGCATTATTTAAATATTGCAATAAAATTTTTTAAGAAATAAAATGTAGAACATGCTGTGTGGAGCTGTTAGTCTGGCAATGTTATCCGGCCAGACTCCGTATTGTGGGGATTATGTGGGCCCACCACCCGCAAGCCAGCATGGGGGACCGGTGCAGTGCCGTATAGGCAGTGGGAGATGGCGGGGAGGTCCTTGGTGTCTTGGACCCCTGCAGCAGAAACAGGCTCTTGGCATGTGAAATGTAACCTTAATGGGGGAAGGACCCAGAGCTTGTGCGGGAGGTTGAGAGGTACCAACAAGTACCCGGCTGGCTGCCATACGGCTGGAGTTTGTCCCAGTGAACACGAAAGTCGCTTCAATGCAAATTAAAATCATAGGGAGGAAAACTCTGACTGTTGTGTGTGCATATGCACCAAACAACAGTTCAGAGTATTCAGCCTTCTTGGAGCCACTGGGTGGGGTTCTGGAAAGGGACTCCATAGTACTGTTGGGAGACTTCAATGCTCCTCCTCAATCTGAGGTTAGACTGTTGGTCAGAGTCTCCCTTCCAGCATCTTGGCATAAACTTTCCCAGGAAGGCTGAGCAGTGTGATACCCCGGTAATTGGCACACATTCACTTGTCCCCTTTCTTAAAAATAAGGACCACCACCCCGTTCTGTCAGCCAGTCCAAGGATACTGTTCCCAAGGTCCATGCGACATTGCAGTGTGTCAGCCATGACAGCCCCACAAGTTCCAGAGCCTTTCTCGGTGAATCTCATCTACCCCCGGTGCCTTGCCACAGAGGAGCTTGCCATCTACTTCAGTGACCAGGGAAATCCTCATTTGAAGTCAGATCTTCTCTACCCCTGCTGAGTACAGCCTGAGCAAAGCCAAAACAAGGTTTTGAAATGGATCCATTTAGACTCCCTGTCCTCTACCTCCTCCTGAACATGAGAAATATTCTCCCGGAGGTGGGAGTTAAAATCATTCTGAACAGGGTCCTCTGCCAGTCATTCCCAGCACACCCTCACTATTTACTTGGGTCTACTAGGTCTGACCACCATTCTTCCCTGCCATTTCATCACCTCCAGGTGGTGATCAGCTGATAGTTCAGCACCTCTCTTCACCCGAGTGTCCAGAACATATGGTCCCAAGTCACATAAAACAACGAAGAAGTCGATCATTGACTTTTGATCCAAGGAGCTCTGGTACCAAGTACACTTACGAACGTCCTTGTGTTCAGACTTGTCTTTGTTATGGACAATCCATGACTAGCATAGAAGTCCAATAATAATTTACCATTTGAGTTTAGATTTATTTATTTTTGTGTGTGTGTGTGTGTGTGTGTGTGTGTTTATGAAAAAAATGTTTATAGTTTTCTCTGAGTAATACTTTGCAGGTGTTTGTAAAAGGAACATTGTAAAGGTTTATAATGCCCTGTGTGACGTGGATCATCTAATAACATAATGTTAATCTTTATCAAGGCTGAAGACTGTTTCATTATAATGATGCATCATAGGTTTTTCATGCTGGCGGGGCTTCATGTCAAGCAGTAGATGCCCTATTTTTTGCCCCTGCCCCTCAGACAACCTGAGTCTGTCACTGATTACATAGACTACATTACACGTAAATAAATATGGGCCTAGGACCTGAACAAAAACAAAGAAGTGCAATGTCCCCTCACTCTAGTCTCACACCCTAAACTAGGACAACAATAAAAATTACTTCAGAAACCTTTGCAATTAGTATTGTCAGATGTTCAAGAAGGCCATGATAAATATGGTGCAAGAAAGATTCATAGTAGACTTGAAAAGTTACAACCACAAGCTATTTAGAGCAATCAAGCAGACAATGCATTTACTGCTCACTGTGTATAAAAACAATAGTGCTATTGCAAATTTTCTCATAATTTTCTCATAATTTTGAGACTTAATAATAAATAATAGTTGTATGGTAAGTCCATAGCAAAGAAGTACAACTTCAATTTTTTCTTTTATTTACTTACAGTATTTCACACAACGCTGAATATGAAAAGGTGATGGATATTCTGACTTCAAATTTTAATGTGGACAGTCACTACATATCTGTGTTTTCTTTTTATTCAGAACATTTACACAGCATTTTATTTACAAATGCAATTCTCAGTGTTAAGACATCTACAGGCTTCAGAATGTAACTGCAGCAACATTTAAGGTGGAACAGGAAGTTTGAATATGAAACTAACGCTGTGTTTAAGTGGTGTTGGAAACTGAGTAATGCCAGTTTTCCCACTTGTAAATTGTGCTTGAATGCCTGACAACATCATATTTACAACTGGTAAAATCAGGATTCTAGACAATACATGAGTTTAATAAGTGAAAAGGGCTAAATTTGCAGTGAATGAGAAAAATATATACCTGATGTGCTTCTATTAGATCTACGTGCTTTTTAACACAATAAAGAAAAGGCAGAATATTTTTCTCCAGATCACCACACTTTCTTTTTTGATATTGTGTGCGTATCTAGTACCTAACAGGGTTTAGTCATAATTGCTAGTTAAGCATCTGATATAAATCAAATCAGAATGTGTGTAAATATGAACATTGGCTACACTTCCAGGTGAATAGTGCATCCAGTCAGTGGTAGAAACAGCTCATTTAAAGTAGTGGTAAATACAAACAGAACAGACTGAACCAAAATATGGTCACTTATGGTAAAATATTGTTGTGCTGGAGGCTGTCATGTCAAATGTTTTGGGGGGAATAAGGTACCTATTTTTAGAGTAAAAAAGTTCCTCTCATCCCCATCTACAGCCAGGAAACAAGATTAGAGATGTAACATGTAAACACAACAACTTACTAGTTCAGGTTTAGTTTTTTCCCTAGAAGAGCTGCTGAAATCTGAATCCCAGTAAATACATTATTAGCCTGGCGCTAACGTAACAGCTATTAGCATTAATACAGCATATTAACCTCTAAAATAGGCACTCTGGTGAAAAAAAACACATAGAAACCAAAAGGTGTTTCTGTTGGCCCCTTACGATTTTGTAACGAGTTTTGGCTTTTTTAATGGATTGAGATCACAATGCAAAGGATCCTAATCGTTTAATAGTTTGTGTTGAAGCACCATTAGGTTTGCTACCCAATTTGGTTGTACCCTGTGCAATGACAAAGAATCTTGAATCTTGAATCTTGAACAGGTGACCACTGGCTGATTCTAAATGCATTTTCCTGATAGGATCTCAAAGGGTTCTACAGGAAACTAGTGGTCTCTATTATAAACCATTAAGCCAATTCCCATGAGAAAGCAAAACCATTAGGTTTTAATCCTAATGGTTTCTAAAGGTCCTTTTGCACCAGGGCAGGGCCCACAGGAGGGCCCAAGGTTTTACTATGCTCTTTTAAAACCTGAGAATAACTCATCTAGTTTCTCTTGTAGTGTGTGTAGTTACTGAATAAGATTTAGTATGTAATAACCCTGGGATTTAAGGGGTTAAATATAGGCTACTTACAAAAATATGTTTTTCCATTAAACTCTGCAGTGAAAATGAATGGGAAAAGGAAAATCAGTTTAAAATAGAATTTAATGTGACCAGAACAGCTTTAGTACCACACGTTTGCCAATATTAACAGCAACGACATTAGGAGCACGTTTACGTTTACCATTAATAACGAACGTGTAGAGGTACATACTAACTCAGTATTAGCTCGGTAAAGTTAGGCTGATATTGGCTATTCAGCGGATATTCGCGTGTCGCCCCTCCTATCGCTCACAAACAACCTGTTAAAATTTCTGAAATAACATTTTCTAAGTCGTGCTAAAACAGACAACAAACTACAATCATTGTATTTCGTTAAAGTGCCCGATCTTTCTTTCCATTTCGCCGAGTAGATTTGATCAAAATAGCCGGAATCGCTGCAGCAAGCGCCGAAAACGGTAAGGGACGGTCGGTAAAGTGCTGGTACTGCTTAAAAACGTAAAACATCCACATACATAAGGAGCCTGTTGGTGCTGTTTATAAAGACATGAAACCTACTGAAATAGAAAGATGATGTGAAAATCAATATCTGATTTTCAAGTATTTAGCAATTTAGGCCGTCTAAACGTTCATGTAGTGCATGTAGTGTGGATGTGACACAGTAGTGATTTATTTCTATAAAAATTCATTTAAATTCAGTTGAGGCATATTTTACCAAACTTAAGGTTGTGGTATATTTGTCAGGTGTGTCTCTGTACATTACAAAGGATTTTATATCTGTAAGTCATATGGATGTGTCACAGTCGTAATTTATTTCTATAAAAACTTCATTAAAATCCAGTCGAGGCATATTTTACAAAAATAAAGGTTGTGTTATGTTTGTCAGGTGTGTCTCTGAACAATACAAGTGTCGTATGGATATGACACAGTAACATTTTTTTGTAGAAAAGATATTTTACAAAATTTATTTATTTAAATCTACTCGGCGAAATGGAAAGAAAGATCGGGTACTTGAACGAAATATAATGATTGTAGTTTGTTGTCTGTTTTATCCCGATTTAGAAAATGTTATTTCAGAAATTTAACAGGTTGTTTGTGAGCGATAGGAGGGGCGACACGCGCACATCCGCTGAATATCCAGTATCAACCTAACTTTACCGATCTCTCAGAAGTTCCATCACAGCTTCATTTTCGTTTTCTCCAATAGTTTGGTACAAAAATCCTGGATTTAGTACAAAATCCTGTTTTACCAGAGCGGCCTAACCAGCGTTCTCCAGAATTAAGTTCTTTGTTGCTGTGACGTAGCGCTGAATTTGTCGTATACAACCTTCCGATAAGCAGTTTAACTTCAGCCTCATTAGTTTGCCATTCTGGTACAAGTTATACCGTACAACGCTCATGATTCTCGGGCTAAACTTCAAAAATCTACGTTATTCACTGTAAAAGAAAAGCTTACATTAGTATGTTTATGTTTTTCAGTTCAGGTTTCAGGCTGAATTTAGGTCTCCTGTTAGGCCTCTAGCAAGATCAGGAAGTTATCAGAAAGAAGCGGACTAAAAATGGTCTAATGGCGTTAAAAACTAGTGCGGAAAAGTCTTCGCCTGTTCACAGAAAGGTAGAATTAGTGATCCACTCACCTGATTGTTTACAGAAGACCGAAGAGACGATGTGTTTGATTCCTCAGCTTGGATTTTTCTCCTCCTTGATCCGCTATTGCGATTAACTCTCCCACGTGGCTCTCTAGTGAAACCGTTAGATTCTCCTCACGGTCTAAGCGCGGTTACTTTCACTTTCACTTCACACAGCGTTGCAGCGTTGAACTCAGACGTACGAAATATTTGGTGAATGTGTTTTATATATATATATATATATATATATATATATATATATATATATATATATATATATATATATATATATATATAATGCAAACATTTTAAAAAGGACTTTTAAATTAAGTCACAGTCCAAGTGAACTTTACTGTCATCAGAGTATACAACACGGAGTGCGCAGCTGAACAAGATTGCGTTTCCCCAACTCTGAGGTGCAAAATATACAAAAATATTAAAGACATACTAGACAGCACAGACAGACATAAAAACATATGTACAGGAAAGAAAAAAAGTATATACACACATATTAAAAAGAAATATTGCACATTGTTCTCAGTGATAATATTTTTGCACAGTGTAACAGGAAATGTAAACCTGACCCTGGTAATAGTGATAAAGTGCTCAAGTGATGAGAACATTAAAAAATGTATATTGCACAGAAAAAATAGCTGCATTTTTATGTAGAATACAGGGTTCTAATGATAGAGAGAGGAAGTGAACAAACTAATCGTCTGGTGCATCAATAACAACTTGTTACTGAATGTCAAGAAGACACAGGAAATTATTGTCGACTTCAGGGGGAAGCACATACTCCACTTACAATCAATGGTAATGCGGTGGAGTTGTAGGCCGAGTCTTGCTAATGAGGCCCACCACTGTTGTATTGTCTGCGAAATACTGTGGTTTGACTCAGCACACAGCCCTGGGGAACTCCAATGTTCACGATGATGGTTTTAGAGGTGTTTATTCCAACTCATACTGTCTAGAGTCTGTCTGTGAGAAAGTCCAGTAACCAGTTGCACAGTGGGGTGTTGATGCCTAATGGGCCAAGTTTTCTTACCAGGTACATGGGGATGACTGTATTGAAGGCAGAGCTGAAGTAAATGAGAAGCATCCACACATAACTCTTCTTATTCTCCAGATAGGCCAGACTCAGGTGAAGTGCTACTGATATGGCATCATCATCAGTGGATCGGTTAAGGCAGTATGCAAACTGGAGTGGGTCGAGTGTTGTCGGTAGTCTGGATGTGATTTCTGACCAGCTTTTCAAAGCACTTCATCATGATGGGAGTAAGTGCTATAGGGTGGTAGTCATTGAGTGTTGATGCTGGTGACTTCTTTGGCAGTGGTATGATAGGAGTGGCCCAAGGGATGGCTTGGCTCAGGGGGATGTTATAGATGTCTGTGAGGACGTGTGTCAGTTAGTCAGCCCACACCGTGAGTACACACCCTGGTATGTTGTCAGGACCTGCAGCTTTTCGTGGGTTGACCCTGTGTATGGTCCTTCGGATGTCAGCTGGGTCGAGACAGAGTACTTCATCGTCCAGACTGAGAGGGGCTTTTGTTACTGTGGCAGCATTCTTTTCCTCAAACTGGCTGAAGTAAGTCTTAAGTGTGTTGAGGAAGTCAGTGTTGTCATCACAGGGTGGTGGCATAGGGGACCTGTAGTCTGTGATGGACTGGACACCTTGCCACAAGCACCTGGGGTCTTTTGAGTCAGAAGGTACCAGAGCATCCGTGCCATCACTGCCAGACTCTGCAACAGCTTTGTCCCTCAAGCAATCAAGTTTTTAAATTCACAAGGGCTGAACTAACCCCCCCCCCCAACACCCCTCTTTTGATGCACTACTTGCACAATCTGGAACATTGCTGCTAATGCTGTGTTTACACTGTTTCACTACCTCAGTAACCGCTGTGCTCACGTATGTTATCTGACTGTGTAAACTCGCAGATCACAGCATGTTAAAAACCTCTGCACCTTATTCCACTACTTCATGCTCAGAAATGAGTGCTGTGTCGGTGCTGCACTGTCCTGTCTGTTTACTGTGCCTAATGTCTGTTTAATTTATCATATTTATTGTATTGTTTCTAGCTTAATTTTTTGTTTGCACACTGTCTGCACGTTCGCACTTTGTACTTTTTGTTCCTTGTTGCACCTTGTTCCTGGAGGAATGCAATTTCACTCCACTGTGTACTTGTACATAGATGGAATGACAATAAAAGCCTCTTGACTCTTGAGTTGACTCTTGACTTGAAGTGACTCTAGATTTTTTGACCAGAAGCAAGCTTTGCTGCTCTTACACTACCGTTCAAATTAGCAGATCTATGAGCGTCTTTGTTCCCAGGCTTGAAGGCAGCATTACATGCTCTCAGAAACATGTACCTCTCTGGTGAGCCAGGGTTTCTGGTTGGCATGTGTGGTGATATTCTTGATGATGGTCACATCTTCCACACACTTGGATACGAATCCCTTCACAGACTTGGCATACTCCCCCGGATTGATGTATTGGTTGATGGTGAACACACTCTCTGAACAGATTCCAGTCAGTGCATTCAAAACAGTCCAGAAGCGCTGATGCTGCTCCCTCTGACTAGGTCCTTATCTGCTTCACAGATGGCTTGCTTTTGGTTAACCGTGGCCTGTATGCTGGAAATAGCATAACGGAGAGATGGTCTGAATTTCCAAGGTGAGGGTGGGGGGCTGCCCGAATGCTTGTTCTGATGTTTGTGTAAACCTGATCTTGTGTGTTTTCTCACCTGGTTGCAAAGTCCACATTTTGGTAGTAATTTGGTAGTACTGACCTCAGGTTGGCCTGATTTAAGTCTCCAGCGATGACATAAACACAGTCCAGGTTGGCATTTTGCATTGTACTGATGGACTGGTACAGTGTGGATAATGCATCTTTTGAGCTATCACTGGGGGGAATGTAAACAGCTGTGATTCTAATGGCTGACATTAGCAAATGGTTGACATTTTAGCATCAGGAGCTCTATATCTTCTGAGCAGTGGCTCGAGACAATTCTGGCGTTATTGCACAAGTTGTTGATGTAAACATATACACCCCCTCCCCTAGATTTACCACTGAGAGTGTGGCTCCTGTCTAGACGGAATGTTGTGAGCCCATCCACGCTAATGGCACTATTGGGAATACTGGAATTAAGCCATGTCTCTCACCTTGCATTGGGTGGTTAAATCCAGTCTTAAATAGTCCATTTTGTTTTCCAGTAAGTGGACATTTGACAGCAGAATCAATGGAAGCGCAGGTCTGTGGGGGTTAGCTTTAGCCTAGTGTTAATACCCGCTCAAGTGCCACGTTTGCGTGGTCTCTTGCACCACTTTCATCGCTTCCTGTGGCGGTCGGTAATGATTTTTACAGCCTAATGATAGCTTGTTTCAATGGCCACTCTTCATATACAACCCCATTTACAAAAAAATATAAATAAAAACTAAATGCAATGACGTGCAAATCATTTAAACTCTATATTTAATTTGAAAATAGTACAAAGACAATACATCAAATGTTTATGAATATATGTTTGTATGTAGGTTCATATATAATACATTTTTGTTGTTTTTTGAAAAATGTATGCCCATTTTGAAATTGATGCCAGCAACATGTCCCCAAAAAGTTTGGACGGGGGCAACGAAAGACTGGTAAAGTTGTGTAATGCAAAAAAAAAAAAATTGTGATAAAGTGGCAACAGGTCAGTAGCATGAGTATAATTTTTTTGGTTTTGCGCATCATGAAATGAAAAATATGACAAAGGAGACCCTGAACTGTTGAGCAGCTGAAATCCCATATGAAACGAGAATGTAAAAATATTTCATTTTCAAAACTACAGCAGTCAGTCTCCTCATTTCCCAAATGTTTATAGAGTGTTGTTAAAAGAAGAGATGATGAAACACAGTGGTAAACATGCACCCATACATACATAATTTGCATATCATTGCATCCTATTTTTATTTACATTTTGCACAGTGTCTCAACCTTTTTGGAAATGGGGTAGTATATTCACTCGGGGGTTTCCACTTGATAAATAGATGGGTCTGCTGTGAGAGCTGGTGAACTTTGGTGGCAGTGGTATATTCTGGAGGACTCTGCTAAGCTTTTAAAGTCCCCTGGATAAAATGCTATGTTCTGGGGCTTATATAGGGTCATTGGAAAGGGCAGGAGATGTTTTAACAGGGTGTAAAGTGAGCTTGGGAGCTTAGAACAAAAGCACGCCTGAAATCTGAGGCTAGAACTTCCATGGAACTTCATAAGGGAGCAGGCTGTCAAAATGCAAATGAGTGGATTACTAGAGGGGCAGCAGCCCCTCCTGCCAACAGTTTTGGTCCTGATGCACGTGCCTGCGGGGGAGCTATTCAGCCTGGAAGTTTTGATCTTTGGAGGTCCGTATGTCTGGTTCCACAGAGGCTAGAAGGTCGGGACCAGTCTTGTTGGAAAGAAGAGGACTATAAGGCTGTCCAGATCGGAGAGAGAAAGGGGGAGTAGAAGGGGTGCAAAGTTTCAGTTATGGGCTCTGGGAACTTTCCCATCTTGGAACCAGTACTAGATGGACAACGAGCACCTTCAAATTTGGAAGCGGACCGAAGAGACCTTCCGAACAGTATATGGTTTGTGGGCGTGTGATGTTTCTATAGATCTCCGGTTCTGTTGGAGCTATCACCGTGGTTCAAAAGGAATTCGTTCCATCCTGGGGTGCGTGCACAGTTTGTGTTGGTCATCCTCTAGTCCTTCATCAGTGGTCACAGGACAGTGGTCACAGGACACTGCCCACAGGACGCTGCTGTTGGGCTGTGTGTGCACAACAATGAACGGATCGGAGGGTAATCTGCGGAACCCTGTTCGTGATTGAGATTGCAGTTCTTCCCCATGAATGATGAATTCCTTGTAAGCGCTAGTCATAAGCTCGCATTGATTAAGTCCCTGCCCTTTGTACACACTGGTTGCTACTACTACTACTGGTTTAGTGAGGTTCTTGGATCAGCCATGGTCGGGGCACCCTCGCGGGGCCTCAGCCTAGTGCCGAGAAGTCGATCAAACTTGACTATCTAGAGGAAGTTGTAACAAGGTTTCCATAGGTGAACCTGCAGAAGGATCATTAACATGGGTCTGGCGGTGCCTCGTTCCAAAAGCCGGGACGACGGATTTGAGGGTGGGCCTGAAGTCTGCGAACCGGTAAAGCCTCGCAGTCATACAGAGGTGTTTGTGAGTTCTCACTCATTTCGTCCTTTCCTTCTGAACTTCTACCTTTGTCTCAGCCCGGTGCTGGGGCCCAGTGCGGTAGGAGAGAGGCTGGATAAGTTCGGCTTGGTGTGGGTTCCACTTTCACCCTCTGCTGGACATGGAGGTCGGGTGTGTGTGTGCACGAGTGTGGATGCTCTGCTGTGAGCTTCAGGCGCAGAGGCAGGTGAGGCTGTTGCCCTCCAGTGCTGAAGCACCGGGGACACTTTCGGACACTGGTCTGCATTCCCACTGGTGCCTGCTGTTGTTTGCAGCCATACCACTGCACTCCACCTGCTATTCTGGTCCTCTGCACTCAGTCTCCTAAACTCAGCACTTCGGCGCAGGGACGGGTACCTACTGCATGCCGCATTACGTGAGCTCCATCGAGCGATGGATGGGCCAGGCAGGTGTGGGGGCAAGGTTCAATGACCCGAAGGGGCCAGGCTCTCCAATGTGTAGGAGAGTGACTGACTGGAGAGTGCAGGTCTGACACTGTTTTTAACTTAACCATGGTGTCTGCTTGATCCACTGGACTTGGAGGTGCATGTGCACGCGAGTGTGGATGCTGCGCTGTGAGCTCCATGCTTGGGGGCAGGTGAGACCATTACCCTCTGGCGCTAAGGCATCAGAGGTGCTTTCGGGCACCAGTCTGCCTTCCACCAGGGCCTGCTGTCATTTGCAGCCACACCACCGCACTCCTTTACCGCTTCCATCCAAGTCCGCTGGACTTGTGTGCACGCGAGTGTGGATGCTGCATTGCGAACTCTGTGCTTGGGGAAATTGAGGGCATTACCCTCCGGTGCTGAGGCACCAGGGATGCTTTCGGACACTGGTCTACTTTTCACCAGGGCACCTGCTGTCATTGGCATCCATGCCGCCCTCCTCATCTGATCCTGTGGCCTCCCCTATGTGTAGGAGGGTGACTTACCAGAGGGTGCCCGTCCCACACTGTTTTTAACTTAACCATGGTGTCTGTTTGATGTTGGGCCTAACCAATAAAGAGTACTACTCTCGGCTCGTGCGTCGATGAGGAACGCAGCCAGCTGTGAGAACTAATGTGAATTGGAGGACACATTGATCATCGACACTTCGAACGCACATTGTGTCCCTGGGTCACTCCTGGGGCTACACTTGTCTGAGGGTCGCTATTGCAATCAATCAGACTTGCCATTCCCCTTCCGAAATGTTTGGGGGACCACAGCTGGAGGCTTGCAGTCACCCTGTGTGCCTTTGTTCTCCTAAATGCAGACCTCCTTCTCTGGCTTGGTCACACAGGTTTAAATTTGGGGTCCGCCTCGCATGGCTCCCCTGCCTGTTTGCTGTTTTTCTCCCTCTCATTAACCAATGGCTTTGTTTTATGCTTCCTTATCTCCACATCATCTGCTCGGACCATGCTATGTGACAAGGCGGGTGTTGGAGAGAGCATGTTGATGTGGGATGGGGGGAACTTAATTCATTGCTGCAGGTGAGTGAGGCAGAAGGCACTGGTTCCTCCCTGACCCCTTTCCCACCTTGTGCACACACATCTCAGGTGAGGAAGAGCGTGCCTGCCGGTGATGGTTAACTCCTCTCTGGCTGCCTGCGTCATCTTCCTGTGCTGAGGGGTGCTGTGACTCGTGCTGCTCCTCTGAGTTGGGAGAAGCATACAGCAGGTAGTGGGGGTATGACACCCATCTTTATTCCCCCCTGTGTGCTGCGGCCAGAGATGGGACCCGGTGCTCGTTGTCAACCCTGTTTCTGTCCACCACCGGTGTGGTTCAGTTCCAGGTGGCACAGGCTATGGCTCCTCTCCATGCAATCCTTCAAGCGCGACCTCAGATCAGGCAAGACAACCCACTGAATTTAAGCATACTGCTAAGAGGAGGAAAAGAAACTAATAAGGACTCCCGTAGTAGCGATGAGCGAAGAGCCCAGCCGAATCCCCCGTCCTTAATGGGTGCAGGGAAATGTGGCATACATTAGTCTATTTCACCTGGCATGGCCGGGGGTCTCAGTCCTTGTGATCGAGGTTTAGTCCGCAGATGGCCCAAAGTGGGTGGTAAACTCCATCTAAGGCTAAATACTGGCACGTGACCTATAGCAAAAAAGTGCCATAAGGCAAAGTTGAAAAGAACTTTGAAGAAAGAGTTCAACAAGGCATGAAACTGTTAAGAGGTAAATGTGTGGGGTCCGCACAGTCTGCCTGGGGGGATTCAATCTGGTGCGCATCACCTCTGCCAATGTGCATGCTTCCTTCCTCCTTGGACCCAGGTCCAACGGAAAGGACCGCCTTCCAGTGCAGTGCAATGTGACCAGCTTCGTTTCAGCTTGGAAGGGTCAAGGGGGAAAGGTGGTGCCCTCCCGCCCCGACTTTGCCGCTTACCCACGGGGCTGTGGGCCCTCTCTGCACCTTCCCTCCCCCTCAGACTGGCCCACGTACCAAAGGGCACTCGGGGTCAGCAGCAATGCCAGCTACTTATACGACCCGCCTTGAAACACGGACCAAGGAGTCTATTGCATGCACAAGTCAAAGGGCTGAAAGAAACCCCATGGCACATTGAAGGTAAAGGCCAGCACTCGCCGACTGAGGTGGGATCCCCCCCCATGGGGCTCGGGGACGCACCACCGGCCCGTCTTTTCTGCTCCGTTGGGGAGGTGGAGCTAGAGCAAACTTGATGGTAAGATGGTGAACTATACCTGGGCAAGGCGAAGCTGGAGGAAACTCTGGTGGAGGCCCGAAGCCGTCCTGGCATGCAAATTGGTTGTCCGACCTGGGTATAGGGACGAAAGACTAATCACACCAGCTAGTAGCTGGTTATCCCCGAAGTTACCCTCAGGATAGCTGGCGCTCTGACGCAGTTTTGTCCGGTAAAGCTAATGATAAGAGGCATTGGGGTCTAAATGAACTCAACCCATTCTCAAACTTTAAACAGGTACGAAGCTCAGCTCGCTGGCTCAGAGCTGGGCATCAAATGAGAGAGCCCAGTGGTCCACTTTTGGTAAGCAGAACTGGTGCTGCGGGATGAACCAAATGCTTGGGTTAAGAAGCCTGATGCCAATGCTTATCAGACCCCATAAAAGGTGTTGGTTGATATAGATAGCAGGACGTTGGCCATGGAAGTTGGAATCTGCTAAGGAGTGTCTAAAAAAACTCACCTGCCGATTCAACTGGCCCTGAAAATGGCTGGCGCTGGAACGTTGGACCCATACCCGGCTGTCGCTGGCAGTATGAACCAAAACTTGAGGCTTTACGCAGCGATGAGTAGGAGGGCCTTGGGCATGGACCTGGGTGGAGCCGCCATGGGTGCAGATCTTGGTGGTAGTAGCAAATATTCAAATGAGAGCTTTGAAGGCCGAAGTGGAGAAGGGTTCCATGTGAATGGCAGTTAAACATGGGTCAGTCGGTCCTAAGGGATAGGCGAATGCCATCCAGAAGGCCAGGGCAATGGCCTCTGTTGCCCCCAGCCAATCGAAAGGGAGTCAGGTTGAGATCCTTGAACCTGGACACTGTGAGGCATCCAATGCGGTAACGTAAACGAGCCTGGAGATGCCAGCGGGGCCCCAGGAAGAGCTATCTTTTCTTTGTGAAGGGCAGGGTGCCCTGGAATGGGATCACCATGAGATAGGGGCCCAAGCCCTGGAAAGCACCACGTTCTGGTGATGTCCAGGGAGCTCTCGCTGGCCCTTGAAAATCCTAGGGAAAGGGTGTAGATCTCATGCTGGGCCATACCCATATCCGCAGCAGATCTTCAAGGTGAACAGCCTCTGGAATGTTGAAACAATGTAGGTAAGGAAAGTTATCAAGTCAGTTACTTTTGTTTGGGGGGCTGCACCTCTACACGCCATGCTGGCAGGTGGGTTGTGGGTGCCAGGCACTTCTCACGGATCTCCTTGACTATGGTCTGCGTCGGGATCCTACATCCGTTGTTCAGGTGGGCAGGGGACCTCCCCCCGGCTGACTTCGAACTGGTGTGGACCAGCTGACTTCGAATTGGTGTGGACCAGGGGAAGCTGACTGTTTTAATTCAAATAAAGCAACGTGAAGGCTCTCGGTGGGTGTTGACACAGTTTTTGTGGAACCAGGTGCTAAAAGACTCGTAAACTCCCTGATTCTGGGCCAGGGTGTCATGAGTGGCAGAGCAGCTCCTTCGCTGCGATCCATTGAAAGTCTTCCCTCGATCCAATCTTTTGTCCACTCCAATGTGGGGCTCCGCATTGCGGCCAGAGTGGGCAAACAAAAGCCCCCCATTTTGGAGATTTTTGCAAAAAAAGTTTGCATGGTTTATAATTGAAAGTTTTTCTGGTCTACCCATGGTCGCTAAAAATGTCCCTTGGTCTCCAAATGGTCAAATAAAAATCTGAAAAAAATGAAAAATGTTCTAAGTTTTATGGTTTATAATTAAAATTTGGTCTGCCAGTGGCCCCTTGTGCTTAAGTGTGTGCCAGGTTCATGGAGGTCCAGAGGCCCCCGAAGGAGGGTCCAAGGAGGTTTGGAGCCCTGGAGGATGAATGTGTGAATTTTTTTGCGGCTGGTAGTTTGGGTTCCGTGAGTAATAAGCTCTGGAAGTTAAGCCCACCTAAAGCTATGCTACTGTGGACAAAATACCAATAGACCACCAACAATTTTTGAACATTTTATTAAAAAATGTGGTCAAAGTCCATCTCAGTCTCTGAGTCGCTGCTCCTCGTGGATGACCGTGGTGTGAAAGTGGTCAGCTGTGGCAACGTCGTGGCACATCCCCTCACATACCAGTTTTCGCTCCTCTGCAGAAAGGTGGCTCCTCGCCTGTAAATACAAAAGGAATAGATTAAATATGGAGCTTTGGACAGGGGCAAGTGAAATGATTAAGCCCAGCTATGACCCACATTTCATGGGTAAAACGGTGATGGTTTTGTACCTGGTTGGAGATGGCAGTCCTTTTTAAGCCAAAGCTGATTTAGCCATGCATCCCGGTGTGATGCCATGCAGCTCTCAGCTCGGTGTTCTGACTTCCTGTGAATCCGAGGGTAAGTACAGAGCTTCATATTGCCCAGATTCTTAAGCTGTGCGTGATGGCTTTAGGCTGGCTTCTATCATGTTACAGGTGTCTTCGTGTCCTACTTCAGCAGGGTTACACTATGACCTCCATAAAGAACATGCTGCTCAATCTTCATAAAGCATATAAGGACTTTGACCTGTAACATGTTAAAAGCTGACCTAAAGCCATCATGCTTGTCTTAAGAATCTGGGCAATGTTGGAATATGGAGCTCTGTACTTACTCTCTGATCCATTGGAAGTCATACAGGCACTTCAGATTTGTGATCTGGTCATCTCTCCTCCGTTGGTGCATGTAAATGATGAACTGTGTGGTGTGGCTCTTACACAGGTTACATTCACCTTGTCCTTTCATGTGGACTCGGCCCCAAGGTAAAACTGTTTAAAGTCCTCCAGGACTTTGTCAACCACAAACATTGTTAATCTGCCAGGAGCCTTGGGTGCTTTACCTTTAGGCGAAGGCTTTGGGGCGGATGTTGAGGCTTTGGGGCGGACATCTGACCGCCCATGCATGGACTCATTGCTACTGGTCTGTCTGGGTAAACAGCTTGATGTTTGTGGAGGCGTTTCCTCCACAGTGTAAGGCATGGTGGCATCGCTGTCCCCCATGGTCATGCCTACATCCAACTCACTTACCATGGGCGGTGTGGGTACATGGGACCTGAGCTCAGCAAGCCTCCGTATGATGCATTCTCACTTGGCCTCATTTAGTATCTGCTCCAGCTCATTCCCCATGATCTTATGCGTTTTGGTCAGATGCTTATCTAACCTGGCCAGTTGGGTTTTGTCACATATGGTGCAACTCAAGCATCCCTTAAACCTTCTGCTAGTGAGAGAAAGTAGGAGTGCAAGCTCCTCTTTGTTTTCCACAGTCACGCAACAAAAACAAAACCCTAGCACCTAGAAAGAGTGTCAGAAACTATATTATTCTTCTTGTGAGTAATAGCGAGATTGAAACTTTGAAATATGAGGGGCCAATGGATTAGACATTGATTTGTGTTAGACCTGTGCTGGAGAAGTACTAGGGGGTTGTGATCTGTGAAAACAGTAATAGGAGCCGAACTGCTATCAAGGTAAACCTCAAAATGCTGCATTGTGAGGAGGAGAGCAAGGGCTTCCTATTCTATGGTACTTCAGTCTAACGGATTATTTTTTTTGAAAAATAACAAATGGGATAATCAATACCAAGTCTGTCCTCTTGAGGACTGCGCCAGCCCTGGTACCACAGGCATCTACCTCCAATTTAAATGGCTTATTAAAGTCAGGTGTGGCCAGAACAGGGTTGCTGCTTAGCAAAATCTTTACAGACTTAAACACAGACTGGCAGGCAAGGGACCAAACAAAAGGATGGATTTTACAAAATCAGGTCAGAGAAATTCTTGCAAAAGCAGTGATAGTAACCAGCCATAGCCAAAAACATTTAGGTAGGTGACCACACCTTTTTCTAAATTCACATTTTTCTAGGTTCAACACAAGGGAGGCATCTTGTAATCTAGTAAATTCTGTTTCCAGCAGCTGCATATGGTGTTCCCAGGTGTCTGGGAACAAGGTCAAATAAACAAGGTCATCCAGATAGGTATCACAATTTGACACATTGCCTAGAAAAATAGTCATAAGGCGTTACAAAGTAGCCAGAGCATTTCGTAGACCAGACGCCATAAATGGTATACTACAGCAATATATCTGCCGTAGCAAAAGTGGAGATGTCAGAGGCATGACCAGTTAGGGGAACCTGCCAATAACCTTTCAGTAGGTCTAGTTTGGTCACATCAACACAATCTTCCATTCGTGGAAGAAGAAAAGAATGTGGGACTGTGAATGCGTTTACTCTTCTGTAATCAGTGTAAAAATCTGTATGTTTGTCAGGTTTAGGGACCAGAAGGCAAAGGGAACACCCCGGGCTGTTACTGGGAACTGCAAAGCCATTTTTCAGTAAGTATTCAGTTGCTTGTTGTAGGAGAAAATGTTTATGTGGGCTAACATGGTAAGGGTGCTGCCTAATGGGTGGATGTCTGCTGACATCAAAATCATGTGCAACCCAGTTATGGATATTTATCTCTAAAACTTATTGAGAATCAATATTGAGCTCTAAAAATATCCCGTTTTGGATAAACCCCAAAATGTACCCTCTTTAAGTTCGCTAATATAACTATAACATAGCTGCTAAGATTCATGAATAAGTAAATAAATAATTTACCCTTTGCATTGTAGAGCACTTGATCCTTTATTTTGAAGAATGTGAGCGGCTCACGTTCAAGCTCCTCCCACCTAATATAGTATATACGCAGAGCAGCGAGGATTTACTTCCTCTTCTCCGTCGGTCGTTGAGAGTGAGGGTGCAGTATAGACGAGGCAAAGCTGTGAACGCATAAATAACGCGCTAAATATATGCCAAATCAATTGTTAAATCGCTATGCGCCTACAAGAGTTTCTACAACTCCCATTTCTCTGTACTCACCAGTGGAAGAGCTTTGGTAAGAGAAATTTTTGAGTTGTAAAGCTAATGCAGAAACAGACAAATCCACTATTTAGCTTAATGAAGAGAACGGAAAACATGTCGAATCTGTCAAATGTGAAATTCATTCTTAACATTAAGACTTTGAGATGCAATGTAAAGCGATTGTATGTTTTATTTTTTTTTTGTCATACTGTGGAAGATATATAGTGTAGTTTTGTTATAAATTGTTCTGTTAAAGAAACAATTCATATAAAAATGGCGGCACCCCGTTGTTACTCACCGTGCGAGTGAAAGTTCTAAAATGACTGAAACTCTTACACTTGAAGTCCACCGGAGGGCGCTTGTTGCCCATTTTTGCAGTTTCAGCCGAGTCAAAGCTATATATTATATTAGAACGGTTACAGTGGTGTTTTGATGTTTACTATAAAAAGAAAAGAAACAAGAAAGCTGAGCTTATATGCAAGGAAACCAATGGAAATATTAAATGTTTTATTGTACTGGATTCATATAGTTTTGTATGTTATGTTTTGCAATTTGAAGCTATTCGAATTCATGTAAATTGTACATTCTTATTTTATTTTTTTTTTGCAATTTCTATTTAGTCTGTGTAAATATTTGATTGGGAATTCAAGGCTGGAAAATGTCATTTGAAATGAGCACACAACTTAATGCCTGTTTAATGCACAGGTCAGGTTTTATTGGATTGTGAGACCAGCTGAAAGCATTGGACTGTGGAATTCCTTTGAACCATCCGTGAGCTTTGGTGATTTTGATTTCTCCGGTAAGGAGTGGCGAGCCAGTCTAGAAAAGGAAAGACAATTGCATGCAGAAGAACAAGACTACGCCAGGACTTGACAAGTAATACCCACCTAGTACCTCATTTTTAGAACTGAAACACAAAGGGTACACACAGGAACTGGGAAAGCAAATTGGACTCATTCACACATACACACTAAAGTATTTCATTGCTCCACTTCTGTATTGTTTTTTGTTTATTTTATCTGTGTGTATATATATATATATATATATATATATATATATATATATATATATATATATATATATATATATTTTGCAAATTGTAAATTTGTAAATTGCATCTCAAGAGCTACCTTAATTAAATTTTTAATATTTTTTTTGCCTCTTTAAGCCTTAGTCTCAGTTGAATAATTACATACAGCCAGCTCTACACTGAGCCTAGACCCAGACTAATAAAACAGTAGCAACAAAGATCATACCTGTTACACATGCTATAGGACAGAAGTTTGAGATGGAATGTCAGAAAATAGAGAGGGAAACCTATCGAATAGAGATTTAAGGTCAGACTGTGCGGACCGCTTTTCTGAGATACATTGCGATGCATGAGAATTAGAAAGGCGAGCACAAGGGAGACAGTTCCCAAGTAGAGGTTATTGCTTTCAAGTGCATATTCGCTAACAGAAGCTGCTGCTGCCATTGAAACAGGTGAGTGGGAAGGAGGCTGAGAAGGAATGGGGTAGTTGCATTTTCCTCAGTAGAGTGAGCAACATAGGGCTTCAACATATTCAAATGGGTCACACTAAACTCACTATAACAGTCAAGAGTTGCAAGAACTTAATTAGTGCTTGATAGCTTTTCTGTTTTTTTACACAGGCAGCAAAACGTGTCTGCAAGGCAGAGCCAGTAACAGGCAGGAAAACAAGGACACGATCACCAACGTTAAATGTGCGATTAATGGCTTTTCGATCATAACGTCTTCTCATTGCGTCCTGAAAGGAACACAGATGCTGTTTAGCGAACTGTTGAGCTAGGCGCAGATGCTCGTGAAGCTTAGAAATGAAGCAAAGCACATTATCGCTAGAAGTTGAAGGAGGGTACAACCATTGCTCTTAAAGCACTCTAAGAGGGCCACGGACCGAACACCCAAAAAGTAGCGAATTTGGACAAAAACAGTAGATTCCTGCACAGTGTCACGGATAGCGAATAAAAGCAAAGGCACGCCCTCATCCTAGTCTTTGCCACTCTCAAAGCAGTAGGTTCTCAACATTTTTTAAATATTTGATGGAAATGCTGAAGTGCGCCTTGTGACTCAGGGCTGTACACGCTATATATTTGGTGTTTAATGTTGAGTTTATGGACTACCTGAGTAAAAAGCTTAGACATAAATTTTGACCCTTGGGCAGATTGGATGTGATAGGTAGGCCGAATGTAGTACAAAACTTATGATTATCAATTTTGAGGGAATGCAAAGGAATGTCCTCAAGGAACCTTGTAGCAGCACACATAAGGGTGAAAAGGTAGCAATTACCAGATCAGGTTTTACACAATCAATAAGCAGTCTTTCAAATGGTTCTCCTACTGCAGGTAAGGGGTAAAAAGGAGCAGGGGGAATAGAGTGATTTGGCTTTCCAACAATCTGACAGGTATGACAGGAACAACAATAATGAATGGCATCAGTCTTGATGGAAGGCCAAAAGAAGTGATCCAAAATATGCTGTAGTGTTTTTCTGATTCCTAGGTAACCAGAAAGGGGATGGTCATGGGCCAAGGACAAGACTAGGGCCCTATAAGGAGAGGGAACCACTATTTGGTGCACCTCGTCACATTAACCAATTGAACTTACAGGAAACCATGACCTCATCTACACCCCATTTTTAATAAAGTAACCAGTTTGTTGTTCAGACATGTTGGTTTTCTCTTTAACTAAACTCAAACAATGTCATCACTGGTCTCAGACAAAGAAGCAACCACTGAACGCAAAAGGTTTAAACACAGGTTCAACATCAGAACAGGTCAGAGTACTTGGCTGAACATGCAATTCATCAGGATGTAACATCAAGGCATTTACCTTCGTAGCTGGGGAACTCAAGCAAGAACGTTTGTGCATGAGGGCGGGACACACAGCAGTAAGGTGACCCTGTTCATGACAATAAAAACATTCCCGCGTCTCAGCTGTGGAAACAGGAGTATTGGACCAGGAGGAACTAGCGGTGTTAACGGAGGCTTTCATTGCGTTGGAGGTTTTTTATTTGTAAGAACAAATTCATCAGCTAATGTAGCTGCAGCAGACAGTCTGCAAACTTTTTGCTCGATATCTGCTTTAAAGAAAATCTCCTTTTTACATTTGTGAAATTCATATTCTGGAGAAATTCACAATGAATGAATTAATGAATGAATGCATCAATCAATCGGTCAAAATGCAATTACAGTTTCAATTCAAATTAATCTGAATTAATCACAAAATAGTAATTTAATTTTCTTCCATTTTATATTTCATTTTGTTTTACTTTTGTGACTCTAATAAAGTGATCTGGATCATACATAGTACCACAGATGTTTTGGAAATGTGTGGATTATTATGAAAAAAATATAAAAACAAACAAGCAAGAGACAAATGAAATAATAAACAGAAAGTATTCTTCTGGGTGCTCCATTTTTCTTTGTAATTTGCTAATTGTATTTAATATTAATATTTTGGATATTCAAAACATTTGATCACAAAAATGAATCTGCATAGATTTTCTGTGTCATAAAGAAAATGTAATGGTTGGAGCAGACATCATCAGTTCTTTTCAGGCAGAGAGATTTTTTTTTTCACCTTAAACACTTGAATTATGGTCTCCAGTCTGACTGTGGTTAATAATAAAGTAGTCACACATCTTTAGGATCATTGAAAATTTTTATGTTTATAATTGAGTTGACAGCACCTTAAAGCACAAATTAATTATACTGTACTTGACAGCAACCTGCTGTTTTTTCTACTGTGCTCCCATTAATCAGTAAACAAATGCACATTCAATGAAGAAAAAAACTCTCAAAAGTCTCATAAACTCTTATTACTCAATTCTCACCTGCTTTTGTCTTTAACTGAGCTAGCCAACAGCTAAACTTAGTCACCTAGCAGTGAGTGTTCTCGCACAGCACTTGCACATCATTGGAGTAAGCTGTAGCTTGTTATCTAGTCAAAGTTACCAAGTTTAGCTACCCAGATAGCACTTTTGATATGACCACATTATCATTTCAGAGCTTAAGGTCCTACAACGGATCTCTCAACTTTAGACGGTTTTCACACTGCCCACTGTTGAATTAGTGCACAAAGTATTCTGTGTTAGACTGTTTTGACCCCTACCATCAGGGAAGAGGTGTTATCTCTGAACCAGAACCATGGGGTCTAAAGACAGTATTTACCCTCAAGGTTATTAAATAGACACAAAAATATATAAAATACATACACACACACACACACACACACATATATATAATTTTTTTTTGTTTTATGTATGTTGGTTATGTATTAGCTTACAAGATAAAGTGTCTTAACTGCCTTTAACTTGAAATGATACTGATTGCAGTCCTGCATGAGCCTACCCCTAACAATGATTGTAGCATTGCTGAATATGAATTTAACACAAAAAGTGTGTGTGACCAGTTTTAACATGAGATTCTGCATCTTTGCAACATAACTTGTAATTCTGAAATTGTGGTATCAGGTAGGCTTCCATAATTTTGGCAAAGCTCTTTTCACGGTTTATACCTCTTTTGGCAGCTAAGCAGTAGTCATTTGTGGTTTCCACGGATGCTAACAGTAGATTTTAAAAATCCATCAAAAAAGAAAGGTATCTTCCTTCATGAAACGCGTCCAGCACAGCACATTCCGAACATTTGCGCACATAAAGCAGTTAAACGGCAAATGTTATTAAAGCTGGATGAAAATTAACCTGCATAGCAACAAGTGATTGATATAGTGTCATCTTCCCTGGTAGGAGTAACTGAAAGCTCCAATTAGAAATTTCTGCACACAACAAACCAGTTTTAAGTATGCAGTAGCCAAAACATAAAGGCAAAAGCAGGTCAAGTAAGGCACACAATATTAATGCTTACTTTGGTCCCTTGCTCTCCATCAGAACAGCAGAAGTAAGGAAAAAGAGTTACTTTTTTATCGTTGCACCACAACCGCTGCCATTCCTGAAGTTGATGATGATCATCATTAAGGTATGAAGGTATGAATAACTTCATTTCTACAGTACTTCATTAATTAAAATAGATTACAAAACTCTCAAAGTATATATCAAAATATCACCATTTCAAAATGGCAACTTTGTATTTAGAGAGTTTATGCTCACCAGGTATTAAAATGAACTGATTCCCTGTAACTTCATTATTTGGCATGTCTTCACAATAAATAAATGAAAATAAACAACATGAATGAATACAAATCTAGTATATTACTCATAAGTGAGTCATCTTCTTGTGATGTTTATGTACAAAAGCCTTAGATTGGTGGTTTGTTTCCAGACTGCCTGCACTGCTCTAATTTATGACCTTCCTTTAAAATAGACACCCACTGTACATTCTAAGATGGGACTACATGAATGTATAGATGCACAGGTTATGTTGAGTTGACAAACTCAAAAGGCTGTACATATTTGTAACATGCTTATGGTATAAATGGTAAAAATAGACAATGAGGACTAACAAAGGGGGAATTACTTCCTGGTTTACTTAAGACAACATTAATATATTTTTACATATGTTAATTGTGTACTCTGCTATTTTTAAAAATCACTTTTGTATTGTAATATGATTTCAGAAACAATTTGCTCAAATCATTTGATTACATAAGTAAGTTTCTTGTCATGGCATGAAACGACATGACATAAATAGCAACCATTTAAACAACCTTTTCCTGCATTCCAGTGTTCATCATCAATCGTTGTAGACAGATCTCTCTATAGTTTTAGTTTCTCTTTGTAGTCAAACGTGTTTGATGACATTGCATTCTGCTTATGAAGTTCAAAACACAGATATACAAAATATTACAACTCTTGTGAAATAAACACTGCATGAACTATGTCTCCTACAGAAATATCAACTACTTGGAAGAAACTAAGATTCTGTTACCTTCCACCACTACACACAACATTTAGAAGTACTGTTGCTCCATTAGACTGAAACGCCAGGATCAAGTCATTTTTAAAACATCTCACCTTATTTGGCAGTTTATTTTAACAATATCTGCAATGCCTCTCATTAGAAGTAGGTAAGGCAAAGCTCCATTATAACATTTTTTTCTCTATAAAACAATTTCTTTTCTAATGTTACACGTCTGCAAAGAATCTGACCAACTGAGGAAATGTTATTATATATATATATATATATATATATATATATATATATATATATATATATATATAGTTTATCTTTTTGTCTTTAAAACAAACAGAAACACCACCCAGAAGACACCAGCTGGTCAGATATCTGATAATGACTGGCAGACAACAACCAATGAATCCAACAATCACCAATCTAACTTTCTGAACAGTTCACCAGAAGTTTCAAGCAACAGGTAAGACTGAGCTCAGCTTGACCCTCTATACATTTTCTTCATTTTTACCAGTGCTCATATATTTGAAAACAAGTAATGGGTGTTACTCAAAGTGTTTAGTTTTCTATTTTCTACTTGGAAGAAACTAAGATTCCGTTACCTTCCACCACTACACACAAGCTTTTGAAGTATTGTTGCTCCATTAGACTGAAACGCCAAGATCAAGTCATTTTTAAAGCGTGGTCTGAGCTTATTTGGTAGTTTTTTTTAACAATATCTGCAATGCCTCTCATTAAAAGAAGGTAAGGCAAAGCTCCATTACTACATTTTTACTCTGTTTTACTTATAGATAAAACAAGTTCTTTTCCAGTGTTACACGTCTGCAAAGAATCTGACCAACTAAGGAAATGTTATTTAATATAAATATATTATAGTTTTTTAAAAATCTTTTTTATTATTAATGTCCTTAAAACAAACAGAAACACCACCCAGAAGACACCAGCTGGTCATATATCTGATAATGACTGGCAGACAACAACCAATGAATCCAATAATCACCAATCTAACTTTCTGAACAGTTCACCAGAAGTTTCAAGCAACAGGTAAGACTGAGCTCTGCTTCACTCTCTATACTGTATATCTGGTTACCCAGAAACATTTTCTTAATTTTTACCAGTGCTCCTGTCTTAGAAAACAAGTGATGGGTGTTACTCAAAGATCTTTGTCTCAAGAAATGTTTAGTTTTCTCTCAAATACAAATTTATTTTTTGTGTACATGGTTATCTTCCACCAGAGATAAAACAGGCATTTGCTACGTCTACAAGGGGTGGCAAACTCCAGTCTTGGAAGGCTGGATTTTTGTACAGTGTAGTGATTTTCCTGCTCAAACACACCTGATTCAGCTCAGCAGTTAGTTGCCAGGTTTAGTTGGAGTGCTAGAGTAAGGAAACACACTATGCTGGACTCCAACCCTCAGTTCCCCACCGCTTTTATAGGTGTTTCCTGTTACATCATGAGTTGCTTTTACAGTTTTGTTGCTTTGCCCTTTTTTGTTGTTAGAGTGGAGCCACATTTCTCTTTTATGTACCATCATCAGGTCTGGATCATCTAATTTCAACCTTGTGTTACGCCTTATCAAAATCCAGACACTTTCCCATCATTACTGAACGTCCTCTTTATTTTCTCTACCAATCACTGCATAGCAAACAGTTCACTATCCGTCATCACCTCGGTGAAACATTCATGTTTTTCAGCAGTGAGCCACAATTTCCTTTAACCATTTAATACACACATGCTGATACTTCTATATGCCGGTTCTGATACCACTGACAAAAACTTATATACATGGTGTACAATAGTCCCATTTTAGCCATCCAGTAGTCCTTTTTTGCTCTGATCTCTTTACCATTTTAAAACTTTGCACTTAGCAAACTAAAATGCAAACTTGTACAAGTTGGTTCGAATGAATGAAAAGTACAAAATGTACGCAAAATGCGAATTTGCACATCTGATAATAGAATAGAATTCACTAAGAGCCCAAAATTACTCATGCATCTTTTATTTGCACTTTAATAAATTTACATTCAAAAGATGATGTATGCCTTCAAATTACAATTTATAAATACAATACATTTTGGCTTAAGTCTAACTCCATATGGTCAAGCTTCTAGAGGCCAACGCCAGCCATTAGCGGGTTACTACAGAATTCTTAACCATAGTTTAGCCAATGCTTAATCTAAGTCTATAAAACAATAGATCTTACTTTGAATTCTGGACGTCTTTTCTTATTAGCCAGGTTGCCATTGAAAAATTTAATAAAATCTAAGCAAATTACACTGATCTGCAAAAAAATGATCTTAAAGGATCTGTGTCTATGCATGTTTCTACAGGAGCATCCAAAACTCTGGTAGTTGCATTTTCTCTTTTATTATCATAATGTGGGTCTTTAATGTGTCTGTTATTTTTAGGCCCTCCATGCAAAATGACCAAAACCAGTGTATTAACAATGGTGTATTCCTTTTTCCTGTACTGGGAGTGTTTGCAGCATTAACTGTTTGGCATTTTGTGCTGAAAGGTAAACACAGATTATTTATGAAATATGACTGTATATAATAAACCCCATATTTAAAGAAAAGTTATGATAATAAAGACCTTTTATGATATTAAGTCTGTTTTGTTAAGGACACAAAATGAACCATCATGAGCTGAGACTGATGCTGGTGGGCAAGTCTGGAGCTGGGAAGAGTGCATCAGGCAACACCATCCTGGGTGAAGAAGCTTTCAGGGCAGAGGCATGTTCAGCATGTGGGACTACACACTGTGAGACTAAGAACAAAGTCATGGATGGAAGAAACATCACAGTAATCGACAATCCTGGGTTGATGGAAATATGGCACAGCGAACCTAATTGTATCTTCAGTCCCACTCATCGTCCTCATGTGTTCTTGTTGGTGATTAAACTGGGGAGATTCACAGAGGACGAGATGAATGTTGTGATGTGGATTCAAGAGGACTTTGGAGAGGTAGCTCTAAGGTTCACCATGCTACTGTTCACTTGTGGAGATCTACTAGGAGGAAAATCAGTAGAAGAGTTTATCAGTTACAATGTTGTGCTTCAAGATCTTGTAAACACCTGCAAGGGTAGATATCATGTTTTTAACAACTATGACAAAAGTAACAAAATTCAAGTCACAGAGTTATTTGAAAAGATCCACCAACTGCTCTATGACAGGAGCGGCTACACTCACACAAAAGAGGTGCTTCAGAATGTACAGCACAGGAAAATAAATGAGATGGCTTCTAAGCTGAAAGATGAGCAAGATGAGAAAACAGAACTTAACAAAAAATTAGGAGTCAAATGCCTGGTTACAGTTTGCATTTTATATTATAGTCATTCTAATTGTCACTGGTTTGTATTGGATTGTTTTAGGCAATACATATTAACATGCATTCTGGACAAGACCAACAACATGAAATAACATATATTCCATTTTTTAATTTTGTAGAACTGAGGACAAGAGGGCAACTTGGAAACATT